>NC_137495.1:13921900-14521900 GCF_963082875.1 Corella eumyota | reverse complement strand
TTCTGGCTAATTCTTACGGAAATAAACTCAGAAATTTAAGTTAAGTCGAAAACTTAAGTTAAATCGAAATTAATTTAAGTAATGTCTAAATCCATGTTTATTGAGTGGCGTCCGTTCAGCAGAACGAAATTGCCTAACTGTTTCTAAAACAACATTTGCACTTAATAAAAATAGGAAATGAATTGTTTAAAAATGATTTAATACCAGAAAAACGAGGTTAGAGTTCCCATGTGAAAAGAGTTGTTAAATAACCCGCAAATTCGATAAACAAGTTAAAGTTAAAATCATTCGAAACTTATTATTTAAATAGGGAGGAAAAATACGTCAAAGCTTGTCAGAAAATAAATAACAATTTCATTTTAAATCAACATCAAAAACTGTTTGTTTATAAAATTTAAACTTAGCTTATGGGGATTTATCCAAAATAAGTTACAATTGTGACACTAATAGGGCCAATACCTTCTTTGTTTGACCCAGTTACACCGATGTAGCTAATTGTTTGCTTGTTGGTCCGCAAATCATTAGTAATCGTAACAGCACCAACTTTTTGTTCAATCTCGTCTTCTAATCCTTTCCACACCTCTGTTTTAAGAGCAGGTAGTATTGTGCGAGATGGTATTTTAAACCTGGGCTCTAGAACTTTCATAAGATCTCTAAAACCTTCGTTATTTAAAACATTTCGTCAATGAAAATGGCTGCAAATTTTTAGTATTATAACTTCTTTTGTTGCCTGGACAGCCACTTGAAATAACTAATTTACATTTATTACACATTGCTTTACTTTCACTATCTTTGATTACAGTCTTTACTAAATATTAGACCTACGATTTGACATCGCAGTAACTGCTCACTTGAAAATAGGAAATTTAAATATTACTACTATAGACTTTGTTACTTTATGTTTATTCACACATTTAATAAACTCAACTATTACAGCCTTAACATTTTAGTACATTTACAGAATTTTATTTTTTGTAAGATTTAATTAATATAACACGGAATAACAAACCTTAATAATATCATATTTTTTTGTTTTTATTAATTACGAAATGTTTTTAGTTGTTGGTTGTTTACAATAATATAAAATTCTGGCTAATTCTTACGGAAATAAACTCAGAAATTTAAGTTAAGTCGAAAACTTAAGTTAAATCGAAATCAATTTAAGTAATGTCTAAATCCATGTTTATTGAGTGGCGTTCGTTCAGCAGAACGGAATTGCCCAACTGTTTAAAACAACATTTGCACTTAATAAAAATAGGAAATGAATTGTTTAAAAATGATTTAATACCAGAAAAACGAGGTTAGAGTTCCCATGTGAAAAGAGTTGTTAAATAACCCGCAAATTCGATAAACAAGTTAAAGTTAAAAGCATTGAAACTTATTATTTAAATAGGGAGGAAAAATACGTCAAAGCTTGTCAGCAAATAAATAACAATTTCATTTTAAATCAACATCAAAAACTGTTTGTTTATAAAATTTAAACTTAGCTTATGGGGATTTATCCAAAATAAGTTACAATTGTGACACTAATAGGGCCAATACCTTCTTTGTTTGACCCAGTTACACCGATGTAGCTAATTGTTTGCTTGCTGGTCCGCAAATCAGTAGTAATCGTAACAGCACTAACTTTTTGTTTAATCTCGTCTTCTAATCCTTCCCACACCTCTGTTTTAAGAGCAGGTAGTATTGTGCCGGATGGTATTTTAAACCTGGGCTCTAGAACTTTCATAAGGTCCCTAAAATCTTTGTCATTTAAAACATTTCGTCAATGAAAATGGCTGCAAATTTTTAGTATTATAACTTCTTTTGTTGCCTGGACAGCCACTTGAAATAACTAATTTACATTTATTACACATTGCTTTACTTTCACTATCTTTGATTACAATCTTTACCAAATATTAGACCTACGATTTGACATCGCAGTAACTGTTCACTTGATAATAGGAAATTTAAATATTACTACTATAGACTTTGTTACATTATGTTTATTCACACATTTAATAAACTCAACTATTACAGCCTTAACATTTTAGTACATTTACAGAATTTTATTTTTTGTAAGATTTAATTAATATAACACGGATTATTTGTTCAATATTATAAAATTAATTAGTTTACAAGTTTTAATATATAAGATAACTAAGGAATTTTAATTAACAACTAGGAATTAAAATAATTAACCGAAAGAAATATGTGATTACTAGCAAGATAAAAGCTCCATGCGAAGAAAGGGAAAATCATACCAGGTTTGTGGATACAATCGAACATAGCGAGCACTTATAGGTTGAGGAAAGTTGTTGAACTTGTGACCATTATAATCTTCATTACCAACAAAGACCTTAAAAAAGATTTAATATAATATTTAACGTAATAATATTCAGGTTTAAGATATTAATTATTTAAATTTTATAACTTTAATAATCGCGCGTTGTTCATTGCTTCACATTTAACTTAAAGGGACTGCAACATGCAAAATTAAAATGTCTATAAAGGGCATTGTGACGTGTTTGCCAGCCCCTGATTACAATCTAAATGGCTTATTTCCTGCCCAAAAGTTACAGATTTTTGCTATTTTAAATAAAAAAATGTTACGACGATGCTTAAATTTAAGTTATCGACTTTATATTTAAGTTGTGCATAATTTAAGCATTTGTGTTGACACTGTTTTTAGGGAGCTAGAACAGCGTCCATAGCAACGTGATATAAATACGTTCCATGTCTTGCAAAAACAGTTTTATGGACATAAATCACAACCACAAAATTAAATGTAGCCTGCACTTTAAAAAACTGTTTTTAATTAACACTAAGGCTAAAAAGAATGCTGTTTTTAAGTAAGTTAGGTATTAAAAACTACTTTCCAAGCTACTTCGTACGCTGGGACCAAAGTAGCTACGTTCGGCCTTAAGAAAACAGTAGATTATAACTTGCGTTAAATTATAAACTCACAACTTATTTACTACTTGGAAAAACATAAAAACGTCTTTCAACAAGTAGTAAACCCCATTTGGGGCTGAAAATGTAAAAGAAAGTCAGCACTGGAAAATAATAAAACTGAAATACAAAATCGGTAAATAATTGTGATCCAGTTTAGCCTTAGAACCTGTGGAATTTAAAAAAACATCAATATTGCTATATTGGACATGTTTTAATAAAAAAACGTTTTTCCAGTCAAACAACGACTGAAGACCGAGTACAAACATAAGAAAAACCCACATAATTATTTTCACACCGGTTCGCGAGATTTTTACAATGTCAATTTTTAAAATTACAAAACTTTAGATTAATAAAAAATTTAAAACTGTCGCAGACCCTTTATTGTTACAAACGACGAATAATTAAGTTTTGTAACAAGCTATGACATCACAAAACAATTAGAATAGGGATTGTTTAAACAATGGTTTGCTTGGTTATTATCATCTAGCTTGTATACAACACAAAACTTTTAAAAACAAGTTTTGGTGATTTTAATTGAAACATTTTCAATAAAATAAGTTTTTTTAAATTAATTAACACCAATTAATTAAAAACTGTTTCTAAACTTTAATAAGTTAAACAAAATAAATTTTCGTTTTAAATTTAAGCTTACCAGATCATTTCCATTATTTTGGATGAACTGCATATCTGATGTACTGGACCCATAAGATATCTTAAAGCTGGTGATCCATAAATAACCATGGTAACTCCCTTGTGTCACAACTCCTGTCACTCGAGTTGATGTCTTGAGGTCAATTTGGATCCATTCCCCAACCCTGTCTATTAATTAAAACAATGTTAATGTTTATTTTCCACTAATTACAAAAGTTGTGAAACTTTATTATAAGATAGAAAATAAATCCAACAACTCACATTGTTTAGGATGCCAACCATTGGTATGAGCATCCAACCTTGCTTTATGTGGTAAGTAGTTGTTGTCATAAGAACTAGCTGTGATGTCACTATCCGGTATTCTTCCATCTTTTAACCCAAGCGGACATACACTAGCTATAAATATTTAGGTTTATTTAGAATTAATCTTATAAGTTGGCATGATTTAGCTTAACTCTTAAATATTTAAATTGTAAAATTAAATATTACAAAATGTTTATAAATTGTTATATTGTCTGCTTACTGTTAGAACCTCGTAACTCAAAATTTGACAACAAATATAAATTTACCGGAATTTAAAAAATGATTTTATTTGTAATTAAAGAATAACTTTTTATTAATTTATTATTTGATTTTTGGCTTTTAAATAACTGTGTATTTTAAGTAAAAAGATCGAGTGGTTTAAGTTTTGTTAACATACAAATGTTATTTAATTAAAACTGGTTGCGATTTAAAAAACACCGAAAATATTAATTTATAAACAGAAGAAATTTCAGCAGATATTAAAAAATACAAATTCTAAAAGCTGCGTTTTCTTGGGCACAGATTCCATAAGACATTTTAAGTTATTTAAATTAAAAGTTTATTTAATTAAAACTGACATAATAACTTAACATCGTTTATTAATATAATAACTCAAAATCTATGATAAAATTAATTTTACAGATAAGTTTTAGCACTTTAAAAATGCCACTGTATTAAGTATACTTGTTTATATAAGTAACAATGTTAATAAACCATACAAAATAGACTTGCAAGGTTTAAAAAGTTTATTAATTGTCTTAAAATTGTTTTTATTTTAGTTTTGAGGTTCTAACAGTAAGCCGATGATATTATCATTATTTAACAAATGTAAAGTAAACAAAATACCTTTTATTTGGTTGAGAATTTTTTCTAACAAGATTGCAACATCGCAAGAACACTCTCCAATAGCCCCAACTGACCCCTTGGGACCTATGGGGCCAATTTCACCCCTGAAACCTTGCACACCTTTAACGCCAGGACCCCCAACTGACCCAATTTCACCCTTAGGACCTATGGGGCCAATTTCACCCTTGAAACCTTGCTCACCCCTGGCGCCAGGACCCCCAATTGCCCCAATTTCACCCCTTGAACCTTTTTCACCTTTCTCCCCAGCTGGGCCAAGCTTTCCTGGTCTACCTTGTTTAGTTTCAGAAGGTTCATGAGCAGATGCAGTGGGACATGCACTAAAACAAACTGGGTTGTTTTGGGATGCAGCTAAGCATAACCAGAAGCACAAAAACATAAATATTTTCAAACTCATTTCAGTAAGTTTCAAGTTACAATTGTTTTATTCTAAACTCATTTAACAAGCTAGTTATAATTTTGTTATTAATATTTATCACAAATAATTGGAACACTATGACATAACAATGATAATAACGCTGCATTAAAATACTTTTTCGAATTGTTATCCATTAAGATTTGAAGCGGCAGTAACTTAAACTGTTTGAGTGTTAGTCTCTGACTGTTTAAATGGAAATGTAGATATAATTTATTTGTGATGTCATAATCTACTAAAGTGACAATAAAAGTAACGACAAAGCCCGCTATAGTTTAATTGTGATGTCATAATCTACTAAAGTGACGTTAAAGCCCGCTATCGGAGCCGCAAAGCGAGTCAGTTATTGTGGCATGCAACGAGGTTTCCCATAACAGCGTTAAAAAAGTGAAACGTTTCAAGATTGTGCCAGTTAAAGTGTGGGGCAACAATCAAAGTAATTTTGTGAACGCTTTTCTGGATGACAGTTCAGATACAAGTATTTGTACTGCAAGGGTTTCTGAATGGCGTTACTGCAATAATTTGCAGCCTTTCGGCCCGCATACGGCGTTGGGTTGGACGTTGTTTGGCTCAGACCATTCCCCAAGAAAATCCTCCCAACGAACTAATGTTAACTTTATGCATGATTCTGAACAAGTATTGACATCATGCAACGAAATTTCAGATGTTTTTGTCGAGCAATTTTCACGACCTTGATTGTGCGCAAATAAGCGAAATGTCATTAAACGACAAAAGTACGTTGAAAATTATGAACAAAACAGTTTCGCGAAATGGCTGACACTATGAAATTGGATTACTCTGGAAAAAAAAATATATTAAACCTTTAACGAATAGAAAAATGACACTTCAAAGGCTGCAATCTTTGAAGAAGAAGTTTATTGCTAACCCTAAAACTTTTAGTTAATATAGGGAAGAAATCGATGAATATATAAAATAAGGACATGTGACTGTATTGGCTAATAGAAATTGTGTAAACGATATAACGTGTTATATACCACACCACTGTACGGACCGTATAGTGTTTGATTGTGCTGCAAACTCTGCGTTGTTTCTTTTAATGACGTTTTATTACAGGGACTTTACTAACAGCCTCGTGGAAGTGCTTTTACGATCTGGTTCCAGAACTACATATTAACACTTGGAATAATTGGCTTAACACTCTTGGTAATTAAGAGAGCATTAGTATACATAGATGTTTTAAACCTTAATATTGATTATGGTTGTATTTAGTTTTATCGCTGAAAGAACTGAAGCCCGGTTTTAGTCAAAGGCAATATGTACGTTGGTGGCAGGCTACATAATCTGTCCCTCTAATCACCAAACATCCGATGATTCTTCCATCTAACCAGGTTGTAACTGAGCTCATTGTAACAAAGTATCATGGCATGGGCATTCGGGAACAATTCATCTCTTGTCCGCCATTGATGGCTGAGGTGGAACGAATTTTAAACAGCAGACCTCTGGTGCCACTCAGCGACGACTGCAAGGATGAATTGGCATTGACGCCAAGTATGTTGCTGAACAATGGACAACGACCTGCCTCCAAACACGTTTGTCAAGGAAGACAGTTACAAACGATCTTGGAGGTTCTACTTCTTGCTGATCAATTTTGGGGGAGATTGACAAAGGAGTATTTGACTTTGTTACAATTGCGACAAAAGTGGATTCAGCTGATGAGGAATTTCACAGTTGGCGACGTGGTTCGTTAATGAGAACGCGAAGAGATGACTCTGACCGAAAGGGATCATCAAGAAGTTAGACAAGAACGGGATGGTGCGCCGTGTCCAGGTGCGCACTGCATATGCTACCTTAACCTGAGACAAAATTTGCCTTCTAGAAGGGATCGCATAAATTTTGTATTGCTGCCATTGATCTAAATAGCGCAACAGTTGCCATTGTGCAGGCAGTTAACAACAATCTTTTCCCTAGATTCCATTCCCATAAAACAATATCTTAGACGAATGTCAGATGATCATAAGCTTAAGATGCATCTAATCTTGCTGTTGACTGTGTATTGTCTCAGTGTTTTGAGGGGGAGGAGCATCCAGTTGCACTTGGAGGACGTTCGCTCACGAGAGCAGAATTACTTAACTACAAGAAAAGAGCTTTTAGCGATTTTCGTTCCGGTCTTGGCTGGACTGATGATGATATTTCTAAAGCGCAACATGATGATGAACATGTATCGATAATATTTGACTGGTTAACAAAAGGTCATCGATCTCCATTTAAAAAGTTAAAAATAGACACGATGTCGTTAAACATTTTTTGTCTATATTTGGAGAAATTACTTGCAGAAATGGAGTTTTATATCGAAATTGCCAAGATACTCTTACTAATACAAAATACCAACCTTTTTAGTGTCCACAAAACTACGGACCAACGTGTTAAAATTAATGCATGATGATAAATCTGGTGTAGGTCACATGGGTTTTAAACGAACATACGAGCGGCTAAACGAGCGCTTCTATTGGCCAAAATCAAAATCAACCGCGGAAGATTATTGTCGAACTTGCCCCATGTGCGATGTACAGAAGCTCCCGCAGAAAACGGTGCGAGCACCTCTAATGCCATGCAGCGACGATTGCCCAATAAAGCTTAATGGCTTACATACTACAAAAAAGGAAAATAAGTATATTTTGGTGGCTTGCGATACTTACACTAAATATATGCGAGCCTGGCCCATGTCTTGGCAAAATGCTCATGAAACAGCGTACATGCTATATCACAACTGGATTACAATTCACGGCGTGCCAGATTGTATTCATTCCGATCAGGGGCGAAATTTTAAAAGCGATGTGTTTAAAGAATTATTACAAATATTGGGCTGTAAAAGGTCTAGAATTAGCCTTTATCACCCTGAAGGTAAATGCGAAAGAAACAATCGTACAATTTATCCATGTTTTTGTTATGTGCAACGCGACCCCTTTTGTTGGGATGATGCATCAAGTTCAATCAGAGCCCTTTATAACGCTAGCATCCACGAAGAAACGAACATGTCCCGCATTTTCTTCTCACAGGCCGTTCGTTACGTCTTCTGGCCGATTTAAAGTGTGGGTCGCTTGTAATATAGTTGCACCTAAAACCGCAATGATGGTGGAACTTCAAGATAAAATAAGACACCAGGCTGCCTGCTATGATAGAAACTCCGATAGCAGTGTTTTTAATGTAGGCAATGCTGTTTTGCTTGGGAACTCTGCACCAAATGTGGCCAAAAATGAAAAGAAAAAGTATTATTTGCCTTTTTTTGGTTCATTCTATGTAAAACAAGTTATTTTCCCTGTAAACTATGTAATTTGCGACGAGGCACAAACAAAAGTTATGACCGTTCATCGCAATCGACTAAAGAAAAGTTTAGGCGACTACTGTCGTTTTGACGATAACTACGACAACCATGGTGAAATGGTTCAAGATGCAGAAAACTTCAGCATTCCTTTAAGCGCACCTTGTGTTCAATATTTTACCTACGCCCACGAAACCCAACCGCAACAGCAGACTTCAGCGACAACGCTGACTTTGAACCTGACAGCGTTCAAACACGCTTTTTAAGACCTCGATGCCAGGTTCGGCACCCCGTTTTTTCAGCGATATTTACAATTTATATACAGTTAGTTTTACTTTACACACATATTTTGTGTTTAAAGGGGATTATTAAGTGATTTTGTTGCCATATATATAAGATATTTTTAAGTTGTGTAAAATTATTGTTTACATGTTACTTGTATTTTTTGCACTCTGTGTTCGTTTTATTTTCTCCTAATAAAATAAGTTTTTTTTTCACCGTTTTAATTATTTTTTTTTTGCTTTAATAAACCACTTAAAGGTCCACATTTTGTTATGTTTCAATGCCTATTTTCAATGTTTATTTACCTTTGCTTTTAGTGTTTTTTTTTTCATGTTTTTGTTCTTGCTTCCTATGATATTTACTGTTAATAATTTGTTTAAAAAAAATACTATAAGTAGTTGTTTGCTTTGTTATTCATGTTATTTTCTAATTGATGTATCTTGCTTATGTAAGTCTATGTGTTGCAAGATTTCATTGTTCTCTTACTTGTATTTTACCTGATTGTTTAATCTTGTGAGCGACATATTTTTTGGTGGAAGAAAAAGTGTGTTACATATGAGGTTTAAAAGAACCCAATTTAGTGTTTGGTGCCAGGAAGCTTGTAGCGGGTCTGGATAAAATCGCACTAATTAACGGCGCGCAAGTATTTCTCTCTGATAGAGCGTGGTAGTTTTATGGTGATCATTCTACTTCTGAATGTTTCAATTGTTTACTGCTTTTATTTTATCGCAAGTAACCTGTTTTTAATAAAGAGTAAGCCAATAAGAACGCCTGTTTAAATCTAGCAGAAAGCGAACCTTGAACGTTTTTGTAACACATTCTTCACCAATCTACCGATAGTTGGTCATCGTAATATCGTGGGGCCGATCTAGCAATAGTTGGCCACCGTTGCATCTTGCAATAACTGGACCTACAAACCGTACTGTTACTTTAACGTCAGTCTAGCGATCTAGCTGATCTTGTAACGTAACTTTTAATCAAACCAAGTGATTTGCCATATTACAATAAAAGTATTATTGTTTACGTATTGTCGTTTATAAATAAAATTTAAACAAAATACTAAACCAGATAATAATAACAAATAGAGTCGGTAAACGGAGTCAAATTAAACCAAATAAACAATCAAAATAATTATAACAACAAATCTAGTAACTCTACAAATGGCGATTTTCCGGCCTGATTAAAGGTTAATAATATAGTTGTAGAGTGCTATAATTAACCTCGAATACGCAAACCTTCCGATACTTCAAATCTTTTGATATTTTTAACCTTCCGAATTACGATATAAAATAAGATACCTTTATAAAAGTGTTAAATAATTAGTTTACTATGCGCGCACAAATAAAATATAACTAACAACTGCCTAAGGCTATTATGCCATTTTAACAAAGCGCAGCAAATAAACGTTTTATAGCGCAAAAATAAAACAAACGCCAAAACCTACATTCTGTAGGAAGCGTCACAACAACTTTGTTTTTAGATAATCCGAGACAACATAAACCCTCATTGGAGGCACAACAAATTACGACAGTTCCCATATCTTCTCGAACATTGGCGATACAAACAAAAGTGGTGAACAAGGGGCATACGCACTCCTCCGGACTTCCAAACGGGCTACGATTTTCTGACTGCAACTATTCCCTTGCCTGTAAGCCGACATTTGACATGTCCATGTCTACAAAGCCCACAGATGGCTCGTCTACTTTAACGCTACTTCAATGTCATTGACCGGACACGTACAACAATTATTCTTGTTACAACGGGCGTCAACTTCAAACAATGCACACTAAAATCGCCTTTAACGAGAATTAACCACGTAACATGTACGTAGAAGGCCAACGGCTTTACAACAAACGAATTTTTATTGCCTTCCGGTTTTGCTATAAATACTTGAACAACTTAAACTTTCTTCACCAATCTACCGATAGTTGGTCACCGTTGCATCTCGCAATAACTGGTCCTACAAACCGTACTGTAACCGTAACGTCAGTCTAGCAATCTAGCTGATCTTGTAACGTAAATTTTAATCAAACCAAGTGATTTGCCGTATTACAATAAAAGTATTACTGTTAACGTCTTGTCGTTTATAAATAAAATTTAAACAATATACCAAACCAGATAATAATAATAAAAATAGAGTCGGTAAACGGAGTCAAGTCAAATTAAACCAAATAAACAATCAAAATAATTATAACAATAAATCTAGTAACTCTACAAATGGAGATTTTCCGGCCTGATTAAAGGTTAATAATGTAGTTGTAGAGTGCTATAATTAACCTCGAATACGCAAACCTTTTGATACTTCAAATCTTTCGATATTTTTAACCTTCTGAATTACGATATAAAATAAGATACCTTTATAAAAGTGTTGAATAATTAGTTTGCTATGCGCGCACAAATAAAATATAACTAGCAACTGCCTAAGGCTGTTATGCCATTTTAACAAAGCGCAGCAAATAAACGTTTTATAGCGCAAAAATAAAACAAACGCCAAAACCTACATTCTGTAGAAAGCGTAACAACTTTGTTTTTAGATAATCCGAGACAACATAAACCCTCATTGGAGGCACAACAAATTACGACAGTTCCCATATCTTCTCGAACATTGGCGATACAAACAAAAGTGGTGAACAAGGGGCATACGCCCTCCTCCGGACTTCCAAACGGGCTACGATTTTCTGACTGCAACTATTTCCTTGCCTGTAAGCCGACATTTGACACGTCCATGTCTACAAAGCCCACAGATGGCTCGTCTATTTTAACGCTACTTCAATGTCATTGACCGGACACGTACAACAATTATTCTTGTTACAACGGGCGTCAACTTCAAACAATGCACTCTAAAATCGCCCTTAACGAGAATTAGCCACGTAACCTGTACGTAGAAGGCCAACGGCTTTACAACGAACGAACCTTTATTGCCTCTCGGTTTTGCTATAAATACTGGAACAATTTAAACTTTCTTTACCAATCTACCGATAGTTGGTCACCGTTGCATCTCGCAATAACTGGTCCTACAAACCGTACTGTAACCGTAACGTCAGTCTAGCGATCTAGCTGATCTTGTAACGTAAATTTTAATTAAACCAAGTGATTTGCCGTATTACAATAAAAGTATTACTGTTAACGTCTTGTTGTTTATAAATAAAACTTAAACAAAATACCAAACCAGATAATAATAATAAATAGAGTCGCTAAACGGAGTCAAATTAAACCAAATAAACAATCAAAATAATTATAACAACAAATCTAGTAACTCTACAAATGGCGATTTTCCGGCCTGATTAAAGGTTAATAATATAGTTGTAGAGTGCTATAATTAACCTCGAATACGCAAACCTTTCGATACTTTAAATCTTTCGATATTTTTAACCTTCCGAATTACGATATAAAATAAGATACCTTTATAAAAGTGTTGAATAATTAGTTTGCTATGCGCGCACAAATAAAATATAACTAGCAACTGCCTAAGGCTATTATTCCATTTTAACAAAGCGCAGCAAATAAACGTTTTATAGCGCAAAAATAAAACAAACGGCAAAACCTACATTCTGTAGAAAGCGTAACAACTTTGTTATTAGATTATCCGAGACAACATAAACCCTCATTGCAGGCACGACAAATTACGACATTTCCCATATCTCCTCGAACAAAAATAAAACAAACGCCAAAATCTACATTTTGTAGGAAGCGTAACAACAACATTGTTTTTGAATAATCCGAGACAACATAAACCCTCATTGCAGGCACAACAAATTACGACAGTTCCCATATCTTCTCGAACATTGGCGATACAAACAAAAGTGGTGAACAAGGGGCATACGCACTCCTATAGACTTCCAAACGGGCTACGATTTTTTGACTGCAACTATTCCCTTGCCTGTAAGCCGACATTTGACACGTCCATGTCTACAAAGCCCACAGGTGGCTCGTCTACTTTAACGCCCAAGCTGGCTCAACTACGCCCACAGAGGCTCATTCATCGTCCCTTTCCAATGTCACTTGTCGCAAGCAGGCCCACGACACAGCCCAAGAATAAGGAAGATTGCAACATGTCAACCAGTTCACTCCTCAATTTCGATTCGCTTTTCCGAAGAAGATATTGATTCTGCCGAATTTTTATATGCCAGAAATGCACAACTTTTTCCAAGGGGAGGTGATGTAGAATCAATTGTAATAAGCCTATCACAATCAATTCTAAGTTCAAGTCAGTTCAATGTCATTGACCGGACACGTACAACAATTATTCTTGTTACAACGGGCGTCAACTTCAAACAATGCACACTAAAATCGCCCTTAATGAGAATTAACCACGTAACATGTACGTTGAAGGCCAACGGCTTTACAACGAACGAACTTTTATTGCCTTTCGGTTTTGCTATAAATACTGGAACAATTTAAACTTTCTTTACCAATCTACCGATAGTTGGTCACCGTTGCATCTCGCAATAACTGGACCTACAAACCGTACTTAACTTTAACGTCAGTCTAGCGATCTAGCTGATCTTGTAACCTAACTTTTGTACAAACCAAGTGATTTTCCGTATTACAATAAAAGTATTACTGTTAACGTCTTGTCGTTTATAAATAAAACTTAAACAAAATACTAAACCAGATAATAATAACAAATAGAGTCGGTAAACGGAGTCAAGTCAAATTAAACCAAATAAACATTCAAAATAATTATAACAATAAATCTAGTAACTCTACAAATGGCGATTTTCCGGCCTGATTAAAGGTTAATAATGTAGTTGTAGAGTGCTATAATTAACCTCGAATACGCAAACCTTTCGATACTTCAAATCTTTCGATATTTTTAAACTTCCGAATTACGATATAAAATAAGATACCTTTATAAAAGTGTTAAATAATTAGTTTGCTATGCGCGCATAAATAAAATATAACTAACAACTGCCTAAGGCTATTATGCCATTTTAACAAAGCGCAGCAAATAAACGTTTTATAGCGCAAAAATAAAACAAAAGCCAAAACCTACATTCTGTAGAAAGCGTCACAACTTTGTTTTTAGATAATCCGAGACAACATAAACCCTCATTGCAGGCACAACAAATTACGACAGTTCCCATATCTCCTCGAACAAAAATAAAACAAAAGCCAAAACCTACATTCTGTAGAAAGCGTAACAACTTTGTTTTTAGATAATCCGAGACAACATAAACCCTCATTCCAGGCACAACAAATTACGACAGTTTCCATATCTTCTCGAACATTTACGATACAAACAGAAGTGGTGAACAAGGGGCATACGCACTCCTCCAGATTTCCAAACTGGCTACGATTTTCTGACTGCAACTATTCCCTTGCCTGTAAGCCGACATTTGACATGCCCATGTCTACAAAGCCCACAGATGGCTCGTCTACTTTAACGCTACTTCAATGTCATTGACCGGACACGTACAACAATTATTCTTGTTACAACGGGCGTCAACTTCAAACAATGCACACTAAAATCGCCTTTAACGAGAATTAACCACGTAACATGTACGTAGAAGGCCAACGGCTTTACAACGAACGAATTTTTATTGCCTTCCGGTTTTGCTATAAATACTGGAACAACTTAAACTTTCTTCACCAATCTACCGATAGTTGGTCACCGTTGCATCTCGCAATAACTGGTCCTACAAACCGTACTGTAACCGTAACGTCAGTCTAGCGATCTAGCTGATCTTGTAACGTAAATTTTAATTAAACCAAGTGATTTGCCGTATTACAATAAAAGTATTACTGTTAACGTCTTGTTGTTTATCAATAAAACTTAAACAAAATACCAAACCAGATAATAATAATAAATAGAGTCGCTAAACGGAGTCAAATTAAACCAAATAAACAATCAAAATAATTATAACAACAAATCTAGTAACTCTACAAATGGCGATTTTCCGGCCTGATTAAAGGTTAATAATGTAGTTGTAGAGTGCTATAATTAACCTCGAATACGCAAACCTTTCGATACTTCAAATCTTTCGATATTTTTAAACTTCCGAATTACGATATAAAATAAGATACCTTTATAAAAGTGTTAAATAATTAGTTTGCTATGCGCGCATAAATAAAATATAACTAACAACTGACTAAAGCTATTATGCCATTTTAACAAAGCGCAGCAAATAAACGTTTTATAGCGCAAAAATAAAACAAAAGCCAAAACCTACAATCTGTAGGAAGCGTCACAACAACTTTGTTTTTAGATAATCCGAGACAACATAAACCCTCATTGCAGGCACAACAAATTACGACAGTTCCCATATCTCCTCGAACAAAAATAAAACAAACGCCAAAATCTACATTCTGTAAAAAGAGTAACAACTTTGTTTTTAGATAATCCGAGACAACATAAACCCTCATTGCAGGCACAACAAATTACGACAGTTCCCATATCTTCTCGAACATTGGCGATACAAACAAAAGTGGTGAACAAGGGGCATACGCACTCCTCCGGACTTCCAAACGGGCTACGATTTTCTGACTGCAACTATTCCCTTGCCTGTAAGCCGACATTTGACACGTCCATGTCTACAAAGCCCACAGATGGCTCGTCTATTTTAACGCTACTTCAATGTCATTGACCGGACACGTACAACAATTATTCTTGTTACAACGGGCGTCAACTTCAAACAATGCACACTAAAATCGCCTTTAACGAGAAATAACCACGTAACATGTACGTAGAAGGCCAACGGCTTTACAACGAACGAATTTTTATTGCCTTCCGGTTTTGCTATAAATACTGGAACAACTTAAACTTTCTTCACCAATCTACCGATAGTTGGTCACCGTTGCATCTCGCAATAACTGGACCTACAAACCGTTCTTAACTTTAACGTCAGTCTAGCGATCTAGCTGATCTTGTAACGTAACTTTTGATCAAACCAAGTGATTTTCCGTATTACAATAAAAGTATTGCTGTTACCGTCTTGTCGTTTATCAATAAAACTTAAACAAAATATTAAACCAGATAATATTAACAAATAGAGTCGCTAAACGGAGTCAAATTAAACCAAATAAACAATCAAAATATTTATAACAACAAATCTAGTAACTCTACAAATGGCGATTTTCCGGCCTGATTAAAGGTTAATAATATAGTTGTAGAGTGCTATAATTAACCTCGAATACGCAAACCTTTCGATACTTCAAATCTTTCGATATTTTTAACCTTCCGAATTACGATATAAAATAAGATACCTTTATAAAAGTGTTAAATAATTAGTTTACTATGCGCGCACAAATAAAATATAACTAACAACTGCCTAAGGCTATTATGCCATTTTAACAAAGCGCAGCAAATAAACGTTTTATAGTGCAATAATAAAACAAACGCCAAAACCTACATTCTGTAGGAAGCGTCACAACAACTTTGTTTTTAGATAATCCGAGACAACATAAACCCTCATTGCAGGCACAACAAATTACGACAGTTCCCATATCTTCTCGAATATTTACGATACAAACAGAAGTGGTGAACAAGGGGCATACGCACTCCTCCAGACTTCCAAACGGGCTACGATTTTCTGACTGCAACTACTCCCTTGCCTGTAAGCCGACATTAGACACGTCCATGTCTACAAAGCCTACAGATGGCTCGTCTACTTTAACGCTACTTCAATGTCATTGACCGGACACGTACAACAATTATTCTTGTTACAACAGGCGTCAACTTCAAACAATGCACACTAAAATCGCCCTTAACGAGAATTAGCCACGTAACCTGTACGTTGAAGGCCAACGGCTTTACAACGAACGAACTTTTATTGCCTTCCGGTTTTGCTATAAATACTGGAACAATTTAAACTATCTTCACCAATCTACCGATAGTTGGTCACCGTTGCATCTCGCAATAACTGGACCTACAAACCGTACTTAACTTTAACGCCAGTCTAGCGATCTAGCTGATCTTGTAACGTAAATTTTAATTAAACCAAGTGATTTGCCATATTACAATAAAAGTATTACTGTTACCGTCTTGTCGTTTATAACTAAAACTTAAACAAAATACCAAACCAAATATAATCATAATAAAATGAGTCGGTAAACGGGGTCAAGTCGTAAAGTTGACCTTCCCACATCGAGTATAAACAGTTATAAAGAAAAAAAAAACTTACTAGCCAAGTAAAATCCTGGGTAAACGATGTACAGTGCTTCCCTGAAACCTAAAACTTTGATCATAGGTGGTACTATAAGAGGGGCATTCCCTCCAATATTATTGATCACAAAAATAAACATAGCGATCGCTGTCGCGCGTGACTGGGCAGGAAAGAACTCAACCAAAACAGTGAACAAAACTCCAAACCACATTTCCGCTGTGTTTTAAATAAAATTTGATTACAATAAAGTCATCTCGAAACTGGGTCGGGGTAACTGTTGTTACTCTTAAAAAAATATGAAACTATTTACCGAATAAATAAGCTCCAAAGAGCGAAATGAAAGCATAAGGCGGAGAAAAGTAAAGCGTTCCCGCCGCTAGAGAGCAGGCTATTGCTTGACTAACGACCAAAACCCACAATCTTGTTCGTACACCTAAAAAAATTTGATTTAAAATTAAACCCCCCAAAAATGAAATATTTCTAAATACAAATCTACAAAATTTGTGTTATATTAATAACACTGCCAATTTATACATAATGGGACATTTATATTAAACCCCTTATACCCTATCCCTTCTCTGAAAATAAAACTGTTTTATTGTACTTATTTATCTTTAACGTGGGAAGGTCGAATGCACAACCTAAACATAGAGTAACATCAGTTACCCCGACCCGGTCTCAAGTTGACAGTTTGGGATGTTATAATTGCTCAATAATTAAGCTGCTGATTAAGTGCTGGCTCAGCAGAAGTTAATATCGTTTATAGCGCCTTACTTAAGGGCTCTACAGCATGTAAGCAGTGGAGATCGAACAACGGAACTTATGTAGTAAAGACAAAGGTTTTGACCACTACACCATGCTGCCAACCTTCAATTTATGTCAAAATTTTCAGATAATGCCATTTTCGAAAACTATTTTAGAAAAGTGTCCATTCAGTAAATTGGATTTTTAATAATATGATCAAAATAAAGATTACCGTATTTAGAAGCGAGTAAATCGGACAAAATTCCACCAGTGATTATCCCAATCGTTCCACCAACGATGGAAGTTAAACTCATCCACAACCCCACCTCTGTGCCGGGGTAATATTGATCAAAATATAACTGACTGTTGTAAGACCAACAAAAACTTGCTGAAAATATTAAAATTTGATTTAGATTTTGTTATCCTCGATGTGGGAAGGTTAACTTGACTAAACAAAGATGAATATTTGTTACCTTGACCCAGTCTCGAGTTAACTTTAGCAGTTTGGGATATTATTATTTTTTTTGTATATATCTTTATCCTCGATGTGGGAAAGTCGAATGCGCGACTTAAACATAGAATAACACAAGCTACTCCGACCCAGTCTCGAGTTGCCTGTAGCAGTTTGGGATATTATAGGGAATATAGTTGCCCGATAATTAAGCTGCTGATTAAGTGTTGGCTTAGCAGGAGTACATACCGCTTATAGCGCCTTACTCAAGGACACTACAACATGAAAGCAGTAGGGATTGAACCAAAGACCTACAGTATGCAGGGTGAGGTTTAAAGTTTGATTCCCAGTAGCGACATGTTGAAGCACCGACTAAGGATTTTATTCATAAATATAAAAACTCACCAGAATGTCTGAATGAAGCCCCAACCAGTAACAATAAGATAGTTGGAGATTTGATAAATAATTTGAAAGTTGTCAAAATTGATTTCAACACCGACTGCTTTTCTAAATAATAAAATTTATAGCCAGGTTTATAAATAGCTTAGTTAAAAATATAGTTTGCAAAATAGGCCAAATAACTTTTAAACATTTCTTCAAAAAAATAAGAAATTTTACGACAAACTTAAAAAATACAATTCTTATAATAAAAACGGCAGCATGGTGTAGTGGTAAGAACACTTGCTACACCACACATAAGGTCGTGCATTCTATCCCTACTGCTCTCATGTGGTAGCGCTCTTTAGTAAGGCGCTATAAACAGTATAAACTTCTGCTGAGCCAACACTTAATCAGCAGCATAATTATCGGGCAATTATAATCTATAATATCACAAACTGCCACAGGCAACTCAAGACTCCGGGGTAACTGATGTTACTCTATGTTTAAGTCGTGCATTCGACCTTCCCACATCGAGGATAAAGATATACAAAAAAAGTTTTATTTATTAAACATTTTATCAAAAGTATTAAATACCAAAGCCTGTCTCATATTTGTTTTTCTCTTCAGCTTGTTCTATAATTTTACGTTCTGGTTCTTTGACAGAGAAATATAAAATAATCGCCATAATTATGCCTGGAGCTCCAGCTATAAAGTAACACCAACGCCAGCTCTAAGAAAAAATTAACAAAAGATTAGTTAAAAATTAATTTAAATTAATTCTGTTTTTTTAGAGGTTGATTTGATAGAAAAACCTAAAAATAAATCGTTCAAAAAAAGGGTAGGCTATAAGAGAAGTAAGAGAAGTGGGAATCGAATAAGTAAGAGAAGTGGGAAATCGAATAAGAGAAGTGGGAATCGAACCCAGGTCCTCATGTAGTAAAGCCAAGTGTTTTGATTACTACACCGCACTGCTGGTCAAAAATATTTTCACCATTCCAAGACGTCAGTCACATAATTTCCAACAGCAAATGCCAAACCATATCCAAAATAAATTCCAAAGTTGAAAAAACTCATCGCAAAAGCTCGAACTTTCTGTGAGAAAATGTCGGCCACCAAACTTGAGGTAAGAGGAGTACAGGCCGACCCTCTGGGAAAAAAATTTTAGGTTTTTAAGAGAATTTATTATACATACAAAACAAAAAAATATGATATTATTAAGGTTTGTTAAGACCCTATAGCATAAGAGCAGTGGGAATTGAAGGTTGCCAGAAGCTTCGGCCGTGAGAAGCTTCGGCCAGAAGGTTCGGCCTGCAAAAAACACGGGGGTCGGTGACGAAATTGCCGCGTAAAATGTCAGTTTAAGACCATATTTTACCGATATTCAAAATAAAATTTGACAAAAAGTATAATACATAAAAAAAATTTAACAAGTTGTTACTTTAAATATATATGTTAGTTTTTAGAATATTTATTTTTTTTTTAATTTTTGTTCCAAAAATGTATTTTTAAAACGGATTAAAGACGGGCGCTTATGGCCTGCATAATTTTTTATCTAACTGCGGGAAGTCCACGACGTAAAGCCCGCGTTTGATATTAACGTAAGACCGTATTTTATCGAAATTCAAAATAAAATTTGACAAAAAGTATAATATATAAAAAAATTTTAATTGGTTGTAACGTTAATGACATACGTTAGTTTTTAGAATATTTATTTTTTTTAAGATTTATGTTTCAAAAACTAATTTTAAAACGGATTAAAGACAAGTGCTTTAGGCCTTCAAAATTTTACGACTAATCGCTCTCGGCCTGCGAAATTTTTCATTAAACTGCGGGGAGTCTGCAACGTAAAGCCCGCGTATACCTTTAATGCAAGAGCATATTTTACCAATATTCAAAATGAAATTTGGCAAAAAGTACAATAGTTACAAAAGTTTTTACCTGTTGTTTAGATAAATATATATGATAATTTTTGGAATATTTATTTTTTTTTTAATTTTTTTTTCGAAAACGTAATTTTAAAACGCATTAAAGACGGACGCTTTTGAGGTAAAAAATTCGTGCTAGCGTACATCCCATTGATTTTAAATTTATATTATCAATATTTAAAACGAAATTACGGAAAAGTTTAATTAAAATTTCAATCCTACTGAAATAAAACGCATTTCTAAAAAATAAAAAAAATCTTAACAAACACATAAGCATAAAATTTTAGGAAAAAGGGGAAATTGCTTTAAAACAATTATTTAAAAGATGAACTTTATTTTTTTGTACCAAATCCGCTATATAAAAAAATCCAAGTTTATTTAATATACAATCCCAGATTTAAAATACAAAGCAATATTAACCCCCGGATTCAAACTGATGTTTATTAATTACCCCCAGTTTAAAACTTTTGTTTATTATTTAGCCCCAACAACATAAAAAATGTTATCAAATCCCAAGTTTTTTTTAATTAACAGCCCCAAATTTAAAATACAATTCATTATTTACCCCCGGATTCAAATTTTAGTTTATTATTTACCCCCAGATCCAATCTTTAGTTTAATTAACACCAGCTATAAACTTTAATTTATTAATAACCACTAGTTTTAAACTTTTATAATTTAAAATAGACTAAAAATTCAGCTTATACCAGCTTTACTTTTTAAATTTGGTGCCAAATAACAAACTGAAAACTCTTAAACCATTAAAACTAAAAACAAACAAAAAACCTTAAATTTGTTTTACATAAACCAAAATTTAATTTAAAAAAAATTGAATTACTTAACAATAAACAAACTTTTATTTGCAAAAAAACAAATTTGTTTTAAAAAAACCTAAAACTTAAAATTAATTAAAAAAATAAAATCTAATTTTCAAATACCGAAATTTGATTTATTAAAAACAATTTTTACATGTTGAAAACTAATAACCTAAACTAATAACCTGATAATATAAGTTTAAAATCAATTGGATGTACGCTAGCACAAAATTTTGACCTCAAAAGCGTCCGTCTTTAATGCGTTTCAAAATTACGTTTTCGAAAACAAAATTTAAAAAAAAAAATATTCCAAAAATTAACATATATATTTATCTTAACAACAGGTTAAAACTTTTTTAACTATTGTACTTTTTGCCAAATTTCATTTTAAATATTGGTAAAATATGGTCTTGCATTAAAGGTATACGCGGGCTTTACGTTGCAGACTCCCCGCAGTTTAATGAAAAATTTCGCAGGCCGAGAGCGATTAGTCGTAAAATTTTGAAGGCCTAAAGCACTTGTCTTTAATCCGTTTTAAAATTAGTTTTTGAAACATAAATCTTAAAAAAAATAAATATTCTAAAAACTAACGTATGTCATTAACGTTACAACCAATTAAAATTTTTTTATATATTATACTTTTTGTCAAATTTTATTTTGAATTTCGATAAAATACGGTCTTACGTTAATATCAAACGCGGGCTTTACGTCGTGGACTTCCCGCAGTTAGATGAAAAATTATGCAGGCCATAAGCGCCCGTCTTTAATCCGTTTTAAAAATACATTTTTGGAACAAAAATTAAAAAAAAAAAAATATTCTAAAAACTAACATATATATTTAAAGTAACAACTTGTTAAATTTTTTTTATGTATTATACTTTTTGTCAAATTTTATTTTGAATATCGGTAAAATATGGTCTTAAACTGACATTTTACGCGGCAATTTCGTCACCGACCCCCCGCGTTTTTTGCAGGCCGAACCTTCTGGCCGAAGCTTCTCACGGCCGAAGCTTCTGGTCCCCGAATTGAACACAGAACCTCATGTAGTGATGCCAAGTGCTCTTACCACTACACCATGCTTCACCCACAAATTTAGTAATGACGCCAAGTGACGTTCTCGTTTGTTAAGACCCTATAGCATAAGAGCAGTGGGAATTAAACGCAGAACCTCATGTAGTGATGCCAAGTGCTCTTACCACTACACCATGCTTCACCCACAAATTTAGTAATGACGCCAAGTGACGTTCTCGTTTGTTAAGACCCTATAGCATAAGAGCGGTGGGAATTAAACGCAGAACCTCATGTAGTGATGCCAAGTGCTCTTACCACTACACCATGCTTTACCCACAAATTTAGTAATGACGCCAAGTGACGTTCTCGTTTGTTAAGACCCTATAGCATAAGAGCAGTGGGAATTAAACGTAGAACCTCATGTAGTGATGCCAAGTGCTCTTACCACTACACCATGCTTCACCCACAAATTTAGTAATGACGCTAAGTGACATTCTTGTTTGCTAATGACGTTTAAATAACGCGATTGTTAACTTAACGAGTTTTGTGATGCTGCCCCTTGTCAAAAACTGCCCCACTTTAAAGGTGGGTAATGTTTGATTATAAGAAAAACGGTGTTTTTAACGTAATGTCAGTTAATTGTTACTCAACTTACCATGGACAATGGTGGTCCATTCTTCTGATACAACGGCGACATATTTTGCAGTGGTGAGCTCTCGGGGGTCGGTAACTTTCGCACCGCTGGCACACAGTCCAATCCTGGCTGCTGCTAGACTAAAATATTAATTCCTCTTTAGTTTCATTGACTTTAAATAAAGAATTATAAGCAGAGCTGAATCTAGCCATAAGGGCAACATGAACAAAAATAAATTAATTTAAGGCATGATACAGTTTTAATGCAGAATTTTCTTTCAAATAATAAAAAACTTTTGTAATACTTTATTTTAGTGACGTCAATATTACAAAAAAACATAAAACGCATATGAACTTCTGATAAGCCAACACTTAATCAGCAGCTTAATTATTAAAAAATTATATTCTATAATATCCCAAACTACTAAAGTCAACTCGAGACCGGGTAACAGTAACAGTTGTTAATGTTTTGGCTGTAAAGTCGACTTTCCCACATCGAGGATAAAGATATATAAAAATAATTAACGGTGAAGTTAATTTTATTGAATATTTTAAATTCGAAAAAATTTAACCTGATCTTTAGAGTTCATTCTGACATCAGAGAAATCGAGGCCTCTGATTGGTAGAGGAACAATGCCAGGATCAGAAAACACAGATCTACTATGGGCAAACAACAATGCTAAAACAACCATGTTGAACATTACAGCATGAAATGGGCCCCATAAACTAAAAAATTAAGTTTTTTTATTGTTACAGTGAATGATACAACCTGTATAAACTTTATTTTTGAAATTTAAGTTGAACAACATCATTTTTTTGTTTATTTATTTATCCTCGATGTGGGAAGGTCAAATACGCATACTAAACTTAGAGTAACATTAGTTACCCCGACCCATTATCGAGTTGCCTGTGGCAGTTTGGGATATTATAGATTATAATTTACTGATAATTATGCTGCTGATTAAGTGCTGGCTCAGCAGGAGTTCATACCGTTTACAGCACTCACTTAAGAACGCTACAGCATGAGATCAGTGGAGATTGAACCCAGGACTTCTTGTAGTGAACATTGTACTTAAAATTAGTTTTTTCCTTTTACAATAAAAGTATTTACGTGATTCGAAAAATGACAAAAAAATTAAAACATAAATTATAATATTTATATTTTAAAAAAATCCAATTTATTAATAAGCAATACAAACCAACCTTCCAGATAGTGATGTCATAACAATGTGTTGTATGATCACATAATCAGCATAAATCACTAAAAAGTACGTGAAAATAATACAAAAAATACCACATGGGTCTTTATGGAACACCATTACTTGAGTTTTCTGAAAAAAATACAATTTTATTAAAAGTTTTACCCAATCAAGACCCCATTTTTTTGTATATATCTTTATCCTCAATGTGGTAAGGTCGAATGCGCGACTTAAACATAGAGTAACATCAGCTACTCCGACCCAGTCTCGAGTTGCCTGTTGCCTGTGACAGTTTGGGATATTATAGATTATATTTGCCAGATAATTATGCTGCTGATTAAGTGCTGGCTCAACAGAAGTTCATACCGTTTATACCTCCTTACTCAAGGACGCTACAGCATGAGATCAGTGGGAATTAAACCTAGGACTTCATGTTCTCTGCGCATATCGAGCATTAACATTTTTAAGACACCAATTAACAAGATTTTTTATTTAGTACTAAAATGAATGCGGAACAGACGGAATATACAAGGAAAGATAAGGGTAAGGTTATAGAAATTCCGCCCTTTCCGCATTCATAAACTTGGTGGACGACCCTTATAGAGCTCTGAACTTTAAAGTGTTTATTTACTTTACTACGTTAACAAATTTCTTTATTTCAGAATAAATTCTAAAAACTTGCAAAAAAATTAATAAAAATCGAGAATTTCGTTTACGGTAGAAATTATAACATCACTCTGAAATGTCGAACAATAGTAACTGTTGCGTCACAATGGTAACTGTTTTGTGATAATGTCGATTATTTCGTTACAAAATTTTTTAGGCGCCAAACTGTTACAAAAAAAAAACGCCAAGCTTTTCAGCGCGAAAACCGGCATCTATTTTACCTAGTCTAAAAATTCAGACATTAGTCGCAGAAATATTGTTAGCGTTTTAAACTATAGCATAAGTCAGCATGAGATGTATAACAAAATGTGATTTTTTTAGGTTTAAGCTATTTTAAACCCCAAATATCTAAAATTAAGATTTTATCTTAATTAGTTTGTATTTAGCAAATCAAAAAGTCCTTTTCAGAGCTACTTTATTTTCAGGGCTATCTTGAGTTATTTTTGGTATATATATTTTAATTTCTTTTTAAAGGCAGGTAATTTGTTAAAAACATTTTGTCTTGCTTTTTTATATTGTAGTTAATTAATAAGTCCTATACAAGGCTACTTTTTTCGTATATACCTTAAGTCATTCATTTCTAAATTTATTTAGAAATATAACAATTTTTCAAGAATATTTTTCAGAACGTACAATCATAGTGATCAACATTTACCAGTTTATACTGTTAGAAAAAGAGCAAAATGTACACCAATGATGCCAACCAGAATTCTAGGCCAAGGAGCATGGTACGCTGTTATAAATTTTGTTAATTTTATAAAGACCCTCAATGCAATAATATATATTGTTTTAAGTTTGTTTCAACGCTTGCTGCAGCTGCTGAAGAAGTTATTCGCTTTGAAACTTTTACGATGACAAAGTTTATAGAACGAAAAAAGGATGATCATAGATGTGTGGCTTGTTAAATATTATTTTACCTCAACTAGTAGTTATATATTGAAATATTTAACCACACTTATTAAAGTTTTAACCACTTAAATTGTGTTTTAGCGAGTGATATGGTTTATTGGGATGAAGAAAATATTCCTTTTAAGCGAATAGAAACTATTCGGAGGGAGTGTCAACATTCGAAAGATCGAAATAAAGCGAGAAACCTTCGTGCCCAACATGGTCATGTAGTTCCCCAGGTTTGTGGGTTAGAGTTTAATACAACTGTCCTTTATTTAAAATTGCTACCAATGGTTTATTAATAAGGTTAAGGCAGGCAGAATTTTGTAATGCTTAAATATAAAGTTTGGGCAAAATCGGGTGCCAGTTTATAGTTGAAGAGTCAATCAGTCAAACTGTAGTAATGTTGTATATTTCTTACTGAGTTGATTGGTAATTTTAATTTTTAGTTAGCAGATCACTTTGAAAAAAAAGCAACTTGTGCCTTCAGGGAACAAAAAAGTTTAACTGTACTGCTAGGCTTACCATATCAAAAATAGTCAGATTTTCAGAATATCAGGTTTTATTAATAATTAAGATAAGTTAAATATTTAAAATAGTTCTGATCGCAATTTAAGAGTTTAAAGTAGGGTTTATGATTTAATGTTTTTAAAGTATGTACATACTATACATTTGCCATTTTATTTATTTATTAACACTTTTTAAGATCAAATCAAGCCCTTAATGAAACTGATTCTAAAAATAAAAAAAGAGCTGCCAGTGTAGATATCAGGAAAAAATTAAAGTTTCAGAATTACTTTGGCATGGTAGTTTACAAAATTAAGTTTCCACAAGACGAGGACCATAGTGGACATGTTATTGGAAAGGTTATTATTTTGTTTTAATCAATGTATTGTGTAAAACTTTTAAATTAAATATTTAAATTATATATGTATATTTATATATTATTATATTACTTAGTTTTTCCAAATTTTAATAGCACACCCATTTATAACGCCACATAATATTGTAAATAGCATAAACCCTTAGTAAATAAGTTTAATTTATAATAGTTGTATTTTCATTTAAGGCACATTCTCTTGCATTATAACTTCTAATTTTTTTACAGGACGCAGGATATATGCAAATGGTGGACAAACAAATTATTGCTAAAATTGGAAAATTGGTTGATGACGGTGTAAGCAATGTAAGAGAATTACAAAGAGCGGTTAATTTTTATGTGAAGCATGACCTATTTAAAGATAAAGAAGTTCCCATTTCTACGAATCGCCGATTTTTCCCGACCACAAGAGATTTAGCAAATCATTTTTATAAAGCATTTGTACAAAGAAAGCTCTCAAAATTTGATCAAACAAATGTAAAACTTTTAATTGATGAATGGAAAAAGTCATATGGTACTGATGACAATGTTTTGTATCGACCCTATGTCGCAGATGGAAGGGGACCAACTAGTGAAAAAAATGATGTTGAATTGGATAAAATCCCTATTATCAAAAGTAGGCAGTCACTACTATTTGTTCACCAATTTTCATGGCAAAAACGACTGCTTGAACGATATGGTCAAGAGATGTGTCTTTTAGATGCTACTTACAAAACTTCAAAATATGCTCTTCCCTTATTTTTTCTTTGTGTTAAGACTAACGTTAACTATCAGGTTGTTGGATCATTCATTATACAAATGAAACAGCTGATGATATTCAAGAGGCTCTTAAAGTTTTGCAAAAATGGTGTCCCAAGTGAAATCCTTCTTTTTTTATGACAGATAAGTGCGATGCTGAAATAAATGCAATTGAAGCTACATTTAAAGGTGTATATTTTATAAATAATTAAAATGTTAGATACCAAGATTATTTCGTAAGTTTAAAAAAAATATTTATTTGGTTGTTAGTTTATTTATTTTTTTTCATATATATTTTTAAACAGGCTGCCGGGTTCTTATATGTGATTTTCACCGTGAACAGGCATGGGAGAGATGGGTAAAAAAAAGGTGAAAATGGTGTTGGAGATAAAGAAAAACGGCAACTTGTGTTAAATTTATTGCGATCCATTGCTTCAGCTGATACAGAGGAAATGTTTAGCAATGCCCTTCATGACCTGCACTGCAGTGAAATTTGGAGAGAAAACAACAAATTCAAAAACTACTTTAATAATATCTGGGAACCTACAAAGGAAGTATGTTTAAGTTGTAATAACAAATTAACATGGATTTTGTTAATGACAAATATTTAACTTATGTGTATTTGTAGCGTTGGGCTTGGTTGTTCAGGAAAGGAAAGCTTCATGTTATAATTAACACCAATAATGGAGTAGAACGACAAAATAGAACTTTAAAGGAGTGTCATATTCGGTTCCGCGCTGACAAATCTTTGTCCAGTGTTATAACAGTATTACATGAGGAATTTTTGCCAGAAAATCTAAAACGGTGGAAATAGTTTTTTATTCTAGTTCTAAATTATACTTATATATTTTTTAGTCATTTTAATGTTTAATTTCATTGGAGCTAAAGTAAATTGACAAATTTTTAGGGCCAATAAGACCTGTTTTTTGCTTTAAATACTAATTTAAATAAGTTAAATAAAAACAATCCTTTTTAAGGCATCTAGGACTATTTTAAATTAAAAACACAGTTTTATTTTCTTTTTATTTTAGATACAAAAACGGCAATATTGCTGCATCCAGCAACTACAGGCAATACAATGATTTTGTGCCAACCTATTTGCGAGACAGACCGCATGATGTTATTAGACACTGCATGCGTAGGATAACATCTGCAGCTGAGGTTACTCTGAAATCAATAACCAAAAAGGAAGATTTGTACTTTGTGGACAGCGCAACCACAAAAGAAATTTATACGATTTCAATTAAGAAATTTCCTAAATGTACATGTCAAGACTTTCAAAGACACTTTTTACCATGCAAACATATGTTTAGCATTTTTGAAAAATTTTCTGATGTATCGTGGAATAGTTTACCATCATGGGACATAAATTCATCCTCCATGACTCTGGATCCTTGCATTGTTGATCCTACCACCCCAGATACCCAATCAGTAAGTGAAATAGACCAAAAGATACCAACTCTTTTTAAACCTTTTTGTGTAAAACCAAGTTCACAAAATTTTAATAACTTAAATGCCACACCACAACAGATTACTAAATCTAAAAAATCTAAACGTGGAACCCTAACCAGAATCTCTGAAGCCTTAACAACTATACGAGATTTATCATTTGATGTCATTTCAGAGGAAGCCTTAATGTGACTCGCTTTAGTCGAGTTTTTCTTTCAAGTTAATGTGACTCGCTTTAGTCGAGTTTTTCTTTCAAGTTAATGTGACTCGCTTCAGTCGAGTTTTTCTTTCAAGTTAATGTGACTCGCTTTAGTCGAGTTTTTCTTTCAAGTTAATGTGACTCGCTTTAGTCGAGTTTTTCTTTCAAGTTAATGTGACTCGCTTTAGTCGAGTTTTTCTTTCAAGTTAATGTGACTCGCTTTAGTCGAGTTTTTCTTTCAAGTTAATGTGACTCGCTTTAGTCGAGTTTTTCTTTCAAGTTAATGTGATTCGCTTTAGTCGAGTTTTTCTTTCAAGTTAATGTGACTCGCTTTAGTCGAGTTTTTCTTTCAAGTTAATGTGACTCGCTTTAGTCAAGTTTTTCTTTCAATTTATTGTGACTCGCTTTAGTCGAGTTTTTCTTTTAAGTTATTGTGACTTACTTCTTTTTTGGGCACAAAAATTTTGTTCAAAATGTTGATTTTATTGGCTGTGTTTTATAATGGTTTTGTTGACTGTCTGTCTATCTGTTTTGGAATTCATTACATAATTCTTCACATAATTTTTTTTGCGTTAAAAGATGTTAACTATGCTGTTTTTTGTTCATAAAATTGAGAATTTGTTGTTAATTTTAAGTTTTTGTTTTGCAGATTTATTTATCCTAAAAATTAAAAAAAAAAAATTATTTTAATAAAAAAATTAATTTTTTGGATTGTAACAATATCACAATCAACACGGGTGGGTGGGGGTTACACAAATAACTACTACAGCGGGTGAGTAAACATTTATATTTACCGAGATGTAATATTGCTTGCTAAATTTTATTAATAATTTTAGTATTTAACCTATGTACCATATTTTGTGTTCATTTATTTTAAATTAAATGCAATTTATGCAGAAATGCCAACAACAACAACAAGAGTAACAAAAACACATATAGAGGTGGTGTCCGAAAGGGAAATGGGGCGAAACGAGGAAGGCGCGCCAAAAAAGTGGATGCCCGCAGTATTATCTCTGCCGCAAAGTATAATTTAGTCAATATTATATAATTAACTATGACTAAAGATAATCCTGATCATTTTTTTGCTTAACTGCTAAAATCTTATGCAAGTAATTTAAACTTCTAATGTAGATATTTTACAGAGAACAAAAAAGTGCTAGCCTGGAGCCAAACAGCTCCATCCTCTCCATTAGATCAGAGAGGTTCCAGGCTAGCCAACCTCTTCGGTCGGTATCAAGGGTCTCCCTTCGTCGCGGCGGAACAACAACATCTTCCCGCGACGGAGAGAAGTCCCTGGCCGGAGAGGCAGCGGCAGAGGCAGAGGCGGGCATCCACCAGGAAGGCGTGCCTTCTTTTTCGACACCAAGGCCCATTCGGACACCACCTAAAAATAACAATAAAATTATTTCGGCCCCAAATACCCCCAACCCCCCCCCCACCTTCTTCCCCATTACCAACAAAACAATCCTTATATCCCCCTATCCCCCTTCCACCCCTTTAAATTTACCCCATTTCTTATACTGTTGTTGTTGTTGTTGTTAAAAATTAAAAATTCTACCAAAAACATTTTTTGTGGTTAATGACAAAATACCAACTAATGGAGCTCAGTATTAAACTAAAGTTATACCGATACTTACGAATAAAAACGAATTTTTAACTTGTTCAACAGTTAAATCTAGCTATTAAAGGGTCTAAAAGCTTTTAGTTTTGCTTATACATCTTTTATCCATCAAAACACGCTATTTTTTTTTACGCAAATTCCATAGTAAAATTTCATCGATTTTTATTGTTACGTAACATTTTCTTGTTTACAAAACAGTTACCATTGTGACGCAACAGTTACTATTGTTCGACATTTCAGAGTGATGTTATAATTTCTACCTTCGTTTACGGAAATAATTAACGGAAAGAAACGTGGAATCCCAGCGCTTCCAACTTTTTTAACGTCATTAACATAAAAAGTATCTGCTCATAAAAAGTATCTGCTCATAAAGTATCTGCTCATAACAACTTTTTACCTAAATTTAGGTAGAGCTGACATTTAGGAAAGATATATAACATATTTAGAGCATGAGATTTTCTTAAAATAGCATTTCAAGGCACAAGATTTTAGTAAAAGGTTATTAAAAAGTTAACTCAGGACATGAGTTCTTTTTTCATAATGATGCCCGCTATAAGGCTAATAATAAAGATGCTACAATATGCCATCAGTGGGAATTAAACTAAGGACCTCACGTTTTTACCTTAAGATACTATAACATGCCATCAGTGGGAATCAAACTAAGGACCTCACGTTTTTACCTTAAGATACTATAACATGCCATCAGTGGGAATCAAACTAAGGACCTCAGGTTCTTACTTAAAGATACTACAACATGCCATCAGTGGGAATTAAACTAAGGACCTCAGGTTCTACTTAAAATGCTACAACATGCTATCAGTGGGGTTGAAACTAAGGACCTCAGGTTCTTACTTAAAAATGCTACAACATGCCATCAGTGAGAATTAAACTAAGGACCTCAGGTTTTTACTTAAAGATCCTACAATATGCCATCAGTGGGAATTAAACTAAGGACCTCAGGTTCTTACTTAAAGATCCTACAACATGCCATCAGTGGGAATTAAACTAAGGACCTCAGGTTCTACTTAAAGATCCTACAACATGCCATCAGTGGGAATTAAACTAAGGACCTCAGGTTTTTACTTAAAGATCCTACAACATGCCATCAGTGGGAATTAAACTAAGGACCTCAGGTTCTTACTTAAAAATCCTACAACATGGCATCAGTGGGAATCAAACCAAGGACCTCAGGTTCTTACTTGAAGATCCTACAAACATGCCATCAGTGGGAATCAAACTAAGGACCTCAGGTTCTACTTAAAGATGCTACAACATGCCAGCAGTGAGAATCAAACCCAGAACCTCAGGTCTTACACGAATGCTATAAAATGCCAGCGGTGGGAATCAAAGCCAGCCTTTTCAACTAAAAATCAATTTATAGAAATCATGTCTTTAACATTTAAATATTTTAATAATTGTAAAAGCATAGTTGCATAAAAACAAAAAAACTTTCTACAGTATTTTAATAATTAGTAATGTGCCGATCGCCGTTTTTTTTCGGATCAGATCACGATCTAACGTGACCGAACAATCGATAACTTTATCGTCACTAAATACATAAAAAATTGAACCTGTATGTTAAACACTTCTACTTATTTACACGTTTAAATATTTAACCGTAATATTCAGTATAATTTACAAGAACTAAAAACAATTTTACCAGCGCGGAAATAAAGCGCTGTAAAAGTTTATGGAAATCTATGTGGTTAAGGCATGTAAAGTGCGTGTTTATTTGTGACGTAAAATTAAATCTGACGTAATTACCGATTTTGGACCTTGATCGGGTGATCGCAAAATCCCTTCAAAAATCGGCGATTTACGATCACCATTTTGATCGGCACATCACTATTAATAATTTGCATTTTCGAAAAATAATCTGAAAAAATAGATGATATCAATTTTATAGTTTTCTAAAATTTTAAAAGAAGTAACAAAAACAAAATATATTTCAGAAATATAAAACAATAATTCTCATAAAATATGGAGTAATTATAAAGTAAGGGAATACAAAATCTTAAAAGTAATAAAAACTGTAAAATTAACATTACTTAAATTTCTGTTTAGTTGATATAAATTAGAAAATAAAAACAGCAAGAATGGCAACAAATAATTTAGGAACTAAAATAACTCACTAGTATAATATTAAAAATAACTTTAAAAAAATTTTGGCAAAAATTATAAAAAAAATTTCACTAATAAATATTTAATAAAATTAAAATATTGTCATGATAAAATTTTTTAAATTTATAAATGTTTAAAATAATTAAAACTTTTTTTTAATTTAAAGTTTCGTTTTATTAACTATCGCTTCACTTTCTTCACAATTATTCGCTTCAATGCTCATGTGAGGTGAACCACGCAGAAGAGGATTTGGGTCAACAAAAAGAAAAAAGAACCTGAAATTAGAAAAAAGTTTTCGTAAAACTAACTAAAAAAAGGGTTTAAAAATCAAACTATATAAACCAATAAAATATTATTCAAAAAACTTGGCTTTGCTGCATGAGGTCCTGGGTTCGATTCCTACTGCTCTCAAGCTGTAACTTTATTGAGTAAGGTGCTATAAACTCCTGCTAAGCCAACACTTAATCAGCAGCATAATTATCAGGCATTATAATCTATAATATCCCAAACTGCCACAGGCAACTCGAGACTGGGTCGGGGTAACTAATATACCTCCATGTTTAGGTCGTAAAGTTGACCTTCCCACATCGAGGATAAACAATTACAAAGAAAAAAAAACTTACTAGCCAAGTAAAATCCTGGGTAAACGATGTACAGTGCTTCCCTGAAATGATCACAAAAATAAACATAGCGATCGCTGTCGCGCGTGACTGGACAGGAAAGAACTCCACCAAAACAGTGAACAAAACTCCGAACCACATTTCCGCTGTGTTTTAAATAAAATTTGATTACAATAAAGTCATCTCTAAACTGGGTCGGTGTAACTGTTGTTACTCTTAAAAAAATGAAACTATTTACCGAATAAATCAGCTCCAAAGAGCGAAATAAAAGCAAAAGGCGGAGAAAAGTAAAGAGTTCCCGCCGCTAGAGGGCAGGCTATTGCTTGACTAACGACCAAAACCCACAATCTTGTTCGTACACCTAAAAAAATTTGATTTAAAATTAACCCCCCAAAAAAATGGAATATTTCTAAATACAAATCTACAAAATTTGTGTTATATTAATAAAACTGCCAATTTACATATAATAGGACATTTATATTAACCCCCTTATACCCTATCCCTTCTCTGAAAATAAAACTGTTTTATTGTACTTATTTATCTTTAACGTGGGAAGGTCGAATGCACAACCTAAACATAGAGTAACATCAGTTACCCCGACCCGGTCTCAAGTTGACAGTTAAGGATATATTAATTTCTCAATAATTAAGCTGCTGATTAAGTGCTGGCTCAGCAGAAGTTAATATCGTTTATAGCGCCTTACTTAAGGGCTCTACAGCATGGAAGCAGTGGGGATCGAACAACAGAACTTACGTAGTAAAGACAAGGGTTTTGACCACTACACCATGCTGCCAACCTTCAATTTATGTCAAAATTTTCAGATAATGCCATTTTCGAAAACTATTTTAGAAAAGTGTCCATTCAGTAAAATCGAATTTTTAATAATATGATCAAAATAAAGATTACCGTATTTAGAAGCGAGTAAATCGGACAAAATTCCACCAGTGATTATCCCAATCGTTCCACCAACGATGGAAGTTAAACTCATCCACAACCCCACCTCTGTGCCGGGGTAATATTGATCAAAATATAACTGACTGTTGTAAGACCAACAAAAACTTGCTGAAAATATTAAAATTTGATTTAGATTTTGTTCTCGATGTGGGAAGGTCGACTTCATGACCTGAACATAGATAAATATTTGTTACCCCGACCCAGTCTCGAGTTAACTTTAGCAGTTTGGGATATTATTATTATTTTTTTGTATATATCTTAACCTCGATGTGGGAAAGTCGAATGCGCGACTTAAACATAGAGTAACACAAGCTACTCCGACCCAGTCTCGAGTTGCCTGTGGCAGTTTAGAATCTTACTGATTATAATTGCCCGATAAATAAGCTGCTGATTAAGTGCTAGCTCATCAGAAGTCAAAAGCACTACAGCACGAGAGCAGAAGGGATTGAACCCATGACCTCATGTAGTGACGACTTAAACATAGAGTAACATCAGTTACTCCAACCCAGTCTTGAGTTGCCTGTGGCAGTTTAAGAGCAGAAGGGATCGAACTAAAGACCCCATGTAGTAAAGCCAAGTGATTCGACCACTACAGTATGCAGGGTGAGGTTTAAAGTTTGATTCCCAGTAGCGGCATGTTGAAGCACCGACTAAGGATTTTATTCATAAATATAAAAACTCACCAGAATGTCTGAATGAAGCCCCAACCAGTAACAATAAGATAGTTGGAGATTTGATAAATAATTTGAAAGTTGTCAAAATTGATTTCAACACCGACTGCTTTTCTAAATAATAAAATTTATAGCCAGGCTTATAAATAGCTTAGTTAAAAATATTGTTTGCAAAATAGGCCAAATAACTTTTAAACATTTCTTCAAAAAAAATAGGAAATTTTACGGCAAACTTAAAAAATACAATTCTTATAATAAAAACGGCAGTATGGTGTAGTGGTAAGAACACTTGCTACACCACACATAAGGTCGTGCATTCTATCCCTACTGCTCTCATGTGGTAGCGTTCTTTAGTAAGGCGCTATAAACAGTATAAACTTCTGCTGAGCCAACACTTAATCAGCAGCATAATTATCGGGCAATTATAATCTATAATATCACAAACTGCCACAGGCAACTCAAGACCGGGGTAACTGATGTTACTGCATTCGACCTTCCCACATCGAGGATAAAGATATACAAAAAAAGTTTTATTTATTAAACATTTTATCAAAAGTATTAAATACCAAAGTCTATCTCATATTTGTTTTTCTCTTCAGCTTGTTCAATAATTTTACGTTCTGGTTCTTTGACAGAGAAATATAAAATAATCGCCATAATTATGCCTGGAGCTCCAGCTATAAAGTAACACCAACGCCAGCTCTAAGAAAAAATTAACAAAAGATTAGTTAAAAATAAAATAAATTTAAATTAATTTTGTTTTTTTGAGGGGTTGATTTGATAGAAAAACCTAAAAATAAATTGTTCAAAAAAAGGGTAGGCTACTACATTATGAGAGCAGTTGGGATCGAACCCAGGACCTCATGTAGTAAAGCCAAGTGTTCTGACTACTACACCGCACTGCCGGTAAAAAAATATTTAAAAAATTTTCACCATTCCAAGAATGTTGGCGTCAGTCACATAATTTCCAACAGCAAATGCCAAACCATATCCAAAATAAATTCCAAAGTTGAAAAAACTCATCGCAAAAGCTCGAACTTTCTGTGAGAAAATGTCGGCCACCAAACTTGAGGTAAGAGGAGTACAGGCCGACTCTCTGAGAAAAAAGTTTTAGGTTTTTAAGAAAATTTATTATACATACAAAACAAAAAAATATGATATTATTAAGGTTTGTTAAGACCCTATAGCATAAGAGCAGTGGGAATTGAACACAGGACCTCATGTAGTAATGCCAAGTGCTCTTACCACTACACCATGCTTCACCCACAAATTTAGTAATGACGCTAAGTGACATTCTCGTTCGCTAATGACGTTTAAATAACGCGATTGTTAACTTAACGAGTTTTGTGATGCTGCCCCTTGTCAAAAACTGCCCAACTTTAAAGGGGGGTAATGTTTAATTATTAGAAAAATGGTGTTTTTAACGTAATGTCAGTTAATTGTTACTCAACTTACCATGGACAATGGTGGTCCATTCTTCTGATACAACGGCGACATATTTTGCAGTGGTGAGCTCTCGGGGGTCGGTAACTTTCGCACCGCTGGCACACAGTCCAATCCTGGCTGCTGCTAGACTAAAATATTAATTCCTCTTTAGTTTCAGTGACTTTAAATAAAGAATTATAGGCAGAGCTGAATCTAGCCATGAGAACAACATGAACAAAAATAAATTAATTTAAACTAGGCATGATACAGTTTTAATGCAGAATTTTCTTTCAAATAATAAAAAACTTTTGTAATACTTAATTTTAGCGACGTCAATATTACAAAAAAACATAAAACGCATATGAACTTCTGATAAGCCAACACTTAATCAGAAGCTTAATTATCAAGAAATTATATTCTATAATATCCCAAACTACTAAAGTCAACTCGAGACCGGGTAACAGTAACAGTTGTTACTCAATGTTTTGGCTGTAAAGTCGACTTTCCCACATCGAGGATAAAGATATATAAAATAATTAACGGTGAAGTTAATTTTATTGAATATTTTAAATTCGAAAAAATTTAACCTGATCTTTAGAGTTCATTCTGACATCAGAGAAATCGAGGCCTCTGATTGGTAGAAGAACAATGCCAGGATCAGAAAACACAGATCTACTATGGGCAAACAACAATGCTAAAACAACCATGTTAAACATTACAGCATGAAATGGGCCCCATAAACTAAAAAATTAATGTTTTTTTATTGTTACAGTGAATGGGACAACCTGTATAAACTTTATTTTTAAAATTTAAGTTGAACAACATCATTTTTTTGTTTATTTATTTATCCTCGATGTGGGAAGGTCGAATACACGACCTAAACATACAGTAACATTAGTTACCCCGACCCATTATCGAGTTGCCTGTGGCAGTTTGGGATATTATAGATTATAAATGCCCGATAATTATACTGCTGATTAAGTGTTAGTTCAGCAGAAGTTTTTACCGTTTATAGCACTTTTCTTAAGAGCACTAAATCATGGAAGCAGTGGGAATTGAACCTAAGACTTCTTGTAGTGAAGCAATGTACTTAAAATTAGGACGTTTTTCTCTTATTATAATAAAGGTATTTACGTGATTCGAAAAATAACAAAAAAATTAAAACATAAATTTTTTTTATATATCTTTATTCTTGATGTGGTAAAGTCGAATGCGCGACTTAAACATAGAATAACATAAGTTACTCCGACCCAGTCTCGAGTTGCCTGTGGCAGTTTGGGATATTATAGAGACTATAATTGCCCGGTAATTATGCTGCTGATTAAGTGTTGGCTTAGCAGGAGTCCACACTGTTTACAGCACTCACTTAAGAACGCTACAGCATGAGATCAGTTGAGATTGAACCCAGGACTTCTTGTAGTGAACATTGTACTTAAAATTAGTTTTTTCCTTTTACAATAAAAGTATTTACGTGATTCGAAAAATGACAAAAAAATTAAAACATAAATTATAATATTTATATTTTAAAAAAATCCAATTTATTAATAAGCAATACAAACCAACCTTCCAGATAGTGATGTCATAACAATGTGTTGTATGATCACATAATCAGCATAAATCACTAAAAAGTACGTGAAAATAACACAAAAAATACCACATGGGTCTTTATGGAACACCATTACATGAGTTTTCTGAAAAAAATACAATTTTATTAAAAGTTTTACCCAATCAAGACCCCATTTTTTTGTATATATCTTTATCCTCAATGTGGTAAGGTCGAATGCGCGACTTAAACATAGAGTAACATCAGCTACTCCGACCCAGTCTCGAGTTGCCTGTTGCCTGTGACAGTTTGGGATATTATAGATTATATTTGCCAGGTAATTATGCTGCTGATTAAGTGCTGGCTCAACAGAAGTTCATACCGTTTATACCTCCTTACTCAAGGACGCTACAGCATGAGATCAGTGGGGATTACACCTAGGACTTCATGTTCTCTGCGCATATCGAGCATTAACATTTTTAAGACACCAATTAACAAGATTTTTTATTTAGTACTAAAATGAATGCGGAACAGACGGAATATTCAAGGAAAGATAAGGGTAAGGTTATAGAAATTCCGCCCTTTCCGCATTCATAAACTTGGTGGACGACCCTAATAGAGCTCTAAGCTTTAAAGTGTTTATTTACTTTGCTACGTTAACAAATTTCTTTATTTCAGAATAAATTCTAAAAACTTGCAAAAAAATTATTAAAAATCGAGAATTTCGTTCACGGAAATAATAAACAGAAAGAAACGTGGAATCCCAGTGCTTCCAACTTTTTTAACGTCATTAACATAAAAAGTATCTGCTCATATTCTTTGAAAATTTAAAAAACAACTTTTTACCTAAATTTAGGTAAAGCTGACATTTAGGAAAAATATATAACATATTTAGAGCATGAGATTTTCTTAAAATAGCATTTCAAGGCACAAGATTTTAGTAAAAGGTTATTAAAAAGTTAACTCAGGACATGAGTTCTTTTTTCATAATGATGCACACTATAAGGCTAATAATAAAGATGCTACAACATGCCATCAGTGGGAATCAAACTAAGGACCTCACGTTTTTACCTTAGGATACTATTACATGCCATCAGTGGGAATCAAACTAAGGACCTCAGGTTCTTACTTAAAGATGCTACAACATGCCATCAGTGGGAATTAAACTAAGGACCTCAGGTTCTTACTTAAAGGAGCTTCAACATGCTATCAGTGGGGTTCAAACTAAGGACCTCAGGTCTTACTTAAAGATGCTACAACATGCCATCAGTGGGAATTAAACTAAGGACCTCAGGTTCTTACTTAAAGATGCTACAACATGCTATCAGTGGGGTTCAAACTAAGGACCTCAGGTTCTACTTAAAGATACTATAACATGCTATCAGTGGGAATCAAACTAAGGATCTCAGGTTCTTACTTAAAGATACTACAACATGCTATCAGTGGGGTTCAAACTAAGGACCTCAGGTTCTACTTAAAGATGCTACAACATGCCATCAGTGGGAATTAAACTTAGGACCTCAGGTTCTACTTAAAAATCCTACAACATGCCATCAGTGGGAATTAAATTAAGGACCTAAATTTCTTACTTAAAGATCCTACAACACGCCATCAGTGGGAATCAAACTAAGGACCTCAGGTTCTTACTTAAAGATCCTACAACATGCCAGCAGTGCGAATCAAACTAAGAACCTCAGGTTCTTACTTAAAGATGCTACAACATGCTATCAGTGGGAATGAAACTAAGAACCTCAGGTCTTACTTAAAGATCCTACAACATGCTATCAGTGGGAATTAAACTAAGGACCTCAGGTCTTACTCAAGGATACTACAACATGCCATCAGTGGGAATCAAACTAAGGACCTCAGGTTCTTACTTAAAGATCCTACAACATGCCATCAGTGGGAATCAAACTAAGGACTTCAGGTCTTACTCAAGGATGCTACAACATGCCATCAGTGAGAATCAAACTAAGGACCTCAGGTTCTTACTTAAAGATGCTACAACATGCCATTAGTGGGAATCAAACTAAGGACCTCAGGTTCTTACTTAAAGATACTACAACATGCCATCAGTAAAAATCAAACTAAGGACCTCAGGTTCTACTTAAAAATCCTACAACATGCCATTAGTGAAAATTAAACTAAGGACCTCAGGTTCTTACTTAAAGATCCTACAACATGCCATCAGTGAAAATCAAACTAAGGACCTTAGGTTCTTACTTAAAGATCCTACAACATGCCATTAGTGGGAATCAAACTAAGAACCTCAGGTTCTTACTTAAAGATCCTACAACATGCCATCAGTGGGAATCAAACTAAGAACCTCAGGTACTTACTTAAAGATACTACAACATGCCATCAGTGAAAATCAAACTAAGGACCTCAGGTTCTTACTTAAAGATCCTACAACATGCCATTAGTGAAAATTAAACAAAGGACCTCAGGTTCTTACTTAAAGATCCTACAACATGCCATCAGTGGGAATCAAACTAAGGACCTCAGGTTCTTACTTAAAGATCCTACAACATGCCATCAGTGGGAATCAAACTAAGGACCTCAGGTTCTTACTTAAAGATCCTACAACATGCCATCAGTGGGAATCAAACTAAGGACCTCAGGTTTTTACTTAAAGATCCTACAACATGCCATCAGTGGGAATCAAACTAAGGACTTCAGGTCTTACTCAAGAATACTACAACATGCCATCAGTGGGAATCAAACTAAGGACCTCAGGTTCTTACTTAAAGATGCTACAACATGCCATTAGTGGGAATCAAACTAAGGACCTCAGGTTCTTACTTAAAGATCCTACAACATGCCATCAGTGAAAATTAAACTAAGGACCTCAGGTTCTTACTTAAAGATCCTACAACATGCCATCAGTGAAAATCAAACTAAGGACCTTAGGTTCTTACTTAAAGATCCTACAACATGCCATCAGTAGGAATCAAACTAAGGACCTCAGGTTCTTACTTAAAGATCCTACAACATGCCATTAGTGAAAATCAAACTAAGGACCTCAGGTTCTTACTTAAAGATCCTACAACATGCCATCAGTGGGAATCAAACTAAGGATCTCAGGTTCTTACTTAAAGATCCTACAACATGCCATCAGTGGGAATCAAACTAAGGATCTCAGGTTCTTACTTAAAGATCCTACAACATGCCATCAGTGGGAATCAAACTAAGGACCTCAGGTTCTTACCTTAAGATACTATAACATGCCATCAGTGGGAATCAAACTAAGGACCTCAGGTTCTTACTTAAAGATCCTACAACATGCCATCAGTGGGAATCAAACTAAGGACCTCAGGTTCTTACTTAAAGATCCTACAACATGCCATCAGTAAAAATCAAACTAAGGACCTCAGGTTCTTACTTAAAGATCCTACAACATGCCATTAGTGAAAATTAAACTAAGGACCTCAAGTTCTTACTTAAAGATGCTACAACATGCCATCAGTGGAAATCAAACTAAGGACCTCAGGTTCTTACTTAAAAGATCCTACAACGTGCCATCAGTGGGAATCAAACTAAGGACCTCAGGTTCTACTTAAATATTATACAACATGCCATCAGTGGGAATCAAACTAAGGACCTCAGGTCTTACTTAAAGATCCTACAACATCGAGGCCTCTGATTGGTAGAGGAACAATGCCAGGATCAGAAAACACAGATCTACTATGAGCAAACAACAATGCTAAAACAACCATGTTGAACATTACAGCATGAAATGGGCCCCATAAACTAAAAAATTAATGTTTTTTTATTGTTACAGTGAATGGGACAACCTGTATAAACTTTATTTTTGAAATTTAAGTTGAACAACATTATTTTTTTGTTTATTTATTTATCCTCGATGTGGGAAGGTCGAATACGCGACCTAAACATAGAGTAACATTAGTTACCCCGACCCATTATCGAGTTGCCTGTGGCAGTTTGGGATATTATAGATTATAATTGTCCGATATTTATGCTACTGATTAAGTGCTGGCTTAGCAGAAGTTTATACCGTTTACAGCACTCACTTAGGAACGCTACAGCATGAGATCAGTTGAGATTGAACCCAGGACTTCTTGTAGTGAACATTGTACTTAAAATTAGTTTTTTCCTTTTACAATAAAAGTATTTACGTGATTCGAAAAATGACAAAAAAATTAAAACATAAATTATAATATTTATATTTTAAAAAAATCCAATTTATTAATAAGCAATACAAACCAACCTTCCAGATAGTGATGTCATAACAATGTGTTGTATGATCACATAATCAGCATAAATCACTAAAAAGTACGTGAAAATAATACAAAAAATACCACATGGGTCTTTATGGAACACCATTACTTGAGTTTTCTGAAAAAAATACAATTTTATTAAAAGTTTTACCCAATCAAGACCCCATTTTTTTGTATATATCTTTATCCTCAATGTGGTAAGGTCGAATGCGCGACTTAAACATAGAGTAACATCAGCTACTCCGACCCAGTCTCGAGTTGCCTGTGACAGTTTGGGATATTATAGATTATAATTGCCCGATAATTATCAGATTATGCTGCTGATTAAGTGCTGGCTCAACAGAAGTTTATAGAAGCTTACTAAAGGGCGCTACAGCATGAGAGCTGTGAGGATTAAACCTAGGACTTCATGTTCTCTGCGCATATCAAGCATTAACATTTTTAAGACACCCATTAACAAGATTTTTTATTTAGTACTAAAATGAATGCGGAACAGACGGAATATACAAGGAAAGATTGGGGTAAGGTTATAAAAATTCCGCCCTTTCCGCATTCATAAATATGGCGGACGACCCTATTAAAGCTCTAAGCTTTAAAGTGTTTATTTACTTTGCTACGTTAACAAATTTCTTTATTTTAGAATAAATTCTAAAAACTTGCAAAAAAATTATTAAAAATCGAGGATTTCGTTTACGGAAATAATTAACAGAAAGAAACGTGGAATCCCAGCGCTTCCAACATTTTTAAAATCATTAACATAAAAAGTATCTGCTCATACTCTTTGAAAATTTAAAAAGCGACTTTTAACCTAAATTTAGGTAGAGCTGACATTTAGGAAAGATATATAACATATTTAGAGCATGAGATTTTCTTAAAATAGCATTTCAAGGCACAAGATTTTAGTAAAAGGATATTAAAAAGTTAACTCAGGACATGAGTTCTTTTTTCATAATGATGCACACTATAAGGCTAATAATAAAGATGCTACAACATGCCATCAGTGGGAATCAAACTAAGGACCTCACGTTTTTACCTTAGGATACTATTACATGCCATCAGTGGGAATCAAACTAAGGACCTCAGGTTCTTACTTAACGATCCTACAACATGCCAGCAGTGGGAATTAAACTAAGGACCTCACGTTCTTACTTAAAAATCCTACAACATGCCAGCAATGGGAATCAAACTAAGGACCTCAGGTCTTACTTAAAGATGCTACAACATGCTATCAGTGGGGTTCAAACTAAGGACCTCAGGTTCTTACCTTAAGATACTATAACATGCCATCAGTGGGAATCAAACTAAGGACCTCAGGTTCTTACTTAAAGATCCTACAACATGCCATCAGTGGGAATCAAACTAAGGACCTCAGGTTCTTACTTAAAGATCCTACAGCATGCCATTAGTGAAAATTAAACTAAGGACCTCAGGTTCTTACTTAAAAATCCTACAACATGCCATCAGTAGGAATCAAACTAAGGACCTCAGGTTCTTACTTAAAGATCCTACAACATGCCATTGGTGAAAATCAAACTAAGGACCTCAGGTTCTTACTTAAAGATCCTACAACATGCCATCAGTGGGAATCAAACTAAGGATCTCAGGTTCTTACTTAAAGATCCTACAACATGCCATCAGTGGGAATCAAACTAAGGACCTCAGGTTCTTACCTTAAGATACTATAACATGCCATCAGTGGTAATCAAACTAAGGACCTCAGGTTCTTACTTAAAGATCCTACAACATGCCATCAGTGGGAATCAAACTAAGGACCTCAGGTTCTTACTTAAAGATCCTACAACATGCCATCAGTAAAAATCAAACTAAGGACCTCAGGTTCTTACTTAAAGATCCTACAACATGCCATTAGTGAAAATTAAACTAAGGACCTCAAGTTCTTACTTAAAGATGCTACAACATGCCATCAGTGGAAATCAAACTAAGGACCTCAGGATCTTACTTAAAAGATCCTACAACGTGCCATCAGTGGGAATCAAACTAAGGACCTCAGGTTCTACTTAAATATTATACAACATGCCATCAGTGGGAATCAAACTAAGGACCTCAGGTCTTACTTAAAGATCCTACAACATCGAGGCCTCTGATTGGTAGAGGAACAATGCCAGGATCAGAAAACACAGATCTACTATGAGCAAACAACAATGCTAAAACAACCATGTTGAACATTACAGCATGAAATGGGCCCCATAAACTAAAAAATTAATGTTTTTTTATTGTTACAGTGAATGGGACAACCTGTATAAACTTTATTTTTGAAATTTAAGTTGAACAACATTATTTTTTTGTTTATTTATTTATCCTCGATGTGGGAAGGTTGAATACGCGACCTAAACATAGAGTAACATTAGTTACCCCGACCCATTATCGAGTTGCCTGTGGCAGTTTGGGATATTATAGATTATAATTGTCCGATATTTATGCTACTGATTAAGTGCTGGCTCAGCAGAAGTTTATACCGTTTACAGCACTCACTTAGGAACGCTACAGCATGAGATCAGTTGAGATTGAACCCAGGACTTCTTGTAGTGAACATTGTACTTAAAATTAGTTTTTTCCTTTTACAATAAAAGTATTTACGTGATTCGAAAAATGACAAAAAAATTAAAACATAAATTATAATATTTATATTTTAAAAAAATCCAATTTATTAATAAGCAATACAAACCAACCTTCCAGATAGTGATGTCATAACAATGTGTTGTATGATCACATAATCAGCATAAATCACTAAAAAGTACGTGAAAATAATACAAAAAATACCACATGGGTCTTTATGGAACACCATTACTTGAGTTTTCTGAAAAAAATACAATTTTATTAAAAGTTTTACCCAATCAAGACCCCATTTTTTTGTATATATCTTTATCCTCAATGTGGTAAGGTCGAATGCGCGACTTAAACATAGAGTAACATCAGCTACTCCGACCCAGTCTTGAGTTGCCTGTGACAGTTTGGGATATTATAGATTATAATTGCCCGATAATTATCAGATTATGCTGCTGATTAAGTGCTGGCTCAACAGAAGTTTATAGAAGCTTACTAAAGGGCGCTACAGCATGAGAGCTGTGAGGATTAAACCTAGGACTTCATGTTCTCTGCGCATATCAAGCATTAACATTTTTAAGACACCCATTAACAAGATTTTTTATTTAGTACTAAAATGAATGCGGAACAGACGGAATATACAAGGAAAGATTGGGGTAAGGTTATAAAAATTCCGCCCTTTCCGCATTCATAAATATGGCGGACGACCCTATTAAAGCTCTAAGCTTTAAAGTGTTTATTTACTTTGCTACGTTAACAAATTTCTTTATTTTAGAATAAATTCTAAAAACTTGCAAAAAAATTATTAAAAATCGAGGATTTCGTTTACGGAAATAATTAACAGAAAGAAACGTGGAATCCCAGCGCTTCCAACATTTTTAAAATCATTAACATAAAAAGTATCTGCTCATACTCTTTGAAAATTTAAAAAGCGACTTTTAACCTAAATTTAGGTAGAGCTGACATTTAGGAAAGATATATAACATATTTAGAGCATGAGATTTTCTTAAAATAGCATTTCAAGGCACAAGATTTTAGTAAAAGGATATTAAAAAGTTAACTCAGGACATGAGTTCTTTTTTCATAATGATGCACACTATAAGGCTAATAATAAAGATGCTACAACATGCCATCAGTGGGAATCAAACTAAGGACCTCACGTTTTTACCTTAGGATACTATTACATGCCATCAGTGGGAATCAAACTAAGGACCTCAGGTTCTTACTTAACGATCCTACAACATGCCAGCAGTGGGAATTAAACTAAGGACCTCACGTTCTTACTTAAAAATCCTACAACATGCCAGCAATGGGAATCAAACTAAGGACCTCAGGTCTTACTTAAAGATGCTACAACATGCTATCAGTGGGGTTCAAACTAAGGACCTCAGGTTCTTACTTAAAGATCCTACAACATGCCATCAGTGGGAATTAAACTAAGGACCTCAGGTTCTTACTTAAAGATACTACAACATGCTATCAGTGGGGTTCAAACTAAGGACCTCAGGTTCTTACTTAAAGATCCTACAACATGCCATCAGTGGGAATTAAACTAAGGACCTCAGGTTCTTACTTAAAGATACTACAACATGCCAGCAGTGGGAATCAAACTAAGGACCTCAGGTCTTAATTAAAGATGCTACAACATGCTATCAGTGGGGTTGAAACTGAGGACCTCAGGTTCTACTTAAAGATGCTACAACATGCCATCAGTGGGAATTAAACTAAGGACCTCAGGTTCTTACTTAAAGATCCTACAACATGCCAGCAGTGGGAATTAAACTAAGGACCTCAGGTTCTTACTTAAAGATGCTACAACATGCCACCAGTGAGAATTAAACTAAGGACCTCAGGTTCTTACTTAAAGATACTACAACATGCCATCAGTGGGAATTAAACTAAGGACCTCAGGTTCTTACTTAAAGATGCTACAACATGCCACCAGTGAGAATTAAACTAAGGACTTCAGGTTCTTACTTAAAGATGCTACAACATGCCATCAGTGGGAATTAAACTAAGGACCTTAGGTTCTTACTTAAAGATGCTACAACATGCCACCAGTGAGAATTAAACTAAGGACCTCAGGTTCTTACTTAAAGATACTACAACATGCCATCAGTGGGAATAAAACTAAGGACCTCAGGTTCTTACTTAAAGATGCTACAACATGCCATCAGTGGGAATTAAACTAAGGACCTCAGGTTCTTACTTAAAGATGCTACAACATGCCATCAGTGGGAATTAAACTAAGGACCTCAGGTTCTTACTTAAAGATCCTACAACATGCCATCAGTGGGAATCAAACTAAGGACCTCAGGTTCTTACTTAAAGATCCTACAACATGCCATCAGTGGGAATTAAACTAAGGACCCCAGGTTCTTACTTAAAGATCCTACAACATGCCATTAGTGGGAATTAAACTAAGGACCTCAGGTTCTTACTTAAAGATCCTACAACATGCCATCAGTGGGAATTAAACTAAGGACCTCAGGTTCTTACTTAAAGATCCTACAACATGCCATCAGTGGGAATTAAACTAAGGACCTCAAGTTCTACTTAAAGATGCTACAACATGCCATCAGTGGGAATTAAACTAAGGACCTCAGGTTCTTACTTAAAGATCCTACAACATGCCATCAGTGAGAATCAAACTAAGGACCTCAGGTTCTTACTTAAAGATGCTACAACATGCCATCAGTGGGAATCATGCAAGAATATGAAGCGAATTTTATTAATTACAAACTGTTTTTAGTTGTTGGTTGTTTACATGAATATAAAATTCTGGCTAATTCTTACGGAAATAAACTCAGAATTTCAGTAATGTCTAAATCCATGTTTATTAAGTGGCGTCCGTTCAGCAGAACGGAATTGCCTAACTGTTTAAAACAAACATTTGCATTTAATAAAAAGCAGAAATGAATTGTTGAAAAAATGATTCAATACCAGAAAAACGATGTTAGAGTTCCCATGTAAAAAGAGTTGTTAAATAACCCGCAAATTCGATAAACGAGTTATAGTTAAAAGCATTGAAACTTATTATTTAAATAGGGAGGAAAAATACGTCAAAGCTTGTCAGCAAATAAATAACAAATTCATTTTAAATCAACATCAAAAACTGTTTGTTTATAAAATTAAAAGTTAACTGATGTGGATTTATCCAAAATAAGTTACAATTGTGACATTAATAGGGCCAATACCTTCTTTGTTTGACCCAGTTACACCGATGTAGCTAATTGTTTGCTTGCTGGTCCGCAAATCAGTAGTAATCGTAACAGCACTTACTTTTTGTTCAACCTCGTCTTCTAATCTTTCCCACACCTCTGTTTTAAGAGCAGGTAGTATTGTGCGGGATGGTATTTTAAACCTGGGCTCTAGAACTTTCATAAGATCTCCAAAACCTTCGTCATTTAAAACCTTTCGTCAATGAAAATGGCTGCAAATTTTTAGTATTATAACTTCTTTTGTTGCCTGGACAGCCACTTAAAATAACTAATTTGCATTTATTACCCATTGCTTTACTTTCATTATCTTTGATTACAATCTTTACCAAATATTAGACCTACGATTTGACATCGCAGTAACTGTTCACTTGAAAATTAGGAAATTTAAATATTACTACTATAGACTTTGTTACATTATGTTTATTTACACATTTAATAAACCCAATTATTACAGCCTTAACATTTTAGTACATTTACAGAATTTTGTAAGATTTAATTAATATAACACGGATTATTTGTTCAAAATTATAAAATTAATTAGTTTACAAGTTTTAATATATTACATAACTAAAGAATTTTAATTAACAACTAGGAGTTAAAATAATTAACCGAAAGAAATATGTGATTACTAGCAAGATAAAAGCTCTATGCGAAGATGGGGATAATCATGCCAGGTTTGTGGATACAATCGAACATAGCGAGCACTTATAGGTTGAGGAAAGTTGTTCAACTTGTGACCATTTCTATCTTCATTACCAACAAACCCTTTAAAAAGATTTAATATAATATTTAACGTAATAATATTCAAGTTTTGTTTAAGATATTAATTATTTAAATTTTATAACTTTAATAATCGCGCGTAGTTCATCGCTTTACATTTAACTTAAAGGGACTGCAACATGCAAAATTAAAATGTTTATAAAGGGCATTGTGACGTGTTTGCCAGCCCCTGATTATAATCTAAATGGCTTATTTCCTGCCCAAAAGTTACGGATTTTTGCTATTTTAAATAAAAAAATGTTACGACGGTGCTTAAATTTAAGTTATCGACTTTATATTTAAGTTGTGCATAAATTTAAGCTTAAGCGTTTGTGCTGACACTGGTTTTTAGGGAGCTAGAACAGCGTCCATAGCAACGTGATATAAATACGTTCCATGTCTTGCAAAAAACAGTTTTATAGACATAAATCACAACCACAAAATCAAATGTAGTCTGCACTTTAAAAAACTGTTTTTAATTAACACTAAGGCTAAGGGGGTATTTTCACACCGGTTCGCGGGATTTTTACAATGTCAATTTTTAAAATTACAAAACTTTAGATTAATAAAAATTTAAAACTGTCGCAGACCCTTTATTGTTAAAAACGACGAATAATTAAGTTTTGTAACAAGCTATGACGTCACAAAACAATTAGAATGGGGTTTGTTTAAACAATGGTTTGCTTGGTTATTATCATCTAGCTTGTAAACAACACACAACTTTTAAAAACAAGTTTTGGTGATTTTAATTAAAACATTTTTAATAAAATAAACTTTTAAAATTAATTAACACCAATTAATTAAAAACTGTTTCTAAACTTTAATAAGTTAAACAAAATAAATTTTCGTTTCAAATTTAAGCTTACCAGATCATTTCTATTATTTTGGATGAACTGCATATCTGATGTACTGGACCCATAAGATATCTTAAAGCTGGTGACCCAATAAGGACCATAGTAACTTCCTTGTGTCACAACTCCTGTCACTTGAGTTGATCTCTTGAGGTCAATTTGGATCCATTCCCCAACCCTGTCTATTAATTAAAACAATGTTAATGTTAATTTTCCACTAATTACAAAAGTTGTAAAACTTTATTATAAGATAGAAAATAATTCTAATAACTCACTTTGTTTAGGATACCAACCACTGTTATGAGCATCCAACCTTGCTTTATGTGGTGGGAAGTTGTTGTTATAATAAGAACTAGCTGTGATGTCACTATCCGGTATTCTTCCATCTTTTAACCCAAGCGCACAAACACTAACTATAAATATTTATGTTTAATTAGAATTAATCTTATAAGTTAGCATGATTTAGCTTAACTCTCAAATATTTAAATTGTAAAATTAAATATTACAAAATGTTTATAAATTTTTATATTGTCTGCTTACTGTTAGAACCTCGTAACTCAAAATTTGACAACAAATATAAATTTAGCGGAATTTAAAAAATGATTTTATTTGTTATTAAAAAATATCTTTTTATTAATTTATCATTTGATTTTTGAACTTTAAATAACCCTGTATTTTAAGTAAAAAGATCGAGTGGTTAAAGTTTTGTTAACATACAAATGTTGTTAAATTAAAACTGGCTTAATAACTAAATATCGGGTGTTAATATAATAATGTAGGAAAAGCACTTAGCATCGAAATCAGTTACGCTGCAAATGCTTTCCTAGCCTCAAAACAGCTGTGGTACTGGTTCGCAAAGAACGGCAAAAATCACCTGCATTGACAGCCGTGATGTAATTTTCGCCGTGAAACTGGGGGTATCAAAAGCAAAAATATTTACGAACTTTATCAACACTATCAACAAGAACCAACCCATTATGAAGTACAAAAAAAGGGGTCGAATGAAAATGAAGGATGGAAATTGAAGGAACGGAAAATGAAGAAACGGAAAATGAAGAAACCGGAAAACGAAGGAACCGGAAAATGAAGGAATCGGAAAAGGAAGGAACCGGAGAATGAAGGAACCGGAAAATGAAAGAACGGAAATTGAAAGGACCGTAGAATGAAAGAACGGAAAATGAAGGAACCGGAAAATGAAAGAACGGAAAATGAAAGGACCGTAGAATGAAAGAACCGGAAAATGAAGGAACAGGAAAATGAAGGAAACGGAAAATAAAAGAACCGGAGAATGAAGGAACGGAAAATGAAGAAACCGGAAAATGAAGGAACCGGAAAATGAAGGAACGGAAAATGAAGGGACCGAAGAATGAAAAAACAGAAAATGAAGGAACCGGAAAATGAAGGAACCGGAAAATAAAGGAACCGGAGAATGAAGGAACGGAAAATGAAGGAACCGGAAAATGAAGGAACCGGAAAATGGAGGAACCGGAAAATAAAGGAACAAAAAATAAAGGAACCGAAGAATGAAGGAAAGTGAAGTAAGAAGAGGCGGAATCCTAAAAAATAAAAAATTCCGCGTCCCCCAAAAAAGAATACGTAAGAACCCATTCTCAGGCAAAATAATAACTTTCGTTCTGTGAACCCAAATAACTGTGCAAACTCGCTGCCATCCTATGCGGTTAAAAGCCGTACAAATTTATTAACAATAAGAGAATTACAGAGAAACAATATTTATATGTATTGGTTACTTAAAAGGGTATGAAAACTAAGAAATACCTTTTTATTCAAGGACAGATTTAATTACCCATAAGGTAATTAAATAAGCAAATTTATTTCGTCATTATATTGAAGTAGTCAAACATTGTATAGACGCTATCTATGTACATATCAACGCCCCAATTTTGGATTTAGGTTATATCTCGATAACATTTCCTGTTGTTGTTTAGTTTTTACTATATAGTAAAAACCTTTAAAAAACATTATCAATAGTGACATAGTTCTTTTTATGTATGCGTTAGATTTTTGCTGAATATATTTTTTCCTGAATCTTGTGATAATTAATTAATTTGATATAGAATTACCATCCATTTTAATGACAGTGAAACGTACAGCCATGTAATGTAGTTTTGTATTATTTAACCCAGTATATTATTTATTTTCGCATCGCAGAATAATTTAGTTTATGTCTATTATGTAACATTTGATTAAGGTGTCGCTTTACGTGGAAGGCGAAGTTGTGAGTGTGTTGTATTTTTGATAATTGTGATTGTGGAGAAAGAAGTTAGTGTATTTTATATGATAATGATGTTAGTTTAGAAATGATTTAGCGTAATGTAATATTGTAATATTATCGCCCCCATTTTTGTATATATATTGTTACCAATAAAGTATGTTAACCAGAATTCTATTTGAATAAGGTTTTACCTAGGAATATATTTAAGTATTTTAATACATTACTGGACCTTTCTGTCACCTTAACCCAATTCCCTACAATAACTAAATATCTATGATAAAATTAATTTTACAGATAAGTTTTAGCACTTTAAAAATGCCACTGTATTAAGTATACTTGTTTATATAAGTAACAATGTTAATAAACCATACAAAATATACTTGCAAGATTCAAAAAGCTAATTATTTGTCTTAAAATTGCTTTTATTTTAGTTTTAAGGTTCTAGCAGTAAGCCGATGATATTACTATTATATAACAAATGTAAAGTAACCAAAATACCTTTTATTTGGGGGAGAATTTTTTCTAACTCCGACACGACCTCCCCATCGCAAAAACACTCGCCAGTAACCCCAACTGACCCCTTGGGATCTATGGGGCCAATTTCACCCCTGAAACCTTGTTCACCCTTGACGCCAGGACCCCCAATTGTCCCAATTTCACCCCTGAAACCTTTTTCACCTTTCTCCCCAGCTGGGCCAAGCTTGCCTGGTCTCCCTTGGGTTGATCTTAGCTCCCTGAAAGCGGGACTATCGGGGCTTGCATTAAAACAAACTTTGTTTTTTCTGGATGCAGCTAAGCATAACCAGAAGCACAAAAACATAAATATTTTCAAACTCATTTCAGCAAGTTTCAAGTTACAATTGTTTTATTCTAAACTCATTTAACAAGCTGGTTATAATTTTGTTATTAATATTTATCACAAATAATTGAAAATAACTTTCCGTCTGTTCCGATATTTTTGTATCAAAACACGCAGGTACCAAAACGCACCAAAAATTATATCTTGATTAATTTTAAATCGACTGCAATTTAAAATTAGTTAAAAACTTTTTAAACAAGATATGACGACACTATGACGTAACAATAATAGCAACGCTGCATTAAAATACTTATTCGAATTGTTGTCTAACAAGATTTGACGCTATAGTTTAATTGTGATGTCATAATCAACTAAGGTAACGACAAAGCCCGCTATAGTTTAATTGTGATGTCATAATCTACCAAAGTAACAACATAGCCCGCTATAGTTAAATTGTGATGTCATAATCTACTAAAGTAACGTTAAAGCTCGCTATCGGAGCCGCAAAGCAAGTCAGCTATTGTGACATGCAACGAGGTTTCCCATAACAGCGTTAAAAATGTGAAACGTTTCAAGATTGTGCCAGTTAAAGTGTAGGGCAACAATCAAAGTAATTTTGTGAACGCTTTTCTGGGTGACGGTTCAGATACAAGTATTTGTACTGCAAGCCTTGCAAAGAAATTGGAAGGAGACAAAAGAACACACCGAACTTTATATAGCAAATTAAAGAACTAGTCATGGGAGCCGAGTTGACTCACTGTATGTAAAGGAGGTCAAACCGAATCGTTTATTGTCGACAAGCTTTTGGTACTTGATCATATTGTCAATATAGGTGACAGCATTACAACCAAAAAAGTGGCAAACATGTATCCGCATCTGCGTGACCTGAAGTTTCCTGAACTTAAAAGAAAATCAGTGGAGCTACTTCTGGGAAACAATGTTCACGATGCATTCAGGGTTTCTGAATGGCGTTACGGCAAAAAGTGGCAGCCTTTCGGCCCGCATACGGCGTTGGGTTGGACGTTGTTTGGCTCAGACCATAACCCAAGAAAATCCTTCCAACGAACTAATGTTAACTTTATGCATAAGCCTGAACAAGTATCGACATTATGCAATGAAATTTCAGATGTTTTTGTCGAGCAATTTTCACGATCTTGATTGTGCGCTAAAGAGCGAAATGTCATTAAACGACAAAAGTACGTTGAAAATTATGAACAAAACAGTTTCGCGAAATGGCTGACACTATGAAATTGGATTACTCTGGAAAAAGAAATATATTAAACTTTGAAAGAATAGAAAAATGACACTTCAAAGGCTACAATCTTTGAAGAAGAAGTTTATTGCTAACCCTAAAACTTTTAGGCAATATAGGGAAGAAATCGATGAATATGTAAAATAAGGACATGTGACTGTATTGGCTAATAGGAATTGTGTAAACGATATAACGTGGTATATACCACACCACTGTACGGGCCCTAAGTTCATTATAGTGTTTGATTGTGCTGCAAAACACTGCGTTGTTTCTTTTAATGACGTTTTATTACAGGGACTTTACTAACAGCCTCGTGGAAATGCTTTTACGATCTGGTTCCAGAACAATATATTAACACTTGGAATAATTGGCTTAACACTCTTGTTGATTGAGAGAACATTAGTATACCCAGATGTTTTAAACCTTAATATTGATTATGGTTGTATTTAGTTTTATCGCTGAAAGAACTGATGCCCGGTTTTAATCAAAGGCAATATGTACGTTGGTGGCAGGCTACATAATCTGTTCCATTAATCAACAAACATCCGATGATTCTTCCATCTAACCAGGTTGTAACCGAGCTCATTTTAACAAAGTATCATGGCATGGGCATTCGGGAACAATCCATGTCTTGTCCCCCATTGATGGCTGAAGTGGAACGAATTTTAAACAGCAGACCTCTGGTGCCACTCAGCGACGACTGCAAGGATGAATTGGCATTGACGCCAAGTATGTTGCTGAACAATGGACAACGACCTGCATCCAGACACATTTGTCAAGGAAGACAGTTACAGACGATCTTGGAGGTTCTACTTCTTGCTGATCAATTTTGGGAGCGATTGACAAAGGAGTATTTGTCTTCGTTACAATTGCGACAAAAGTGGCTTCAGTCGATAAGGAATTTCACGATTGGCGACGTGGTCCGTTAATGAGAACGCGAAGAGAGGACTCTGACCGAAAGGGATCATCAAGAGTTTAGACAAGAACGAGATGGTGCGCCGTGTCCAGGTGCGCACTGCATATGCTACCTTAACCCGAGACAAAATTTGCCTTCTAGAAGGGGTCGCATAAATTTGTATTTTCTATGTTGTTTGTGTTTACGCCTGCCTCACAGTTTTCTTTTTTACACATTATTAATTTCGTTGAATGTATTTTTGTGATATGGTGTGCCTTGTATTGTATGAACTGGGCTTGCTACCTTATAGAAGTAACGTTAGCTTTATCGTTATGTTGACTGAAGACTTTGTGTGTTTGTTGTAGTTTCGAATTAATTTTGTCATTTGGGGCCGGTATGTTATTTCCCCAGCTGCGGGAGATTTTTCACTCTCCATCGTCATTGATGAAGCATTTGTTGTTTAGTTTATCGATTATGTTTTGTATCTTCTTTATTGTTTGTACGCGCTTTCTCCTATTTTAATTTTGCTTTAAATAACTGGCAATATAGCTTTTTGGTCGAAATACCAGACACTTCGGCCCCCAGACACCTCGGCCAAGACACTTCGGAAGTGTCTGGTTACCTTTGAAGTGTCTGGTTAACTTTTGAAGTGTCTGGTTACCTTTTTTGTTAGTTCGCTGGGGGCTGAAGTGTCTGGTTACCTTTTTTGTTAGTTCGCTGGTCGTAAAAACTCATAAAAAAGTAAGGCTGAAGTAAGGTTTAACATACAATTAGACTTTCGCTTCCATACTTAATTTGTTGATCGTATACTTTATAGTTTGTGTTTCGTATCATATAGTTTTTGTCGCATTTTTGTTTTAATAAAGCGTGGCCTTCTTATCGATGCGCATCTTTACAGCGTACTCTATTGGGGTTTAATAATTGTTTAAGTCATAGTAGGAGTTTATTAGATCCTACATTATTCAAGATATAAACTGCAGTCAACTAATCAAAATTTTGCGCCAGATTCATCCCGCGGTGCTGCGATTTTTTAAAATTATTCCTCCTTTCTAGTTATATAGCCCATGAGCCACCTCTGTTATCTACACTTCAAAAATAAAATATAATCTGACAACAACCTAACGTTAAAATAAAATTAAAATGTACGACCCTGAGCCCCACTGTTTAAAAATAGGTTTTGTTTATAAATTCTGGTATTTTTTCGTAAAGTTATTCTATATATATCTTAAACACTTTAACCTAGCAATCAAAATGCGATCCCAGCAAAAGAACACTCGTTTATAAATGCTGATTTGAAACAGGTAGAAAAAGGCAATCTTTAAATTAAGGAGAATTAGTCACAAGTTTTTTTTGAATATATCTTTATCCTCGATGTGGGAAGGTCGATTGCGCGAACTAAACATAGAGTTACCCAGTTTCGAGTTGCATTAAGCAGTTTGGGATAATATAGAGATTATAATTTCCCGATAATTATGCTGCTGATTAAGTGCTGACTCAGCAGGAGTTTATACCGTTTATAGCACTTTACTCGAGGGCGCTACAGCATAAGAGCAGTGGGGATTGAACCCACGACCTCTTGGTGGTGTAGCAAATGTTCTTACCACTACACCACGCTGCCAAATGTTTAATAATTACCAATAATTATTATTTTTTTAAATTAATTAAACCCCCCCCAAAAAAAAATTGTCCTGTTGCTAGGACATCGAACTAAAATTAAAAGCAACAAAATGTAAATAATTTAAAAACCAAACCAACTTTTAAACAACGAAATTTTTCAAGTTAATTTTATTACATTTTAAAGCAGTTAGATATCCCATACCAAACAACTTGGTAGTTTACATTAAACTGAGTATTGTCAACATGGTGGTGTCAGCTAAATATGACGCAAAACCTGATGCCGAATATTTATTTAAATTGTAAGCGAATATGTTATAAGGTTGTTGAACTTGGTTAATCATTTATAATATCGATAAATGAAACTCGGTAAATACAGCTAGGACAAATATTGATGGCTGAATAACAGGAAGTTCTATTGATGGCTGAATAACATATACGATCACCATTTTGATCGGCACATACCTTTAATAAATTGCATTTTCGAAAAATAATCTCAAAAAATAGATGATATCAATTTTATAGATTTCTAAAATTTTAAAAGAAGTAACAAAAACAAAATATATTTCAGAAATACAAAACAATAATAATTTCTCATAAAATATGGAGTAACTATAAAGTAAGGGAATACAAAATCTTAAAAGTAATAAAAACTGTAAAATTAACATTATTTAAATTTCTGTTTAGTTAATATAAATTAGAAAATAAAAACAGCAAGAATGGCAACAAATAATTTAGGATCTAAAATAACTCAAAAAAAAATTTTGGCAAAAAATTATAAAAAAAATTTCACTAATAAATATTTAATAAAATTAAAATATTGTCATGATAAAATTTTAAAATTTATAAATGTTTAACATAATTCAAAAAATCTTTTTTTTTAATTTAAAGTTTCGTTTTATTAACTATCGCTTCACTTTCTTCACAATTATTCGCTTCAATGCTCATGTGCGGTGAACCACGCAGAAGAGAAATTTGAGTCAACAAAAAGAAAAAAGAACCTGAAATTAGAAAAAAAAAGTTTTCGTAAAAACTAACCAAAAAAATAAAAATCAAACTATATAAACCAATAAAATATTATTTAAAAAACTTGGCTTTGCTGCTTAGGGTCCTGGGTTTGATTCCCACTGCTCTCAAGCTGTAACGTTATTGAGTAAGGCGTTATAAACGATATAAATTCTGCTAAGCCAGCACTTAATCAGTAGCATAATTATCAGGCAATTATAATCTATAATATCCCAAACTGCCACAACTCGAGACTGGGTCAGGGTAACAAATATACCTCCATGTTTAGGTAGTAAAGTTGACCTTCCCACATCGAGGATAAACAATTATCAGAAAAAAAAACTTACTAGCCAAGTAAAATCCTGGGTAAACGATATATAGTGCTTCCCTGAAACCTAAAACTTTGATCATAGGTGGTACTATAAGAGGGGCATTCCCTCCGATATTATTGATCACAAAAATAAACATAGCGATCGCTGTCGCGCTTGACTGGGCAGGAAAGAACTTAACCAAAACAGTGAACAAAACTCCGAACCACATTTCCGCTGTGTTTTAAATAAAATTTGATTACAATAAAGTCATCTCAAAACTGGGTCGGGGTAACTGTTCTCTTAAAAAAATATGAAACTAATTACCGAATAAGTAAGCTCCAAAGAGCGAAATAAAAGCATAAGGCGGAGAAAAGTAAAGAGTTCCCGCCGCTAGAGGGCAGGCTATTGCTTGACTAACGACCAAAACCCACAATCTTGTTCGTACACCTAAAAAAATTTGATTTAAAATTAAACCCCCAAAAAAATGGAATATTTCTAAATACAAATCTACAAAATTTGTGTTATATTAATAACACTGCCAATTTACACATAATGGGACATTTATATTAAACCCCTTAAACCCTATCCCTTCTCTGAAAATAAAACTGTTTTATTGTACTTATTTATCTTTAACGTGGGAAGGTCGAATGCACAACCTAAACATAGAGTAACATCAGTTACCCCGACCCGGTCTCAAGTTGACAGTTTGGGATATTATAATTGCTCAATAATTAAGCTGCTGATTAAGTGCTGGCTCAGCAGAAGTTAATATCGTTTATAGCACCTTACTCAAGGGCTCTACAGCATGGAAGCAGTGGGGATCGAACAACAGAACTTATGTAGTAAGGACAAGGGTTTTGACCACTACACCTCGCTGCCAACCTTCAATTTATGTCAAAATTTTCAGATAATGCCGTTTTCGAAAACTATTTTTGAAAAGTGTCCATTCAATAAAATCGATTTTTTAATAATAAAATCAAAATAAAGATTACCGTATTTAGAAGCGAGTAAATCGGACAAAATTCCACCAGTGATTATCCCAATCGTTCCACCAACGATGGAAGTTAAACTCATCCACAACCCCACCTCTGTGCCGGGGTAATATTGATCAAAATATAACTGACTGTTGTAAGACCAACAAAAACTTGCTGAAAAAATTAAAATTTGATTTAGATTTTGTTATCCTCGATGTGGGAAGGTTAACTTCATGACCTGAACATAGATGAATATTTGTTACCCCAACCCAGTCTCGAGTTGCCTGTGGCAGTTTAAGAGCAGAAGGGATCGAACCAAAGACCTCATGTAGTAAAGCCAAGTGATCTGACCACTACAGTATGTAGGGTGAGGTTTAAAGTTTGATTCCCAGTAGCGGCATGTTGAAGCACCGACTAAGGATTTTATTCATAAATATAAAAACTCACCAGAATTTCTGAATGAAGCCCCAACCAGTAACAATAAGATAGTTGGAGATTTGATAAATAATTTGAAAGTTGTCAAAATTGATTTCAACACCGACTGCTTTTCTAAATAATAAAATTTATAACCAGGTTTATAAATAGCTTAGTTAAAAATATAGTTTGCAAAATAGGCCAAATAACTTTTAAACATTTCTCCAGAAAAATTGGAAATTTTACGGCCGACTTAAAAAATATAATTCCTATATTAAAAATGGCAGGATGTTGTGGTAGTAAGAACAATTTTTATAATGAAAACGGCAGCATGGTGTAGTGGTAAGAACACTTGCTACACCACACATAAGGTCGTGGGTTCAATCCCCACTGCTCTCATGCTGTAGCACCCTTAAGTAAGGTGTTATAAACGGTGTGAACACCTGCTGAGCCAACACTTAATCAGCAAATTAATTATCGGACAAATATATTGAATAATATTCCAAAACTACCAAAGTCAATTTGAGACCGGGTCGGGGTAACTAATGTAACTCTTTGTTTAGGTCGTGGGATTGACCTTCCCACATCGAGGATAAAGAATTACAGAAAAACAGGTTCATTTATTAAACATTTTATCAAAAGTATTAAATACCAAAGTCTATCTCATATTTGTTATTCTCTTCAGCTTGTTCTATAATTTTACGTTCTGGTTCTTTGACAGAGAAATATAAAATAATCGCCATAATTATGCCTGGAGCTCCAGCTATAAAGTAACACCAACGCCAGCTCTAAGAAAAAATTAATAAAAGATTAGTTAAAAATAAAATCATAAAAAATTTAAATCAATTTTGTGTTTTTGGGGGTTGATTTGATAGAAAAACCTAAAAATAAATCGTTCAAAAAAAGGGTAGGCTACTACGTTATGAGAGTAGTGGGAATCGAACCCAGGTCCTCATGTAGTAAAGGCAAGTGTTCTGACTACTACACCATGTTGTCGGTCAAAAATATTTAAAAAATTTTTACCATTCCAAGAATGTTGTCGTCAGTCACATAATTTCCAACAGCAAATGCCAAACCATATCCAAAATAAATTCCAAAGTTGAAAAAACTCATCGCAAAAGCTCGAACTTTCTGTGAGAAAATGTTGGCCACCAAACTTGAGGTAAAAGGAGTACAGGCCGACTCTCTGAGAAAAAAAGTTTTAGGTTTTTAAGAGAATTTAATATACATACAAAACAAAAAAATATGATATTATTAATGTTTGTTAAGATCCTAGCATAAGAGCAGTGGGAATTGAACGCAGAACCTCATGTAGTGATGCCAAGTGCTCTTACCACTACACCATGCTTCACCTGCAGATTTAGTTAAAAATAATAACTGGTACAAAAAACTTTTTTTTTTTTAAATATTTTTTTACTGAAACAAACTTTAAACTCACCCTGCCCCAAAGCCAACTCTCAGCAAAGCTAACAACCAATAAGTGTCGGCAAATCCGGTGGTAAAAGTCATTACCGAGTAAAAGAAAACACTTGCAAATAATATCTGGATTCTAAACCATAAAATAAAAAGAGTTTTTTTAAAGTTAATTAAAAATTTAAATATTAAAAAACAAAATAAATAAAAAAAAGTTTTAAAAGATTTTAGGTTTGCATAGAAAATGGAGTTACTGACATTTTTACAAAAACTATATGCCCAAAACCACCATTTTATCGACAAAAAGACATTTTCTATTTTCTATTAACTCTCTTTTACCCAAGGAATAATCTCTTTAATTTCTTAAAAAAATAATATCCCCACAGCTCTCATGCTGTAGCGCTCTTGAGTAAGGCGCTATAAACAATATAAACTTCTGCTGAGCCAATACTTAATCAGCAGCTTAATTATCGGGTAATTATAATCTATAATATCCCAAACTGGCACAGGCAACTCGAGACTGGGTCAGAGTAAATGATGTTACTCTATGTTTAGGTTGTTATGTTGTCTGTCGCACATTGAGGATAAATAAAATAATTAGTCGGTAATCAACCTGTTATATTTATCGCCAACAATTCCCATTACAACTCCCATAACAGTAAAAATGGCAATAAACATTGGACCAGCAAGAACTTGCTATTCTATTCCCTGGCCTGAGTAATTTCATTCACAATATATCGTTCCATTCAATCCCATCTAAAAATTAAGAATATTAATAATTTACTTTGTTAGTTAGCATGTTGTAGCATCTTTGAGTAAGACCTAAGGTCCTGAATTTAATTCCCACTGCTGGCATTTTGTAGCATTCGTGTAAGGCCTGAGATCCTGGGTTTGATTTCCACTGCTGGCATGTTGTATCATCCTTGAGTAAGACCTGAGATCCTGGGTTTGATTCCGACTGCTGGCATGTTGTAGCATGCTTAAGTCAGACCTGAGATCCTGGGTTTGATTCCTACTGCTGGCATGTTGTAGCATTTTTAAGTAAGGCCTGAGATGTTGGGTTTGATTCTCACTGCTGACATATTGTAGCATCGTTAGGTAAGACCTAAAGTTCTTGGTTTGATTCTTACTACTGGCATGTTGTAGCATCGTTAGTTAAGATCCTGGGTTTGATTCTCACTGCTTAAGTAAATATCAACTTTATCTCGCAGTAAAATACAAAATTTTCTTTCCATCCCACATTCTGCAAATTTTTGTTAACGTTTACCTTTAGTATTGCTTAATATAGATCTAAGAAAATAAAATAATATTAGCATGCAAAATTAACAACTACTCACTGTGTTAAATTCTTCACATCTCTGCATTTTGTGTTTGACAGTTATTCAACATTTATGTCCAAGATCAAACAAGCCATGTCTCCAAAATGAACAGCCTGTGCCATTTCCTTTGAGGTGACACCGATCATAAAATGACCCAACTCCCCAAACCCATAACACAACATTAGGATTGTTATACAATACCAATGATACATGGGCTCCCCTTTAAATGTTTTAACCATTTTGAAATTGTTTTCCTAATGTTAAAGTAAACTAAATTTAAATTCTGTTAAAATATATTTTTACATTTATTAATTAGCGATGTAGAAAGGTTCACTTGACAACTTAAAAAAAGCTGCTGATTAAGTGCTGGTTCAAGTTCATACGGTTTATAGCGCCTTACTTAAGAGCGCTACAGCATGGAAGCAATGAGAATCGAACCCAGGACCTCATGTAGTGAAGCCAAGTGTTCTGACCACTACACCATGCTGCCATTATTACAGTATATATAATTTTTAAATTTGATCAAAAAAAATTGTTTGTTAATCGTTTAAATATTAATAAAATAATTAAAATCATATTCGGCAAAAAAGATTTAATTTATGCCTAAAATTAACTTAAAATTTTATCCAGAATATATCAGCTAACGCAAACAATTTTGGCAAATATTGCCAGACCATAACTTTTCTGATTTTTTTAACTTAAATATATCTTAACATCTTTTTGTTTTTACTTTATAATTTGCTCAATTAATCTAAAAACATCTGTTTTTGGTCTGTTTACAAAATCACATTTCCTCAACGCGATGTCAACAAAAAGTTGAAGTAGTTAATCATATGCGGCGTACGAAAAATGTCACCACTTTTTAAATACTTATTGGAAGAAAGTCGCCTTCAAGACCTAAATATAGAGTAACAACTGTTACCTTGACCCAGTCCTAAGTTGCCTTTAGCAGGTTAGAGTATTATTGATTATATTTGCACAATAAATAAACTGCTATATAAGTTATGACCCAGCAAGAGTTTATGTCGTTTATAGCACCTTACTTAAGAGCGCTACTGCATGAGAGCAGTGGGACTTAAGTCTAGGACCTCGTATAGAAAAGCCAAGTGTTTTGACTACTAAACCTGGCTGCCTTAACATAATTTAACTAAAAACATTTTACCAAATAAACATGAATTAGAAACTGTACAAAAAACGATGTTTTACCATTTTTATCACAAACAAACAAGCCCAAGATATTCACCTCAAAAACTACCAAGCGACCTAACTACTAAGACTAAAACGCAAGACATCTACCTAAAAACCTAGCAAGCGAACCAACTACTAAGACTGTAGTGCAAGACATCTACCAAAAATCCTAACAAGTGACCTAACTACTTAGAATAAAGCGCAACACATCTACCAAAAAATCTCGCAAGCAACCTAACTACTAAGACTGAAGCGCAACACATCTACCAAAAAAACTAGCAAGCGACCTAACTACTAAGACTGAAGCGCAAGACTTCTACCAAAAAAACTAGCAAGCAACCTAACTAATAAGACTAAAGCGCAAGACATCTACCAAAAAACCCAGCAAGCGACCTAACTACCTAAACGGACCAAAGCTTTAAAACTATGCCAACTTAGGGGAAAACAGTTCCTGCCATAGCGTAGGTGATCCGATATTTAAAAAAGCGAACAGTCGATCAAAGCCATCGGCCTAAAGGCACTACAAGCTAGTCAGACGCGCTTATAAAACCAACGAATATCCAGGTACGGAGAAGTGGTTGGCCTCCCATTGTCGCTGGGAGGCCTCCCATTTACACTTCCCTAACTGTTAGTTGAACATCGAAATCTTGAGCCTAGGTTAAGCTTAAAATAAAGCAATTTGTGGTCCTTTGTAAAAGTCCAAGTTTACGCTTTGTATATGTGTTGGCTTAGCATAAGCAAAAATTTATTTTAAACGACAATTTTTTTGATTTTTGTAAATAAAAAATGTTTTGGGTGAAAATTGTGACATGTTGAAAATTAAAAGCTTGCGTCGTTCGTCCGGTTTATAAAATGCGGAAAAGCGGAATTTTTAAACCTTACCCTAATCTTCCCTTGAAAAGTATCTGCCCATACTCTTTAAAAATAAAAAAAACGACTTTTTACCTAAATATAGGAAAGATATTTAACATATTTAGAGCATGAGATTTTCTTAAAATAGCATTTCAAGGCACAAGATTTTAGTAAAAGGTAATTAAAAAGTTAACTCAGAACCTGAGTTCTTTTTTCATAATGATGCACACTATAAGGCTAATAATAAAGATGCTACAACATGCTATCAGTGGGAATCAAACTAAGGACCTCACGTTTTTACCTTAGGATACTATTACATGCCATCAGTGGGAATCAAACTAAGGACCTCAGGTTCTTACTTAAAGATACTACAACATGCCATCAGTGGGAATTAAACTAAGGACCTCAGGTTCTTACTTAAAGATCCTACAACATGCCATCAGTGAGAATCAAACTAAGGACCTCAGGTTCTACTTAAAGATGCTACAACATGCCAGCAGTGGAAATCAAATTAAGGACCTCAGGTTCTTACTTAAAGATACTACAACATGCTATCAGTGGGGTTGAAACTAAGGACCTCAGGTTCTACTTAAAGATCCTACAACATGCCATCAGTGGGAATTAAACTAAGGACCTCAGGTTTTTACTTAAAGATACTACAACATGCCATCAGTGAAAATCAAACCAAGGACCTCAGGTTCTTACTTAAAGATCTTACAAACATGGCATCAGTGGGAATCAAACCAAGGGCCTTAGGTTCTTACTTGAAGATCCTACAAACATGGCATCATTGGGAATCAACCAAAAAACCTTAGGTTCTTACTTAAAAATGCTACAACATGCCAGCAGTGGAAATCAAACTAAGGACCTCAGGTTCTTACTTAAAGATCCTACAACATGCCATCAGTGAGAATCAAACCAAGGACCTCAGGTTCTTACTTAAAGATCCTACAAACATGGCATCAGTGGGAATCAAACCAAGGACCTTAGGTTCTTACTTGAAACTCCTACAAACATGGCATCAGTGGGAATCAAACCAAGGACCTCAGGTTCTTACTTAAAGATCCTACAACATGCCATCAGTGGGAATTAAACTAAGGACCTCAGGTTCTTTCTTAAAGATACTACAACATGCCATCAGTGGAAATCAAACAAAGAACCTCAGATTCTTACTTAAAGATCCTACAAACATGGCATCAGTGGGAATCAAACAAAGAACCTCAGGTTCTTACTTGAAGATCCTACAACATGCCATCAGTGGGATTTCAACTAAGGACCTCAGGTTCTTTCTTAAAGATGCTACAACATGCCATCAGTGGAAATTAAACTAAGGACCTCAGGTTCTTACTTAAAGATCCTACAAACATGCCAACAGTGGGAATCAAACCAAGGACCTCAGATCCTACTTAAAGAAGCTATAACATGCCAGCAGTGGGAATCATGCAAGATTATGAAGCAAATTTTATTAATTACGAACGGTTTTTAGTTGTTGGTTGTTTACAAGAATATAAAATTCTGGCTAATTCTTACAAAAATAAACTCAGAATTTCAGTAACTGCTTTTAGAAACGAACATTTGCATTTAATAAAAAGCAGAAATGAATCGTTGGAAAAATGATTCAATACCAGAAAAACGAGGTTAGAGTTCCCATGTAAAAAGAGTTGTTAAATAACCCGCAAATTCGATAAACGAGTTATAGTTAAAAGCATTGAAACTTATTATTTAAATAGGGAGGAAAAATACATCAAAGCTTGTTAGCAAATATAAATAACAATTCCATTTCAAATCAACATCAAAAACTGTTTGTTTATAAAATTAAAAGGTAACTGATGTGGATTTATCCAAAATAAGCTACAATTGTGGCACTAATAGGGCCAATACCTTCTTTGTTTGACCCAGTTACATCGATGTAGGTAATTGTTTGTTTGCTGGTCCGCAAATCATTAGTAATCGTAACAGCACTTAATTTTTGTTCAACCTCGTCTTCTAATCCTTCCCACACCTCTGTTTTAAGAGCAGGTAGTATTGTGCGGGATGGTATTTCAAACCTGGGCCCTAGAACTTATATAAGGTTTCTAAAACCTTCGTCATTTAAAACATTTCGTCAATGAAAATAGCTGCAAATTTTTAGTATTATAACTTGTTTTGTTGCCTGCCACTTTAAATAACTAATTTGCATTTATTACACATTGCTTTACTTTCACTATCTTCGATTACAGTCTTTACCAAATATTAGACCTACGATTTGACTGTTGCAGTAACTGTTCACTTGAAAATAGGAAATTTAAACATTACTACTATAGACTTTGTTACATTATGTTTATTCACACATTTAATAAACCCAACTATTACAGCCTTAACATTTTAGTACATTTACAGAATTTTATTGTTTGTAAGATTTAATTAATATAACACGGATTATTTGTTCAAAATTATAAAATTACTTAGTTTACAAGTTTTAATATATTACATAACTAAAGAATTTTAATTAACAACTAGGAGTTAAAATAATTAACCGAAAGAAATATGTGATTACTAGCAAGATAAAAGCTCCATGCGAAGACGGGGACCACTATGCCAGGTTTGTGGATACAATCGAACATAGCGAGCACTTATAGGTTGAGGAAAGTTGTTCAACTTGTGACCTTTTCTATCTTTATTACCAACAAAGACCTTTAAAAGATTTAATATATTATTTAACATAATAATATTCAGGTTTAAGATATTAATTATTTAAATTTTATAACTTTAATAATCGCGCGTTGTTCATCGCTTCACATTTAACTTAAAGGGACTGCAACATGCAAAATTAAAATGTTTATAAAGGGCATTGTGACGTGTTGCCAGCCCCTGATTACTATCTAAATGGCTTATTTCCTGCCCAAAAGTTACGGATTTTTGCTATTTTAAATATAAAAATGTTACGACGATGGTTGATTTTAACTTATCGAATTTATATTTAAGTTGTGCATAAATTTAAGCTTAAGCATTCGTGTTGACACTGGTTTTTAGAGAGCTAGAACAGCGTCCATAGCAACGTGATATAAATACGTTTCATGTTTCGCAAAAAACAGTTTTATGGACATAAATTACAACCACAAAATCAAATGTAGCCTGCACTTCAAAAAAACTGTTTTTAATTAACACTAAGGCCAAAAAGAAGGCTGTTTTTAAGTAAGTTAAGTACCAAAAACTACTTTCCAAGCTACTTCGTACGCTAGGACCAAAGTAGCTACGTTTGGCCTTAAGAAAACAGTAGATTATAACTTGCGTTAAATTATAAACTGGCAACTTATTTACTACTTGAAAAAACAAAAAAACGTCTTTCAACAAGTAGTAAACCCCATTTGTGGCTAAAAGTGTAAAAGAAAGTCAGCACTGGAAAATAATAAAACTGAAATAAAAAATCGGTAAAAAATTGTGCTCCAGTTTAGCCTTAGAACCTGTAGAATTTAAAAAAACATCAATATTGCAATATTGGACATGTTTCAATAAAAAAAACGTTTTTCCAGTCAAACAACAAATGAAGACCGAGTACAAACATAAGAAAAGCCCACATAATTATTTTCACACATGTTCGCGGGATTTTTACAATGTCAATTTTTAAAATTACAAAACTTTTCTTTTAGATTAATAAAAAATTTAAAAACTGTCGCAGACCCTTTATTGTTACACGACGAATAATTAAGTTTTGTAACAAGCTATGACGTCACAAAACAATTAGAATGGGGATTGTTTAAACAATGGTTTGCTTGGTTATTATCATCTAGCTTGTAAACATCACACAACTTTTAAAAACAAGTTTTGGTGATTTTAATTGAAACATTTTTAATAAAATAAGTTTTTTTAAATTAATTAACACCAATTAATTAAAAACTGTTTCTAAACTTTAATAAGTTAAACAAAATAAATTTTCGTTTTAAATTTAAGCTTACCAAATCATTTCCATTATTTTGGATGAACTGCATATCTGATGTACTGGACCCATAAGATATCTTAAAACTGGTGACCCAATGAGAAGCAAAGTAATTTCCTTGTGTCACAACTCCTGTCACTCGAGTTGATGTCTTGAGGTCAATTTGGATCCATTCCCCAACCACCCCTATTAATTAAAATAAAACAATGTTAATGTTTATTTTCCACTAATTACAAAAGTTGTGAAACTTTATTATAAGATAGAAAATAATTCAAACAACTCACCTTGTTTAGGTTCCCAACCCAAGGTACGAGCATCCAACCTTGCTTTATGTGGTAATGTGTTGCTGTACCGATAAGAACTAGCTGTGATGTCACTATCCGCTATTCTTCCATCTTTTAACCCAAGTCCACATACACTAGCTATAAATATTTATGTTTATTTAGAATTAATCTTATAAGTAAGCATGATTTAGCTTAACTCTTAAATATTTAAATTGTAAAATTAAATATTACAAAATGTTTATAAATTTTTTTATTGTCTGCTTACTGTTAAAACCTCGTAACTCAAAATTTGACAACAAATATAAATTTAGCGGAATTAAAAAAATGATTTTATTTGTAATTAAAAAATAACTTTTTAATAATTTATCATTTGATTTTTGGCCTTTAAATAACCTTGTATTTTAAGTAAAAAGATCGAGAGGTTTTGTTAACATACAAATGTTATTTAATTAAAACTGGTTGCGATTTAAAAAAACACCGAAAATTTTAATTTATAAACAGAAGAAATTTCAGCAGATATTAAAAAAAACAAATTCTAAAAGCTGCGTTTTCTTGGGCACAGATTCCATAAGACATTTTGAGTTATTTAAATTAAAAGTTTATTTAATTAAAACTGACATTATAACTTAACATCGTTTATTAATATAATAACTAAATATCTATGATAAAATTAATTTTACAGATAAGTTTTAGCACTTTAAAAATGCCACTGTATTAAGTATACTTGTTTATATAAGGAACAATGTTAATAAATCATACAAAATATACTTGCAAGGTTTAAAAAGTTATTTAATTATCTTAAAATTGTTTTTATTTTAGTTTTGAGGTTCTAACAGTAAGCCGATAATATTATCATAATTTAACAAATGTAAAGTAATCAAAATGCCTTTTATTTGGGGGAGAATTTTTTCCAACTCCGACACGACACCCTCATTGCAAGAACACTCTCCAATAGCCCCAACTGACCCCTTGGGACCTATGGAGCCCATTTCACCCATCAAACCTTGTTCACCTCTAACGCCAGGACCCCCAATTGCCCCAATTTCACCCCTTGAACCTTTTTCACCTTTCTCCCCAGCTGGGCCAAGCTTTCCTGGTCTACCTTGTTTAGTTTCAGAAGGTTCATGAGCAGATGCAGTGGGACGTGCACTAAAACAAACTTGGTTGTTATGGGATGCAGCTAATCATAACCAGAAGCACAAAAACATAAATATTTTCAAACTCATTTCGGCAAGTTTCAAGTTACAATTGTTTTATTCTAAACTCATTTAACAAGCTAGTTATAATTTTGTTATTATTATTTATCACAAATAATTAAAACACTATGACGTAACAATGATAGAAAATACTTTTTCGAATTGTTATCTATTAAGATTTGAAGCGGCAGTAACTTAAACTGTTTGAGTGTTAGTCTCTGACTGTTTGAATGGAAATGTAAAGTCGCCTCATTTTTCTCTAATATATAGACTCACAGTCAGAAGCTTTACGATATCTACTTATGACAATTCTTAATTAACTTAATAACCAAACAACGTTAATATTTGTAAACTTAAACAATTTTATCTAGTAACGCATTCAAATATCTTTTGAAACGGTAATTTAATTGTGATGTCATAATCTACTAAAGTGACGACAAAGCCCGCAATAGTTAAATTGTGATGTCATAATCTACTAAAGTGACGACAAAGCACGCTATAGTTAAATTGTGATGTCATAATCTACTAAAGTGACGACAAAGCCCGCTATCGGAGCCGCAAAGCGAGTCAGCTATTGTGGCATGCAACGAGGTTTCCCATAACAGCGTTAAAAATGTGAAACGTTGCAAGATTGTGCCAGTTAAAGTGTGGGGCAACAATCAAAGTAATTTTGTGAAAACCCTTATCTGGATGACGGTTCAGATACAAGTATTTGTACTGCAAGCCTTGCAAAGAAATTGGGAGAAGACAAAGTAACGAGCTATTGTGGCATGCAACGAGTTTTGAAATTACGTTTTCGAGTTAAAAATCTTTAAAAAAAGAAATATTTAAAAAATTAACATATATATTTATCTTAACAACCGGTTAAAACTTTTTTAACTATTATACTTTTCGCCAAATTTTATTTTAAATATCGGTAAAATATGTTCTTGCGTTAAAAGTATACGCGGGCTTAACGCTGCAGGCTCCCCGTAGTTTAATAAAAAATTTTGCAGACCGAAAGCTATTAGTCGTAAAATTTTGCAGGCCGAAAGCTATTAGTCGTAAAATTTTGCAGGCCGAAAGCTATTAGTCGTAAAATTTTGCAGACCGAAAGCTATTAGTCGTAAAATTTTGCAGGCCGAAAGCTATTAGTCGTAAAATTTTGCAGGCCGAAAGCTATTAGTCGTAAAATTTTGCAGGCCAGAGGCACCCGTCTTTAATCCGTTTATAAAAAGGTTTTTGAAACAAAAATCTTCAAAAAAAAATAATATTCTAAAAACTAACATATGTCATTAACGTAACAACCAATAAAAACTTTTATATATACTGTACTTTATGCAAAATTTTTATTTTAAATATCGGTAAAATATGGTCTTACGCTGACTTTATTCATAGGAATTTCATTGCCGACTCCCCGCCGTTTTTTGCAGGACAAATCTTCTGGCAACTCTTTAAACGTTTCATTCTTTGTGTTTTAATATATAAATTGATATACATTAACACGGGCAATAACTAATAACATATTTATGCACATTCTCCAGTGTAAAAAATGATAAATTAATGCTTTTTCTTCAAATATTGTTTAGAGATACGGCCTATTTCGCAAAATACGTGATATCATAAGGCATCGTCTTGCGTCACCTAAAAGCGCGCGCGCTTTCAAAATTAGTTTTTTATAAGTTTTAGTTGTAAAATTAAAAAATTAATTGACACGGGAAAAGAAAGATAACATGTTCTTGCACATTATTCTTTCAAAAAAATATTAATTTACTGCTTATTTTATTTCAAATACTGTCTAAAAAACTGTATAAAACTACGCGAAAATAAAATTTCTCGCGGTAATTAAAATGCAAAATCCTAGCTGTTCTAAAAAAAATCTTCGGGCTGAAGTGTCTGGTTACCTTTTTGGTCAGTTCGCTGGACGTAAAAACTCATAAAAAAGTAAGGCCGAAGTAAGGTTTAACATATAATTAGACTTTCGCTTCCATACTAAATTTGTCAATTAAATACTTTGTAGTTTGTGTTTCGTATCATATAGTTTGTGTCGCATTTTTGTTTTAATTAAGTGTAGCCTTCTTAACGATGCCCATCTTTACAGCGTACTCTATTGGGGTTTAATAATTGTTTAAGCCATACTAGGAGTTTATTAGATCCTACATTATTCAAGATATAAACTGCAGTCAACTAATCAAAATTTCGCCAGACTCATCCCGCGGTGCTGCGGTTTTTTAAAATTATTCCTCCTTTCTAGTTATATAGCCCATGAGCCACCTCTGTTATCTACACCTCAAAAATAAAATATATTCTGACAACAACCTTACGTTAAAATAAAATTAAAATGTACGACCCTGAGCCCCACTGTTTAAAAATAAGTTTTGTTTATAAATTCTGGTATTTTTTCGTAAAGTTATTCTATATATACCTTAAACACTTTAGCCTAGCAATCAAAATGCGATCCCAGCAAAAGAACACTCGTTTATAAATGCTGGTTTGAAACAGGTAGAAAAAGGCAATCTTTAAGTTTAGAAGAACTTAGTCACAAGTTTTTTTTGAATATATCTTTATCCTCGATGTGGAAGGTCGATTGCGCGAACTAAACATAAAGTTACCCAGTTTCGAGTTGCATTTAGCAGTTTAGGATGAATGCCAGACACTTCGGCCCCCGGACACTTCGGCCAAGACACTTCGGCCAAAATTTTTTTTTCAAAACAGCGGGGATTTTGCATTTTAATTACCGCAAGAAATTTTATTTTCGCGTAGATATATACAGTTTTTTAGACAGTATTTGAAACAAAATAAGCAGTAAATTAATATTTTTTTTAATAATAATATGCAAGAACATGTTATCTTTCTTTTGGTGTGTCAATTTTTTAATTTTACAAACTAAAACCTATAAAAAACTAATTTTGAAAGCGCGCGCTTTTAGGTGACGGAGGACAATGCATAATGATATCTCGTATTTTGCCAAATAGTGCCGCCTTTCTAAACAATATTTGAAGAAAATAGAGCGTTAATTTTTTATTTTTTCCACTAAGGATTATGCATAAATATGTTATCTTTCTTTTTCCGTGTTAATTTTTTAATTTTACAAACTAAAACTTATAAAAAACTAATTTTGAAAGCGCGCGCTTTTAGGTGACACAAGACGATGCATTATGATATCACGTATTTTGCGAAATAGGACCGTCTTTCTAAACGATATTTGAAGAAAATAGATCATTAATTAATCATTTTTTACACTGAGGAATGTGTATAAATATGTTATTAGTTATTGCCTGTGTTAATATATATAAATTTATATACTAAAACACAAAGAATAAAACGTTTAAAGAGTTCCCAGAAGATTTGTCCTGCAAAAAAACGGCGGGGAGTCGGCGATAAAATTCCCGTGTATAATATCAGCGTAAGACCATATTTTACCGATATTTAAAATAAAATTTTGCATGAAGTACAGTATATATAAAAGTTTTTATTGATTGTTACTTTAATGACATATGTTAGTTTTTAAAATATTTATTTTTTTTAAATTTTTGTTTCTTTTACCAAATTTCATTTAAAATATCGGTAAAATATGTTCTTGCGTTAAAAGTATACGCGGGCTTAACGCTGCAGGCTCCCGCAGTTTAATGAAAAATTTCGCAGGCCGAAAGCGATTAGTCATAAAATTTTGAAAGCCAAAGGCACCCGTCTTTAATTCGTTTTAAAAAAGGGTTTTTGAAAGAAAAATTAAAAAAAAAATAATATTCTAAAAACTAACATATGTCATTAAGGTAACAACTAATAAAAACTTTTATATATACTGTACTTTATGCAAAATTTTATTTTGAATATCGGTAAAATATGGTCTTGCGCTGACTATATACACGGGAATTTCATCGCCGACTCCCCGCCGTTTTTTTGCAAGGACAAATCTTCTGGCAACTCATTAAACGTTTCATTCTTTGTGTTTTAGTTTATAAATTTATATACATTATCACGGACAATAACTAATAACATATTTATGCACATTCCTCAGTGTAAAAAATGATTAATTCATGATCTATTTTCTTCAAATATCGTTTAGAAAGACGGCCCCCATTTCGCAAAATACGTGATATCATAATGCATCGTCTTGTGTCACCTAAAAGCGCGCGCTTTCAAAATTAGTTTTTTATAGGTTTTAGTTTGTAAAATTAAAAAATTGAAACGGGAAAAGAAAGATAACATATTTATGCATAATACTCAATGGAAAAAATAAAAAATTAACGCTCTATTTTCTTCAAATATTGTTTGGAAAGGCGGCACTATTTGGCAAAATACGAGATATCATTATGCATTGTCCTCCGTCACCTAAAAGCGCGCGCTTTCAAAATTAGTTTTTTATAGGTTTTAGTTTGTAAAATTAAAAAATTGACACACCAAAAGAAAGATAACATGTTCTTGCATATTATTATTAAAAAAAAATATTAATTTACTGCTTATTTTGTTTCAAATATTGTCTAAAAACTGTATATATCTACGCGAAAATAAAATTTCTCGCGGTAATTAAAATGCAAAATCCCCGCTGTTTTGAAAAAAAAATTTTGGCCGAAGTGTCTTGGCCGAAGTGTCCGGGGGCCGAAGTGTCTGGTTACCGTTTAGGATATTGTAGATTATAATTGCCCGGTGATTATGCTGCTGATTAAGTGCTGACTCAGCAGGAGTTTATACCGTTTATAGCACTTTACTCGAGGGCGCTACAGTATAAGAGCAGTGGGGATTGCACCCACGACATCATGGTGGTGCAGCAAGTGTTCTTACCACTACACCACGCTGGCAAATGTTTAATAATTAACAATAATTATTCTTTTTTAAATTAATTAAAAACCAAAAAAAAACATTTAAAAAAATTGTCCTGTTGCTAGGACATCGAACAAAAATTAAAAGCAACAAAATGTAAAAAATTTAAAAACCAAACCAACTTTTAAACAACGGAATTTTAAGTTAATTTTATTACATTTTAAAGCAGTAAGTTATCCCATACCAAACAACTTGGTAGTATATATTAAACTTAGTATTTTCAACATGGTGGTGTCAGCTAAATATGACGCAAAACCTGATGACGAATATTTATTTAAATTGTAAGCGAATATGTTATAAGGTTGTTGAACTTGGTTAATCATTTATAATATCAATAAATAAAACTCGTTGGTATCAGCTAGGACAAATATTGATGGGTGCATAACTGGAAGTTCTTTATAACACTTGATGTTTTTATAAGGTCGATATCAGCTGTGATTACAAAAATTCTGCGAAATATTTACGCAATGTTTTCGAAATTCTCAGTAAATTTGTGTTTACTGAATTGCAACATTTTGCAGACCTTGAACTAAAGTCAATATAATAAACATGTCAATCACTTGAAACTTTGGTTTAAAATTGTGTAAAACTTAAGGTAATGTTGCTAACAAATTTCCACTAAAATAAACGACAGTTTCATAAAATTAAAGCAATTAAATATCTATAACTATTTGTTTTACATGTTTATAATTATTTACCAACCAATTACTAATTTTTAGGCCTTACAGTTACCCAGTCTCGAGTTGCATTTAGCAGTTTGGAATAATATAGAGATTATAATTTCCCGGTAATTATGCTGCTGATTAAGTGCTGACTCAGCAGGAGTTTATACCGTTTATAGCGCCTTACTCAAGGGTGCTACAGCATAAAAACAGTGGGGATCAAACCCACGACATCATGGTGGTGCAGCAAGTGTTCTTACCACTACACCACGCTGGCAAATGTTTAATAATTAACAATAATTATTCTTTTTTAAATTAATTAAAAACCAAAAAAAAAACATTTAAAAAAATTGTCCTGTTGCTAGGACATCGAACAAAAATTAAAAGCAACAAAATGTAAATAATTTAAAAACCAAACCAACTTTTAAACAACAAAATTTTCAAATTAATTTTATTACATTTTAAAGCAGTAAGTTATCCCATACCAAACAACTTGATAGTTTACATTAAACTGATTAAGTATTTTCAACATGGTGGTGTCAGCTAAATATGACGCAAAACCTGATGACGAATATTTATTTAAATTGTAAGCGAATATGCTATAAGGTTGTTGAACTTGGTTAATCATTTATAATATCGATAAATAGAACTCGTTGGTATCAGCTAGGACAAATATTGATGGCTGCATAACAGGAAGTTATTTAAAACACGTAATGTTTTTATAAGGTCAATATGAGCTGTGATTACAAAAGTTCTGCGAAATATTTGCGCAATTCTTAGTAAATTTGTGTTCACTGAATTGCAACATTTTGAAGACCTTGAACTAAAGTCATTATAATAAACATGTTGTTTACATGTTTATAATTATTTACTAACTTTAAGGCTTTACACGAATGCTACAAAATGCCAGCAGTGGGAATCAAACCCAGCCTTTTCAACCAAAAATCAATTTATAGAAATCATGTCTTTAACATTTAAATATTTTAATAACTGTAAAAGCATAGTTGCATAAAAACAAAAAAACTTTTAATAATTTCAGAAATTTAAAACAATAATAATTTGTCATAAAATATGGAGTAATTATAAAGTAAGGAAATACAAAATCTTAAAAGTAATAAAAACTGTAAAATTAACATTATTTAAATTTCTGTTTAGTTAATATAAATTAGAAAATAAAAACAGCAAGAATGGCAACAAATAATTTAGGAACTAAAATAACTCACTAGTATAATATTAAAAATAACTTTAAAAAAATTTTCGAAAAAAATTATAAAAAAATTTCACTAATAAAAATTTAATAAAATTAAAATATTGTCATGATAAAATTTTTTAAATTTATAAATGTTTAACATTATTCAAAAACTTTTTTTTTTAATTTAAAGTTTCGTTTTATTAACTATCGCTTCACTTTCTTCACAATTATTCGCTTCAATGCTCATGTGCGGTGAACCACGCAGAAGAGAAATTTGAGTCAACAAAAAGAAAAAAGAACCTGAAATTAGAAAAAAGTTTTCGTAAAACTAACTAAAAAAAGGGTTTAAAAATCAAACTATATAAACCATTAAAATATTATATAAAAAACTTGGCTTTGCTGCATGAGGTCCTGGGTTCGATTCCCACTGCTCTTGAGCTGTAACTTTATTAAGTAAGGTGCTATAAACGATATAAACTCTTGCTAAGCCTGCACTTAATCAACAGCATAATTATCGGGCAATTATAATCTATAATATCGCAAACTGCCAAAGTTAACTTAAAACTAGGTCAGGGTAACATATATACCTCCATGTTTAGGTCGTGAAGTTGACCTTCCCACATCGAGGATAAACAATTATCAGAAAAAAAACTTACTAGCCAAGTAAAATCCTGGGTAAACGATGTACAGTGCTTCCCTGAAACCTAAAACTTTGATCATAGGTGCTACTATAAGAGGGGCATTCCCTCCAATATTATTGATCACAAAAATAAACATAGCGATCGCTGTCGCACGTGACTGGGCAGGAAAGGACTCAACCAAAACAGTGAACAAAACTCCGAACCACATTTCCGCTGTGTTTTAAATAAAATTTGATTACAATAAAGTCATCGAAACTGGGTCGGGATAACTGTTGTTACTCTTAAAAAAATATAAAACTATTTACCGAATAAATAAGCTCCAAAGAGCGAAATAAAAGCATAAGGCGGAGAAAAGTAAAGCGTTCCCGCCGCTAGAGGGCAGGCTATTGCTTGACTAACGACCAAAACCCACAATCTTGTTCGTACACCTAAAAAAATTTGATTTAAAATTAAACCCCCAAAAAAATGGAATATTTCTAAATACAAATCTACATAATTTTTGTTATATTAATAAAACTGCCAATTTACATATAATGGGATATTTATATTAACCCACTTACACCCCATCCCTTCTCTGAAAATAAAACTGTTTTATTGTACTTATTTATCTTTAACGTGGGAAGGTCGAATGCACAATCTAAACATAGAGTAACATCAGTTACCCCGACCCGGTCTCAAGTTGACAGTTTGGGATATTATAATTGCTCAATAATTAAGCTGCTGATTAAGTGCTAGCTCAGCAGAAGTTAATATCGTTTATAGCGCCTTACTTAAGGGCTCTACAGCATGGAAGCAGTGGGGATCGAACAACAGAACTTATGTAGTAAAGATAAGGGTTTTGACCACTACACCATGCTGGCAACCTTCAATTTATGTCAAAATTTTCAGATAATGCCATTTTCAAAAACTATTTTAGAAAAATGTCCATTCAGTAAATTGGATTTTTAATAATATGATCAAAATATAGATTACCGTATTTAGAAGCGAGTAAATCGGACAAAATTCCACCAGTGATTATCCCAATCGTTCCACCAACGATGGAAGTTAAACTCATCCACAACCCCACCTCTGTGCCGAGGTAATATTGATCAAAATATAACTGACTGTTGTAAGACCAACAAAAACTTGCTGAAAATATTAAAATTTAATTTAGATTTTGTTATCCTCGATGTGGGAAGGTCAACTTCATGACCTGAACATAGATGAATATTTGTTACCCCGACCCAGTCTCGAGTTAACTTTAGCAGTTTGGGATATTATTATTATTTTTTTGTATATATCTTTATCCTCGATGTGGGAAAGTCGAATGCGCGACTTAAACATAGAATAACATCAGTTACTCCGACCCAGTCTCGAATTGCCTGTGGCCGTTTGGGATATTATAGATTATAATTGCCTGATAAATAAGCTGCTGATTAAGTGCTAGCTCATCAGAAGTTTATAGCACTTTATTTAAGAGCACTACAACATGAGAGCAGAAGGGATCAAACCAAAGACCTCATGTAGTAAAGCCAAGTGATTCGACTACTACAGTATGTAGGGTGAGGTTTAAAGTTTGATTCCCAGTACCGGCATGTTGAAGCACCGACTAAGGATTTTATTCATAAATATAAAACTCATAAGAATGTCTGAATGAAGCCCCAACCAGTAACAATAAGATAGTTGGAGATTTGATAAATAATTTGAAAGTTGTCAAAATTGATTTCAACACCGACTGCTTTACTAAATAATAAAATTTATAGCCAGGTTTATAAATAGCTTAGTTAAAAATATAGTTTGCAAAATAGACCAAATAACTTTTAAACATTTCTCCAAAAAAATAAGAAATTTTACGGCAGACTTAAAAAATACAATTCTTATAATGAAAACGGCAGGATGGTGTAGTGGTAAGAACACTTGCTACACCACCATGAGGTCGTGGGTTCAATCCCCACTGCTCTCATGTGGTAGCACCCTTAAGTAAGGCGATATAAAAAAGTATAAACTCCTGCTGAGCCAACACTTAATCAGCAGCATAATTATCAGACAAATATATTTAATAATATCCAAAACTGCCAAAGGCAACTCGAGACTGAGTCGGGGTAACTAATGTTACTCTATGTTTAGGTCATGAGATCGACCTTCCCACATCGAGGATAAAGAATAACAAAAAACAGTTTCATTTATTAAACATTTTATCAAAAGTATTAAATACCAAAGTCTATCTCATATTTGTTATTCTCTTCAGCTTGTTCTATAATTTTACGTTCTGGTTCTTTGACAGAGAAATATAAAATAATCGCCATAATTATGCCTGGAGCTCCAGCTATAAAGTAACACCAATGCCAGCTCTAAGAAAAAATTAACAAAAGATTAGTTAAAAATCAATTCAAAACAATAAAATAAATTTTTTGGGGTTGATTTGATAAAAAACCTAAAAATAAATTGTTCAAAAATAGGGGAGGCTACTACGTTATGAGAGTAGTAGGAATCGAACCCAGGTTCTCATGTAGTAAATTCAAGTGTTCTGACTACTACACCGCACTGTCGTTCAAAAAATATTTAAAATATTTTCACCATTTCCAAGAACAAAGTTGAAAAAACTCATCGCAAAAGCTCGAACTTTCTGTGAGAAAATGTCGGCCACCAAACTTGAGGTAAGAGGAGTACAGGCCGACTCTCTGAGAAAAAAAGGTTTAGGTTTTTAAGAGAATTTATTATACATACAAAAAATTTGATATTATTAAGGTTTGTTAAGACCCTAGCATAAGAGCAGTGGGAATTGAACACAGAACCTTATGTAGTGATGCCAAGTGCTCTTACCACTACATCATGCTTCACCCACAAATTTAGTTAAAAATATTAACTGGTACAAAAAACTTTTTTTTTTTTAAATATTTTTTTACTGAAACAAACTTTAAACTCACCCTGCCCCAAAACCAACTCTCAGCAAAGCTAACAACCAATAAGTGTCGGCAAATCCGGTGGTAAAAGTTATTACTGAGTAAAAGAAAACACTTGTAGATAATATCTGGATTCTAAACCATAAAATAAAAAGAGTTTTATAAAAGTTAATTCAAAATTTAAATATTGTAAAGCAAAATAAATAAAAAAAAAATTTTTAAGAGATTTTAGGTTTGCATAGAAAATGGAGTTACTGACATTTTACCAAAAACTATATGCCCAAAACCACCATTTTACTAACAATAGCATATTTTCTATTAACTCTTTTTTACTCAATGAAAAATTCTCTTTAATTTCTAAAAAAATTTTATCCTCATAGCTCTCATGCTGTTGCGGTATAAACAGTTTAAACTCCTGCTAAGCCAACACTTAATCAGCAGCATAATTATCGGGCAATTAAAATCTATAATATCTCAAACTGTTGAAGGCAACTTGAGACTGGGTCGGAGTAAATGATGTTACTTTATGTTTATGTCGTGCAGTTGACCTTTCCACATCGAGGATAAATTAATATAAAAAATAGTTGGTAATCAACCTGTTATATTTATCGCCAACAATTCCCATTACAACTCCCATAACAGTAAAAATGGCAATAAATATTGGACCAGCAAGAACTTGGTATTCTATTCCCTGGCCTGAGTAATTCCATTCACAATATATCGTTCCATTCAATCCCATGAGATTACATCTAAAAATTAAAATTATTAATAATTTACTTTGTTAGTTAGCATGTTGTAGCATCATTAGGTAAGACCTAAGATCCTGGGTTTGATTCCCATTGCTGGCATGTTGTAGCATCCTTAAGAAAGACCTGAGATCCTGGGTTTAATTCCCACTGCTGGCATGTTGTAGCATCCTTAAGTAAGACCTGAGATCTTGGGTTTGATTCCACTACTGGCATGTTGTAGCATTCTTAAGTAAGACCTGGGATCCTGGGTTTGATTCCCACTACTGGCATGTTGTAGAATCCTTTAATAAGAACCAAGATCTTGGGTTTGATTTCCACTGATGGCATGTTTAAGCAAATTTAAGTTAGCTTTAGAATTTATGGATATTATTAAATATATTTTACAGTCATTAATCTGCTGATAATTGTCGTAGCAAAAGTTTATATTAATAATGGCTCCTTACTTAAAGAAGCTACAGTATGGAAGCAGTGGGGATCAAACCTAGAACCTAGTTTAGTGAAGCCAAGTGTCTTACCACTAAACTATGTCGTCAGGAGTTAGATTTATTTACAATTAAACCTTTTGAAACTGGAAATAAAACAGTCAATATATAAAAGATGGTACTAAAATACAGAATGCAAAAAGTTCAGGGTGCAGAAAATAGTGAGGCCATATTATGTAAACCTTAACAAAAAATCACTGAATGCGGAAAGGGCAAAATTTTTATACTTTTTCCTATCATCCCTCAGTCCTAAATAAATACAGACTTTAACCCACAGTAAAATACAAAATTGCCGTTCCATCCCACATTCTCCAAATTTTTGTTAACGTTTACCTTTAGTAATGTCTAATATAGATCAAAGAAAATAAAATAATATTAGAATGCAAAATTAACAACTACTCACTTTGTTGAATTCTTCACATCTCTGCATTTTGTGTTTGACAGTTTTTCAACATTTATGTCCAAGGTCAAACAAGCCATGTCTCCAAAATGAACGTCCTGTGCCATTTCCTTTGAGGTGACACCGATCATAAAATGACCGAACTCCCCAAACCCATAACACAACATTAGGATTGTTATACAATACCAATGATACATGGGCTCCCCTTTAAATATTTTAACCATTTTGAAATTGTTTTCCTAATGTTAAAGTAAACTGAATTTAAATTTTGTTAAAATATATTTTTACATTTATTAATTAGCGATGTAGAAAGGTCGACTTGACAACTTAAAAAAAGCTGCTGATTAAGTGCTGGTTCAAGTTCATACGGTTTATAGCGCCTTACTTAAGAGTGCTACAGCATGGAAGCAATAAGAATCGAACCCAGGACCTCATGTAGTGAAGCCAAGTGTTCTGACCACTACACCATGCTGCCATTATTAAAGTATATATAATTTTAAAATTTGATAAATAAAAATTGTTCGTTATTTGTTTAAATTTTAATAAAATAATAAAAACATTATTTAGCAAAAAAGATTTAATTTATGCCTAAAATTAACTTAAAATTTTATCCAGAATATATCAGCTAACGCAAACAATTTTGGCAAATATTGCCAGACCATAACTTTTCTGATTTTTTTAACTTAAATATATCTTAACATTTCTTTGTTTTTACTTTATAATTTGCTCAATTAATCTAAAAACATCTGTTTTTGGTCTGTTTACAAAATCACATTTCCTCAACGCAATGTCAACAAAAAGTTGAAGTAGTTACTCATATGCGGCGTACGAAAAATGTCACCACTTTTTAAATACTCATTGCAAGAAAGTCGCTTTCAAGACCTAAATATAGAGTAACAACTGTTACCTTGACCCAGTCCTAAGTTGCCTTTAGCAGGTTAGAGTATTATTGATTATATTTGCACAATAAATAAACTGCTATATAAGTTATGACCCAGCAAGAGTTTATGTCGTTTATAGCACCTTACTCAAGGGCGCTACTGCATGAGAGCAGTGGGACTTAAGTCTAGGACCTCGTATAGAAAAGTCAAGTGTTCTGACTACTAAACCAGGCTGCCTTAACACAATTTAACTAAAAACATTTTACCAAATAAACATGAATTAGAAACTGTACAAAAAACGATGTTTTACCATTTTTATCACAAACAAACAAGCCCAAGATATTCACCTCAAAAACTATCAAGCGACCTAACTGCTAAGACTAAAACGCAAGAAATCTACCTAAAAACCTAGCAAGCAACCTAACTACTAAAACTGAAGCGCAAGACATCTACCAAAAAAACTAGCAAGCGAACCAACTACTAAGACTGTAGTGCAAGACATCTACCAAAAATCCTAGCGAACGACCTAACTTTTAAGACTAAAGCGCAACACATCTACCAAAAAACCTAGCGAACGACCTAACTACTAAGACTAAAACGCAAGACATCTATCGAAAAACCTAGCAAGCGACCTAATTATTAAGACTAAAGCGCAACACATCTACCAAAAAACCTAGCGAACGACCTAACTACTAAGACTAAAACGCAAGACATCTATCGAAAAACCTAGCAAGGGACCTGACTACTAAAACGGACTAAAGCTTTAAAACTATGCCAACTTAGGCGAAAACAGTTCCTGCCATAGCGTAGGTGATTCGATATTCAAAAAAGCGAACAGTCGATCAAAGCCATCGGCCTAAAGGCACTACAAGTTGATCAGACGCGCTTATAAAACCAATGAATATCCACGTACGGAGAAGTGCTTGGTCTCCCATTGTCGCTGGGAGGCCTCCCATTTAATCTTCCCTAACTGTACGTTAAACATCGAAATCTTGAGCGTAGGTTAAACCTAAAATAAAGCTATTTGTGGTCCTTTGTAAAAGTCTAAATTAAAGCTTTGGCAAGAGAGATTTGTTCAATCTCGTCTTCTAATCCTTCCCACACCTCTGTTTTAAGAGCAGGTAGTATTGTGCGGGATGGTATTCAAACCTGGGCTCTAGAACTTTCATAAGGTCTCTAAAACCTTCGTCATTTAAAACATTTCGTCAATGAAAATGGCTGCTAATTTTTAGTATTTTAACTTCTTTTGTTGCCTGGACAGCCACTTGAAATAACTAATTTGCATTTATTACACATTGCTTTACTTTCACTATCTTTGATTACAGTCTTTACCAAATATTAGACCCACGACTTGACATTGCAGTAACTGTTCACTTGAAAATAGGAAATTCAAATATTACTACTATAGACTTTGTTACATTATGTTTATTCACACATTTAATAAACGCAACTATTACAGCCTTAACATTTTAGTATATTTACAGAATTTTGTAAGATTTAAATATATTAACACGGATTATTTGTTCAAATTATAAAATTAATTACTTTAAAAATTTTAATATAGTACATAACTAAAGAATTTTAATTTACAACTAGGAATTAAAATAATTAACCGAAAGAAATATGTGATTACTAGCAAGATAAAAGCTCCATGTGAAGAACGGGACCATGAACGGGACCACTATACCAGGTTTGTGGATACAATCGAACATAGCAAGCACTTATAGGTTGAGGAAAGTTGTTCAACTTGTAACCATTATAATCTTCATTACCAACAAAGACCTTAAAAAGATTTAATATAATATTTAACGTAATAATATTCAGGTTTAAGATATTAATTATTTAAATTTTATAACTTTTTTAATCGCGCGTTGTTCATCGCTTCACATTTAACTTAAAGGGACTGCAACATGCAAAATTAAAATATCTATAAAGGGCATTGTGACGTGTTTGCGAGCCCCTGATTACAATCTAAATGGCTTATTTCCTGCCCAAAAGTTACGGATTTTTGCTATTTTAAATAAAAAAATGTTACGACGATGCTTAAATTTAAGTTATCGATTTTATATTTAGGTTGTGCATAATTTAAGAATTCGTGTTGACACTGTTTTTAGGGAGCTAGAACAGCGTCCATAGCAACGTGATATAAATACGTTCCATGTCTTGTAAAAAACAGTTTTATGGACATAAATCACAACCACAAAATCAAATGTAGCCTGCACTTTAAAAAACTGTTTTTAATTAACACTAAGGCTAAAAAGAAAGCTGTTTTAAGTAAGTTAAGTACTATAAACTACTTTCCAAGCTACTTCGCACACTGGGACCAAAGTAGCTACGTTCGGTCTTAAGAAAACAGTAGATTATAACTTGCGTTAAATTATAAACTGAAACTTATTTACTACTTGGAAAAACATAAAAACGTCTTTCAACAAGTAGTAAACCCCATTTGGGGCTGAAAATGTAAGAGAAAGTCAGCACTGGAAAATAATAAAACTGAAATACAAAATCGGTAAAAAATTGTAATCCAGTTTAGTCTTAGAACCTGTGGAATTTAAAAAAACATCAATATTGCAATATTGGACATGTTTTAATAAAAAACGTTTTTATACCGGCTCGCGGGAATTTTACAATGTTAATTCTTAAAATTACAAAACTTTTACTTTTAGATTAATAAAAAATTTAAAACTGTCGCAGACCCTTTATTGTTACACGACGCATAATTAAGTTTTGTAACAAGCTATGACGTGACAAAACAATTAGAATGGGGATTGTTTAAACAATGGTTTGCTTGGTTATTATTATCTAGCTTGTAAACATCACACAACTTTTAAAAACAAGTTTTGGTGATTTTAATTGAAACATTTTTAATAAAATAAGTTTTTTTAAATTAATTAACACCAATTAATTAAAAACTGTTTCTAAACTTTAAAAATTTAAACAAAATAAATTTTCGTTTTAAATTTAAGCTTACCAGATCATTTCCATTATTTTGGATGAACTGCATATCTGATGAACTGGAACCATAAGATATCGTAAAGCTGGTGACCCAATAAGAACTATAGTAATTTCCTTGTGTCACAACTCCTGTCACTTGAGTTGGTGTCTTGAGGTCAATTTGGATCCATTCCCCAACCCTGCCTATTAATTAAAATAAAACAATGTTAATGTTTATTTTCCACTAATTACAAAAGTTGTGAAACTTTATTATAAGATAGAAAATAATTCCAACAATTCACTTTGTTTAGGTAACCAAACCATGGTATGAGCATCCAACCTTGCTTTATGTGGTAATGTGTTGCTGTTAAAATATGAACTAGCTGTGATGTCACTATCCGGTATTCTTCCATCTTTTAACCCAAGTCCACATACACTAGCTATAAATATTTAGGTTTATTTAGAATCAATCTTATAAGTTAGCATAATTTAGCTTAACTCTTAAATATTTAAATTGTAAAATTAAATATTACAAAATGTTTATAAATTGTTATATTGTCTGCTTACTGTTAGAACCTCGTAACTCAAAATTTGACAACAAATATAAATTTACAAATTTTAAAAGCTGTATTTTTTTGGACACAGATTCCATAAAACATTTAAAGTTATTTAAATTAAAAATTTATTTCAATAAAACTGACATAATAACTTAACATCGTTCGTTAAAATAATAACTAAATATCTATGATAAAATTAATTTTACAGATCAGTTTTAGCACTTTAAAAATGCCACTGTATTAAGTATACTTGTTTATATAAGGAACAATGTTAATAAACCATACAAAATATATTTGCAAGGTTTAAAAGGTTATTTAATTGTCTTTAAATTGTTTTTATTTTGGTTTTGAGGTTCTAACAGTAAGCCGATGATATTATCATTATTTAACAAATGTAAAGTAACCAAAATACCTGCTTTATCAGGAAAAACTCGTTTTATTACTGCAACAATTTCATCATGACACGAACACTCTCCAGTAGCCCCAATTGCCCCAATTTCACCCCTTGAACCTTTTTCACCTTTCTCCCCAGCTGGGCCAAGCTTGCCTGGTCTCCCTTGGGTTGATCTTAGCTCCCTGAAAGCGGAACTATCGGGGCTTGCATTAAAACAAACTTGGTTGTTTTGGGATGCAGCTAAGCATAACCAGAAGCACAAAAACATAAATATTTTCAAACTCATTTCAGCAAGTTTCAAGTTACAATTGTTTTATTCTAAACTCATTTAACAAGCTGGTTATACTTTTGTTATTAATATTTATCGCAAATAATTGAAAATAACTTTCCGTCTGTTCCGACATTTTTGTATCAAAACACGAAGGTACCAAAACGCGCCAAAAGTTATATCTTGATTAATTTTAAATCGGCTGTTATTTAAAATTAAAAAAAAATTTTTAAACGAGATGTGACGACACTATGATGTAACAATGATAGGAACGCAATAAAATACCCATTCGAATTGTTATCTATTAAGATTTGAAGCGGCAGTAACTTAAACTGTTTGAGTGTTAGTCTTTGACTGTTTGAATGGAAATGTAAAGTCGCCTCATTTTTCTCGTATATATAGACTTACAGTCAGAAGCTTTACGATATCTACTTATGACAATTTTTAATTAACTTAATAACCAAACAACGTTAATATTTCTAAACTTAAACAATTTTATCTAGTAACGAATTCAAATAATTTTTAAAATTTAATTGTGATGTCATAATCTACTAAAGTGACGACAAAGCTCGCTATCGGAGCCGTAAAGCAAGTCAGCTATTGTGACATGCAACGAGGTTTCCCATAACAGCGTTAAAAATGTGAAACGTTTCAAGATTGTGCCAGTTAAAGTGTGGGGCAACTACCAAAGTAATTTTGTGAACGCTTTTCTGGATGACGGTTCAGATACAAGTATTTGTACTGCAAGCTTTGCAAAGAAATTAGAAGGAGACAAAAGAACACACCGAACATTATACAGCAAATTAAGTAACTAGTCATGGGAGCCGAGTTGACTCACTGTATGTATAGGAGGTCAAACCGAATCGTTTATTGTCGAAAAGCATTTGGTACTTGATCATATTGTCAATATAGGTGACAGCATTACAACCAAGAAAGTGGCAAACATGTATCCGCATCTGCGTGACCTGACGTTTCTTGAATTTAAAACAAAGTCAGTGGAGCTACTTCCGGGAAACAATGTTCACGATGCATTCAGGGTTTCTGAATGGCGTTACGGCAATAAGTGGCAGCCTTTCGGCCAGCATACGGCGTTGAGTTGGACGTTGTTTGGCTCAGACCATAACCCAAGAAAATCCTCCCAACGAACTAATGTTAACTTTATGCATAAGCCTGAACAAGTATCGACATCATGCAACGAAATTTCAGATGTTTTTGTCGAGCAATTTTCACGATCTTGATTGTGCGCAAAAAAGCGAAATGTCATTAAACGACAAAAGGACGTTGAAAATTATGAACAAAACAGTTTCACGAATTGGCTGACACTATGAAATTGAATTACTCTGGAAAAAGAAATAATTACACTTTTAACGAATAGAAAAATGGCACTTCAAAGGCTACAATCTTTGAAAAAAAAGTTTATTGCTAACCCTAAAACTTTTAGCCAATATAGGAAAGAAATCGATGAATATGTAAAATAAGGACATGGGACTGTATTGGCTGATAGGAATTGTGTAAACGATATAACGTGGTATAAACCACACCACTGTACGGGCCCTAAGTTCATTATAGTGTTTTATTGTGCTGCAAACTCTGCGTTGTTTCTTTTAATGACGTTTTATTACAGGGACTTAATTAACAGCCTCGTGGAAATGCTTTTACGATCTGGTTCCAGAACTATATATTAACACTTGGAATAATTGGCTTAACACTCTTGTTGATTGAGAGAACATTAGTATACCCAGATGTTTTAAACCTTAATATTGATTATGGTTGTATTTAGTTTTATCGCTGAAAGGACTGAAGCCCGGTTTTAGTCAAAGGCAATATGTACGTTGGTGGCAAGCTACATAATTCAACCGTCCCTCTAATCACCGAACATCCGATGATTCTTCCATCTAACCAAGTTGTAACCGAGCTCATTGTAACAAAGTATCATGGCATGGGCATTCGGAAACAATTCATGTCTTGTCCGACATTGATGGCTGAGGTGGAACGAATTTTAAACAGCAGACCTCTGGTGCCACTCAGCGACGACTGCAAGGATGAATTGGCATTGATGCCAAGTATGTTGCTGAACAATGGACAACGACCTGCCTCCAGACACGTTTGTCAAGGAAGACAGTTACAGACGATCTTGGAAGTTCTACTTCTTGCTGATCAATTTTGGGGGAGATTGACAAAGAAGTATTTGCCTTCGTCATAATTGCGACAAAAATGGCTTCAGCCGATGAGGAATTTCACGGTTGGCGACGTGGTTCGTTAACGCAAAGAGAGGACTCTGGCCGAAAGGGATCATCCAGAAGTTAGACAAGAACGGGATGGTGCGCCGTGTTTAGGTGCGCACTGCATATGCTACCTTAACCCGAGACAAAGTTTGCCTTCTAGAAGGGGTCGCATTAATTCTGTATTTTCTATGTTTTTTGTATTCGCGCCTGCCTCACAGTTTTTTTCTTGACACATTCATATTAATTTCGTAGAATGTATTTTTGTGATATAGTGTGCCTTGTATTGCATGAACTGGGCTTGCTACCTTATAGAACTAACGTTAGTTTTATCGTTATGTTGACTGAATACTTTATGTGTTTGTTGTAGTTTGGAGTGTATAGTTATTGTGTTTATTTCTTGTATTTTGTTATCGTATAATAAACATTTTTGTTGTTAAATGCCCTCGTGTTAGTACATTTTGTCATTTAGGGCCGGTATGTTATTTCTCCAGCTGCGGGAGTCTTTTCACTCTCCATCGTCTATAACACATATGTTGTTTAGTTTATCGATTATGTTTTGTATTTTCTTTATTGTTTGTGTGCGCTTGGTCGAATACCAGACACTTCGGCCCCCGGGCACCTCGGCTAAGACACTTGCGGCCCGAAGATTTTTTTTTTAAACAGCGGGGAGTTTGCATTTTAATTACCGCGAAAAATTTTATTTTTGCGTATTTATATACAGTTTTTTAGTTTGTAAAATTAAAAATTTGACACAGGAAAAAAAAAATTAACATGTTCATGTTCTTGCACATTATTCTTTAAAAAAATTATTAATTTACTGTTTATTTTATTTCAAATACTGTCTAAAAAACTGTATAGGAATACGCGAAAATAAAATTTTTCGCGGTAATTAAAATGCAAAATCCCCGCTGTTCTAAAAAAATCTTCGGGCTGAAGTGTCTGGTTACCTTTTTGGTCAGTTCGCTGGACGTAAAAACTCATAAATAAGTAAGGCCGAAGTAAGGTTTAACATACAATTAGACTTTCGCTTTTATACTTAATTTGTTGATTATATACTTTGTAGTCTGTGTTTCGTATCATATAGTTTTTGTCGCATTTTTGTTTTAATAAAGTGTGGCCTTCTTATCGATGCCCATCTTTACAGCGTACTCTATTGGGGTTTAATAATTGTTTAAGTCATAGTAGGAGTTTATTAGATCCTACATTATTCAAGATATAAACTGCAGTCAACTAATCAAATATTTTGCTAGAATCATCCCGCGGTGCTGCGATTTTTAAAATTATTCCTCCTTTCTAGTTATATAGCCCATGAGTCACCTCTGTTATCTACACCTCAAAAATAAAATATAATCTGACAACAACCTTACGTTAAAATAAAATTAAAATGTACGACCCTGAGCCCCACTGTTTAAAAATAAGTTTTGTTTATAAATTCTGGTATTTTTTCGTAAAGTTATTCTATATATACCTTAGCCTAGCAATCAAAATGCGATCCCAGCAAAAGAACACTCGTTTATAAATGCTGGTTTGAAACAGGTAGAAAAAGGCAATCTTTAAATTAAGGAGAATTAGTCACAAGTTTTTTTTGAATATATTTTTACCCTCGATGTGGAAGGTCGATTGCGCAAACTAAACATAGAGTTACCCAGTCTCGAGTTGCATTAAGCAGTTTGGGATAATATAGAGATTATAATTGCCCGGTAATTATGCTGCTGATTAAGTGCTGACTCAGCAGGAGTTTTCACCGTTTATAGCACTTTACTCGAGGGCGCTACAGCATAAGAGCAGTGGGGATTGAACCCACAACCTCCTGGTGGTGTAGCAAATGTTCTTACCACTACACTACGCTGCCAAATGTTTAATAATTACCAATAATTATTATTTTTTTAAATTAATTAAAAAAAATTCCTAATTTGCTGCCCATAATAAATGATTTACCCTATTACAGTATTGCTGTCTGGCAGTAAAAAAACAACATAAATATTTAGTTTTGGTAATAAAAACGCAAATAAGGCTTGTTAATTTAAATCGGATCTAATGTTGCCTGCACTTTCTATTTTTAAACTAACTGCTACATTTTCAGCTTGCACGTCAGTCCTACCAATTCGGCTTCTGAATCTCCCGCTGATTTCGCTTGTTTACATTTGCGACGCTAACTAGTACTTGTGACGTCACACGAAAAATATGGTAACCTGGTATTTGGCGTTTATTATTTTCAATATTTTTTGAAAATTAAATTGTAAGTACCACATACATTTTTTAGGAGTTCTAAAGACATTTTGTGATTCAGTGTCAACTATACTAACGTGATATATATATACATTACTTACAAAATTGCAAAACCTACTAACATAGCTGTTTAAGTTAATTTTATTACAATTTTAAAGCAGTTAGTTATCCCATACCAAACAACTTGATTGTTTACATTAAACTGAGTATTTTCAACATGGTGGTGTCAGCTAAATATAACGCAAAACCTGATGCAAATATTTATTTAAATTGTAAGCGAATATGCTATAAGGTTGTTGAACTTGCTTAATCATTTATAATATCGATAAATAAAACTCGTTGGTATCAGCTAGGACAAATATTGATGGCTGCATAACAGGAAGTTATATATAACACTTGATGTTTTTATAAGGTCAATATGAGCTGTGATTACAAATTCTGCGAAATGTTTGCGCAATGTTTACGAAATTCTTAGTAAATTTGTGTTTACTGAATTGCAACATTTTGCAGACGTTGAACTAAAGTCCATATAATAAACATGTTGTTTACATGTTTATAATTATTTACGAACTTTTAGGCCTTACACGAATGCTACAAAATGCCAGCAGTGGGAATCAAACCTAGGATCTTAGGCCTTACATGAATGCTACAGAATTCCAGCAATGGGAATCAAACCCAGGATCTCAGGTCTTACACGAATGCTACAAAATGCCAGCAGTGGGAATCAAACCCAGGATCTCAGGCCTTACACGAATGCTACAAAATGCCAGCGGTGGGAATCAAAGTAAGCCTTTTCAACAAAAATCAATTTATAGAAATCATGTCTTTAACATTCAAATATTTTAATAATTGTAAAAGCATAGTTGCATAAAAACAAAAAAACTTTCTACAGTATTTTAATAATTAGTAATGTGCCGATCGCCGTTTTTTTTCGGATCAAATCACGATCTAACGTGACCGAACAATCGGTAACTTTATCGTCACTAAATACAAAAAAATTGACCCTGTATGTAAAACACTTCTACTTATTCACAAGTTTGTTTAAATATTTAACCGTAATATTCAATATAATTTACAAGAACTAAAAACAATTTTACCAGCGCGGAAATAAAGCGCTGTAGAAGTTTATGGAAATCTATGTGGTTAAGGCATGTAAAGTGCGTGTTTATTTGTGACGTAAAATTAAATGTGACGTAATTACCGATCTGCCAATTTTGGACCTTGATCGGGTGATCGCAAAATCCCTTCAAAAATCGTCGATTTACGATCACCATTTTGATCGGCACATCACTATTAATAATTTGCATTTTCGACAAAATAATCTTAAAAAATAGATGGTATCAATTTTATAGTTCTCGAAAATTTTAAAAGAAGTAACAAAAGCAAAATATAACTAGATTTATTTGATAAATAAAATATGGTTCGAAATCGTTTGATTCTTTTTTATAAATATAATTTATTTAGTAGGTTTATTAAATAAATTATAAATTTAAGTATTAACTTTTTTAAATTTAAACCTAATTTTAACAAACGAACACGCATTCATTGATATTGTAATATAAAAGTAAACTAAATTTAAAAGCAAAATACCGTTCTTAATTTTTGGTAATCAAACGAGTATTAAAATATAATAATAACAAAACAATTAAAAAAAAAATTTTACACATTTTCTACTTATACTTTAACATTTTACTTAAATTTTCAACCAATATATTTTACTTTAATGGACAGCGAAAAGGACGATTTTTGACGGCGACCAGAACGCTATTAAATTATTCAAGCGTTAAACTCACACTGATTCGTTATTTTATAAAAAACTAAAATAATGATTAAATGATATTTAGCTAGAGTTAAATCTTCATTTTAAATAGCAACATACAAAATAATAATACCAACAACATATTAAAATTTCAGAAAATTTAATCTTTAAATTTTAATAATAAAATATATTAATTAGTAATTAGTGACATTTAAATGTCGTAAATAGGAGGTTTGCGATTCGTTGGGATAATAACAAACATACTAAAAATTTAGAACTTTTACTTTTAAAGAACAAAAGTTATCGTCTTTCAAAATTTGTCAAATAAGAATAAAAACAATAATAAATATAATGACAATAACAATATGTTTCGAAATCTAAGATTTCGAACCATAATAATTTCAGAAATATAAAACAATAATAATTTCTCATAAAATATGGAGTAATTATAAAGTAAGGGAATACAAAATCTTAAAAGTAATAAAAACTGTAAAATTAACATTATTTAAGTTTCTGTTTAGTTAATATAAATTAGAAAATAAAAACAGCAAGAATGGCAACAAATAATTTAGGAACTAAAATAACTCACTAGTATAATATTAAAAATAACTTTAAAAAAATTTTGGCAAAAAATTATAAAAAAAATTTCACTAATAAATATTTAATAAAATTAAAATATTGTCATGGTAAAATTTTTTAAATTTATAAATGTTTAACATAATTCAAAAACTTTTTTTTAATTTAAAGTTTCGTTTTATTAACTATCGCTTCACTTTTTTCACAATTATTCGCTTCAATGCTCATGTGCGGTGAACCACGCAGAAGAGAAATTTGAGTCAACAAAAAGAAAAAAGAACCTAGAATTAGAAAAAGGGTTTTCGTAAAAACTAACTAAAAAAAGGGTTTAAAAATCAAACTATTAAAAAAAAAACTTGGGTTTGCTGCATAAGGTCCTGGGTTCGATTCCTACTGCTCTCAAGCTGTAACTTTATTGAGTAAGGTGCTATAAACTCCTACTAAGCCAGCACTCAATCAGCAGCATAATTATCAGGCATTATAATCTATAATATCCCAAACTGCCACAGGCAACTCGAGACTGGGTCGGAGTAACAAATATAACTCCATGTTTAGGTCGTAAAGTTGACCTTCCCACATCGAGGATAAACAATTATCAGAAAAAAAACTTACTAGCCAAGTAAAATCCTAGGTAAACGATGTACAGTGCTTTCCTGAAACCTAAAACTTTGATCATAGGTGGTACTATAAGAGGGGCATTCCCTCCGATATTATTGATTACAAAAATAAACATAGCGATCGCTGTCGCGCGTGACTGGACAGGAAAGAACTCCACCAAAACAGTGAACAAAACTCCAAACCACATTTCCGCTGTGTTTTAAACAAAATTTGATTACAATAAAGTCATCTGGAAACTGGGTCAGGGTAACTGTTCTCTTAAAAAATATGAAACTATTTACCGAATGAATAAGCTCCAAAGAGCGAAATAAAAGCATAAGGCGGAGAAAAGGAAAGAGTTCCCGCCGCTAGAGAGCAGGCTATTGCTTGACTAACGACCAAAACCCACAATCTTGTTCGTACACCTAAAAGAATTAGATTTAAAATTAAAACCCCCAAAAAATAGAATATTTCTAAATACAAATCTACAAAATTTGTGTTATATTAATAATACTGTCAATTTACACATAATGGGACATTTATATTAACCCCCTTATACCCTATCCCTTCTCTGAAAATAAAACTGTTTTTGTACTTGTTTATCTTCGATGTGGGAAGGTCAAATGCACAACCTAAACATAGAGTAACATCAGTTACCCCGACCCGGTCTCAAGTTGACAGTTTGGGATATTATAATTGCTCAATATTTCAGCTGCTGATTAAGTGTTGCCTCAGCAGAAGTTAATATCGTTTATAGCGCCTTACTTAAGGGCTCTACAGCATGGAAGCAGTGGGGATCGAACAACAGAACTTATGTAGTAAAGACAAGGATTTTGACCACTACACCATGCTGGCAACCTTCAATTTATGTCAAAATTTTCAGATAATGCCATTTTCAAAAACTATTTTAGAAAAATGTCCATTCAGTAAATTGGATTTTTAATAATATGATCAAAATAAAGATTACCGTATTTAGAAGCGAGTAAATCGGACAAAATTCCACCAGTGATTATCCCAATCGTTCCACCAACGATGGAAGTTAAACTCATCCACAACCCCACCTCTATGCCGAGGTAATATTGATCAAAATATAACTGACTGTTGTAAGACCAACAAAAACTTGCTGAAAATATTAAAATTTGATTTAGATTTTGTTATCCTCGATGTGGGAAGGTCGACCTCATGACCTGAACATAGATGAATATTTGTTACCCCGACCCAGTCTCGAGTTAACTTTAGCAGTTTGGGATATTATTATTATTTTTTTGTATATATCTTTATCCTCGATGTGGGAAAGTCAAATGCGCGACTTAAACATAGAGTAACATCAGTTACTCCAACCCAGTCTCGAATTGCCTGTGGCAGTTTGAGAGCGGAAGGGATCGAACCAAAGACCCCATGTAGTAAAGCCAAGTGATTCGACCACTACAGTATGCAGGGTGAGATTTAAAGTTTAATTCCCAGTACCGGCATGTTGAAGCACCGACTAAGGATTTTATTCATAAATATAAAACTCACCAGAATGTCTGAATGAAGCCCCAACCAGTAACAATAAGATAGTTGGAGATTTGATAAATAATTTGAAAGTTGTCAAAATTGATTTCAACACCGACTGCTTTTCTAAATAATAAAATTTATAGCCAGGTTTATAAATAGCTTAGTTAAAAATATAGTTTGCAAAATAGGCCAAATAACTTTTAAACATTTCTTCAAAAAATAGAAAATTTTACGGCAGACTTAAAAAATACAATTTTTGTAATGAAAACGGCAGCATGGTGTAGTAGTAAGAACACTTGCTACACAACACATAAGGTCGTGGGTTCAATCCCCACTGCTCTCATGCTGTAGCACCCTTAAGTAAGTGTTATAAACGGTGTGAACACCTGCTGAGCCAACACTTAATCAGCAGATTAATTATCGGACAAATATATTGAATAATATCCCAAACTGCCAAAGTCAACTCTATGTTTAGGTCATGAGATCGACCTTCTCACATCGAGAATAAAGAATTACAGAAAACGGGTTCATTTATTAAACATTTTATCAAAAGTATTAAATACCAAAGTCTGTCTCATATTTGTTTTTCACTTCAGCTTGTTCTATAATTTTACGTTCTGGTTCTTTGACAGAGAAATATAAAACAATCGCCATAATTATGCCTGGAGCTCCAGCTATAAAGTAACACCAACGCCAGCTCTAAGAAAAAATTAACAAAAAATTAGTTAAAAATTAATTTAAAAAAAGTTAAATCAATTTTGTTTTTTTGGGGGTTGATTTAATAAAAAAACCTAAAAATAAACTGATCTAAAAAAGGGGTGCTACATCATGACAGCAGTTGGGATCAAACCAAGGTCCTCATGTAGTAAAGCCAAGTGTTCTGACTACTACACCATGCTGCCGGTCAAAAATATTTAAAAAATTTTCACCATTCCAAGAATGTTGGCGTCAGTCACATAATTTCCTATAGCAAATGCCAAACCATATCCAAAATAAATTCCAAAGTTGAAAAAACTCATCGCAAAAGCTCAAACTTTCTGTGAGAAAATGTCGGCCACCAAACTTGAGGTAAGAGGAGTACAGGCCGACTCTCTGAGAAAAAAGTTTTATGTTTTAAGAGAATTTATTATACATACAAAACAAAAAAATATGATATTATTAAGGTTTGTTAAGACCCTAGCATAAGAGCAGTGGGAATTGAACAAAGAACCTCACGTAGTGATGCCAAGTGCTCTTACCACTACACCATGCTTCACCCGCATATTTAGTTAAAAATATTACCTGGTACAAAAAACTTTTTTTTTTTAAATATTTTTTTACTGAAACAAACTTTAAACTTACCCTGCCCCAAAGCCAACTCTCAGCAAAGCTAACAACCAATAAGTGTCGGCAAATCCGGTGGTAAAAGTCATTACCGAGTAAAAGAAAACACTTGCAGATAATATCTGGATTCTAAACAATAAAATAAAAAGAGTTTTATAAAAGTTAATTAAAAATTTAAATATTGAAAAGCAAAATAAATAAAAAAAAAGTTTTAAGAGATTTTAGGTTTGCATAGAAAATGGAGTTACTGACATTTTACCAAAAACTATATGCCCAAAACCACCATTTTACTAACAATAGCACATTTTCTATTAACTCTTTTTTACTCAATGAAAAATTCTCTTTAATTTCTAAAAAAAAAATTATCCTCATAGCTCTCATGCTGTTGCGCTATAAACAGTTTAAACTCCTGCTAAGCCAACACTTAATCAGCAGCATAATTATCGGGCAATTAAAATCTATAATATCTCAAACTGTTGAAGGCAACTTGAGACTGGGTCGGAGTAAATGATGTTACTTTATGTTTATGTCGTGAAGTTGACCTTTCCACATTGAGGATAAATAATATAAAAAATAGTCGGTAATCAACCTGTTATATTTATCGCCAACAATTCCCATTACAACTCCCATAACAGTAAAAATGACAATAAATATTGGACCAGCAAGAACTTGGTATTCTATTCCCTGGCCTGAGTAATGCCATTCACAATATATCGTTCCATTCAATCCCATGAGATTACATCTAAAAATTAAGATTATTAATAATTTACTTTGTTAGTTAGCATGTTGTAGCATCTTTGAGTAAGACCTAAGGTCCTCAATTTAATTCCCACTGCTGGCATTTTGTAGCATTCGTGTAAGGCCTAAGATCCTGGGTTTGATTCCCACTGCTGGCATGTTGTATTATCCTTGAGTAAGACCTGAGATCCTGGGTTTGATTCCGACTGCTGGCATGTTGTAGCATTCTTAAGTCAGACCTGAGATCCTGGGTTTGATTCCTACTGCTGGCATGTTGTAGCATTTTTAAGTAAGGCCTGAGATGTTGGGTTTGATTCTCACTGCTGACATATTGTAGCATCGTTAGGTAAGACCTAAGGTTCTTGGTTTGATTCCCACTACTGGCATGTTGTAGTATCGTTAGTTAAAATCCTGGGTTTGATTCTCACTGCTTAAGTAAATATCAACTTTATCTCGCAGTAAAATACAAAATTGCCGTTCCATCCCACATTCTGCAAATTTTTGTTAACGTTTACCTTTAGTATTGCTTAATATAGATCTAAGAAAATAAAATAATATTAGCATGCAAAATTAACAACTACTCACTGTGTTGAATTCTTCACATCTCTGCATTTTGTGTTTGACAGTTTTTCAACATTTATGTCCAAGGTCAAACAAGCCATGTTTCCAAAATGAACGTCCTGTGCCATTTCCTTTGAGGTGACACCGATCATAAAATGACCCAACTCCCCAAACCCATAACACAACATTAGGATTGTTATACAATACCAATGATACATGGGCTCCCCTTTAAATGTTTTAACCATTTTCAAATTGTTTTCTTAATGTTAAAGTAAACTAAATTTAAATTTTGTTAAAATATATTTTTACATTTATTAATTAGCGATGCGGAAAGGTCGACTTGACAACTTAAAAAAAGCTGCTGATTAAGTGCTGGTTCAAGTTCATACGGTTTATAGCGCCTTACTTAAGAGCGCTACAGCATGGAAGCAATGAGGATCGAACCCAGGACTCTCATGTAGTGAAGCCAAGTGTTCTGACCACTACACCATGCTGCCATTGAAGGATATATAATTTTTAAATTTGATCAAAAAAAATTGTTCGTTAATCGTTTAAATATTAATAAAATAATAAAAACATTATTCAGCAAAAAATATTTAATTTATGCCTAAAATTAACTTAAAATTTTATCCAGAATATATCAGCTAACGCAAACAATTTTGGCAAATATTGCCAGACCATAACTTTTCTGATATTTTTAACTTAAATATATCTTAACATTTCTTTGTTTTTACTTTGTAATTTGCTCAATTAATCTAAAAACATCTGTTTTTGGTCTGTTTACAAAATCACATTTCCTCGAATCGGACTTAATCTACCTGACGAAAATATATATTTGACGGATCAACGGATCGAACGGATTAATGGATCGAGTTTTATTAACTGAATTAAATATATATTAAATAGATATTACATAGTTCAAATGCATATTTGACGGATATTTAATTAAACAAAAAAAATTTCATGAATTAAACCCTTACCCTAACCCTCACCTATTCAGATTACCCATTAACACATCCGACCCATTCGATCCTTCTATCCATGTAATAGTCAATCAATCCATACGATCCGAAAATATATTCTCGTCAGGTGGATTAAGTTGTAATCCATTTCCTCAACGCGATGTCAACAAAAAGTTGAAGTAGTTACTCATATGCGGCGTACGAAAAATGTCACCACTTTTTAAATATTCATTGCAAGAAAGTCGCCTTCAAGACCTAAATATAGAGTAACAACTGTTACCTTGACCCAGTCCTAAGTTGCCTTTAGCAGGTTAGAGTATTATTGATTATATTTGCACAATAAATAAACTGCTATATAAGTTATGACCCAGCAAGAGTTTATGTCGTTTATAGCACTTTACTCAAGGGCGCTACTGCATGCTACAGGGGTTATAACTTTTTTTGTCGGTTGTCGGGTTGTCAGGTCTAGGTTGTCGGGTTGTCGGGTCTAAGTTGTCAGGTCTAAGTTGTCGGGTTGTCAGGTCTAGGTTGTCGGGTCTAGGTTGTCAGGTCTAAGTTGTCGGGTTGTCGGCTTGTCAGGTCTAGGTTGTCGGGTCTATGTTGTCAGGTCTAGGTTGTCACGTCTAGGTTGTCGGGATGTCAGTCTAGGTTTTTTTTGTATGTAACTTTATCCTTAGTGTGAAAGGTCGAATGCACGACCTATAAATTTTTTTTTATTATTTTTATTTTGGTTTTTCGCACACTGATAAAAGTAAATAATAATTACGATATACGATTATAATTACAACAATGCGACGGGAAAAAATGACAAAATCAATTTAATGATTTAAAACATGCCAAAAGTATTAATGTTTACATAAAGATTTTAAGTATGTTATGGCATGGTCACCAAACCCAAAAATAATAAAGTAACATCAGTTACCCCGACCAAGTCTCGAGTTGCCTATGCCAGTTTGGGTTATTATAGATTATAATTGCCCAGTAATTATGCTGCTGAATAAGTGCCGGCTTAGCAGAAGTTCACACCGCCTTACTTAAGGGCTACAGCATTAGATCACTGGGAATCGAACCCTGCACCTTGTGTATGGTAGAAGAGTGTTCTGACCACTACACCACGCTGCCGGTTGTCGGGATGTCATGCCCATGTTGTCAGGTCTAGTTTGGTCTAGATTGTCTTTTTCGGATTGTCATGTCTTAGGTTGTCGGGATGTATATTGAGTTAAAAATAAATACATATTTTTATAAATCATATTTTTGGGTGGAATTTTATTCTTGTTTGTTTTATTTTATACAATCCTTTAAGGGTAGATATACCGATAATGTGTATGAATATATATTTAAAAAAATAAAAGAACCATTTATGAGTTTATTTGACGACAATATACAACAATCAATACAAAATATAAGTGGTCAGTCAATTCATCCCATAGACAACTCATCGAACGACTCAACTCGTGGACAATTCAACCCATGGATAACTGACCATGTAGACACATAACTTGTGTGTTAATGGGTTATCTGAATGGGTGAGGGTAGGGATAAGGGTTTAATTCATGCAAAATTTTATATCTGTTTGATATACGTTCGATCTATTAAGTTGTTTACGGGTTGAATTGTCCGCTGTTGGGTTGTCTGGTGTTAAGTTGTCCAGTGCTAAGTTGTGCTCGGTTTGAATTGACTTATGAATTGGAACCAAAATATTTACAGCAATGATAAGGCAGCAAAAATGACACACTAAGGGGCGCAGAATTTAATCGAACAAAAAATAAAGAACAAAAAAGGATAGGCAGATTTAAAAAAAAATGCAAAAATTGTGTAGACTGATTATTTGTACTTGATTTAATATTATTTTAAAAGTTATACCGAGTTTTTCACAAAAAGGTTAGGGTAAGCTTAGGTTCCTTCAATTTCAGTTCTCCTTTTTTCAGGTGGTCCATTTAAAAGAACATCATTTTGAATTTTAAAAACTATTTGCAATTATTGCAAAAAAAAGCATTCTTTTGGTCAAAGGGAACATTAATGCAAAGTTTGTGAGCCCATCTTAAGCAACCGTCACAATGTACCTGTAAAAATATTGGTGTAGTATTTTATGACAACATATTTAATTTATTTTATTATTTAAATAAAAATTTAAATTGAAACCTGTTTTATTTAGTTGTTTTTATATAGAATAAGTAAAACCCCACACCTTACCCAATCAGTATTCTTTTTTTTGGTAGCAGTTGATCGAAAGTTACAGTGGATGCAATAGTCATTAAGTTTATCAAAATCTAATTAAAAAAATTGCAAAATAAAAAACACATAGCAAATTTCAAAAGGCCTAAACAAACGACTTAAGTCAGAAAACTAGTATGTGGAACACAACTAGTCCTGTGTCATCTCATGTGTAATTTACCAATTATTTTCTGTTTTTTATTTTTTTTAAATAAATATTTAACTAAATAAATTTAAAAAGATAAGTGTACATACCAGTAAGGTTTAGCAATACATTGCCAAAGTCACTGCGATAATCTTGGCAGGCAGCAGCAGAACAACACAAATCTTTAATAGCCTTTTTTGTTATCCAATATTCAGCAGCCTTAAGTTTACATAACAATTGTTTAGGTTAAATTTTAAAACATTGATTACGCTGTAGTAAAAAGTAACCTTTAAAGTAAATGGCCCGCAGTTGAATCCATCCTCTTGTAAGGGATGTTTGCTTGAACTGAAGTTCCACTTATCACCTACATCTATCTCCTTACAATAAAACTGACAAAATTTTCTAAAAGAAATATTTGTTTACACCAAAAAAATTAATATTAACCTTAATTAATAAGACCTTGCTTTCTATTTTACACGTTAAATAAAAAAATTTTAATTTATGTAGCCCAGCAAATATTGCCATACTTCCAGGAAATTTGCAATTTTTTGATAAGTTTAGATTCTCCCCCTATTGGATCATTTAGAAAAAATTCTATAACATAAAAATATCAAGATTTAGTTTATTTTACTAGTTTTGGGTGGAATTATTTTTGTTAATTTATTTTAATTGATACATTGTCACCTACATTAAAACAAAGACCTTGAATAACTCTATCCATTATCTAAATAAAACAGTAAATTAACAAAATACTCTAAAATTTAAAATATATTTAATTTTTTTACGTAATCATCAAGTTCGTTAGCGCCCTCCAACAATCTCATTGTGTTAGTATTTAAAACAATGTCGGAAAAAACAACTTCAATTCTATTTTGCAGTGATGAAGACCACAAATGCATTACTTCTAAAAACCCCAAAAAATGATGAGAATCACTTTTACATGATGTTAGATTTAACAGAACATAAATTGAATGCTAACCAAGAAATTTTGGAGGATCGTATTTTTTTTCTGATTGCAAATGCTTCACATTTTCCTTTTCTTTTTCCTTAATTAAAATACCTTCACAATTAGCTGGATTCACCTCTTCAATTAAGTTGCCCTTATAGGATGAAAAAGAAATGATCCTTCGGTCTAATAACAAAACATTTGTTTGTCCCCTTTATAACCTGTATATATTTAAATATACATAAATACAGTCTCTATGAGTTTTTTCATATCTATAAGTCTTTTGTATGGTGTTTAAATCGCACAGGATGGCAGCGAGTTCGCACTGTTTCGGTTCGCCGAACGAAAATTATTATTGCGCCTGTGAAAATGGGTTTCAATATCAGTAGATTCTGGTTAATAATGTTCTGTTTTTGGTACCCCAGTGGCCAACGCTGTATTTTATTGTCCAAGGCCCACAACAGGTCATACGGTTTTCTCGTCGCTCGGTGTGAACCGGCATCAAGTCTGGTTTGAGGCTAGGAAAGCCTCGGCATTGGAATTAATGGAGATGCTAAGTGCTTTCCTACAAAAGCTTACAACCTGACTAAATATTTATATAATTTATGCATCATATAACATATTACCTAAACTAGACTATCTTAACCTAACAACTCGACAAACTAGTCCTGACTGCTACAGGGGTTATAACAATTTTTTGGCGGTTGTCAGGTCTAGGTTCTCGGGTCTAGGTTGTCGGGTTGTCAGGTCTAGGTTGTCGGGTCTAGGTTCTCGGGTCTAGGTTGTCGGGTTGTCAGGTCTAGGTTCTCGGGTCTAGGTTGTCGGGTTGTCAGGTCTAGGTTGTCAAGTCTAGGTTCTCGGGTCTAGGTTGTCAGGTCTAGGTTCTCGGGTCTAGGTTGTCGGGTTGTCAGGTATAGGTTGTCGGGTCTAGTATTTTTTTGTATGCAACTTCATCCTCGCCGTGGGAAAGTCGAATGCGCGTCTTAAACATAGAGTAACATCAGTTACCCCAACCCAGTCTCGAGTTGCCTATGCCAGTTTGGGATATTATAGATTATAATTGCCCAGTAATTCACTGCTGCATAAGTGCCGGCTCAGCAGGAGTTCACAATTTTAAGCAGGAGTTCACACCGCCTTACTCAAGGCCTACGGCATGAGATCACTGGGAATTAAACCCTGCACCTTGTGTATGGTAGGAGAGTGTCCTGACCACTACACCACGCTGCAGGTTGTCACGTCTAGGTTGTCGGGTTGTCAGGTCTAGGTTGTCGGGATGTATATTGAGTTAAAAATAAATACATATTTTTATAATTCATATTTTTTGGGTGGAATTTTATTTTTCTTTGTTTTTATTTTATATAATCCTTTAAAAGTAGATATATGGTTAATGTGTATAAATATATATTTAAAAAAAATTAAAGAGCCATTTATGAGTTTAGTTGACGACAATATACAACAATCAATACAAATATAAGTGGCTAGTCAATTTACCCCATTGGCAACTCAACACCAGACAACTCAACGAACGCCTCAACCCGTAGACATTTTAACCCATGGATAACTGACCATGTAGACACATAACTTGTGTGTTAATGGGTTATCGGAATGGGTGAGGGTTGGGGTTAGGGTTTAATTCATGCCAAATTTTTGTTTAATTTTATATCCGTTTGATTTCATTCGATCTATTGAGTTGTCCATGGGTTAAGTTGTCCGCTTTTGGGTTGTCTGGTGTTGGGTTGTTGTAATGTTCAACATCTTTTTGTTTGATATTTGGTTATAAAGCAAACATTTTATATTCTATAATAGTAAACAATTTTGCCTACAAATAACCCAAAAATTATACAAGTTTTTTTGTAATGTGACCTTTTTTCAATAGCATTAATAATTGATAGATGCATTTTTGCATAAAATCTGATAGTAGAGTGTTAAACCACTCAACAACCTACTGACCAAAATCAAACAACCTAGATAGCTAACAACCTGACCAAATATTTATATAATTCATGCATGCACCATATAACATATTACCTAAACTTGACTAACTTGGTCTAACAACTCAGCAACCTAGACCTGACAACCTGGGTATGACAACCCGACAACCTAGACCTGACAACCCGACAACTTAAAACCTGACAACCTAGACCTGACGACCCGACAACCTAGACCTGACGACCCGACAACCTAGACCTGACAACCCGACAACTTAGACCTGACAACCTAGACCCGACAACCTAGACCCGACAACCTAGACCCGACAACCTAGACCTGACAACCCGACAACCTAGACCTGACAACCCGACAACTTAGACCTGACAACCTAGACCCGACAACCCGACAACCTAGATCTGACAACCCGACAACCGCCAAAAAATAGTTATAACCCCTCCTCACTGCATGAGAGCAGTGGAAATTAAGTCCAAGACCTCATATAGAAAAGCCAAGTGTTCTGACTACTAAACCAGGCTGCCTTAACATAATTTAACTAAAAACATTTTACCAAATAAACATGAATTAGAAACTGTACAAAAAACGATGTTTTACCATTTTTATCACAAATAAACAAGCCCAAGATATTCACCTCAAAAACTACCAAGCGACCTAACTACTAAGACTAAAACGCAAGACATCTACCTAAAAACCTAGCAAGCGAACCAACTACTAAGACTGTAGTGCAAAACATCTACCAAAAATCCTAACAAGTGACCTAACTACTTAGACTAAAGCGCAACACATCTACCAAAAAATCTCGCAAGCAACCTAACTACTAAGACTGAAGCGCAAGACATCTACCAAAAAAACTAGCAAGCAACCTAACTAATAAGACTAAAGCGCAACACATCTACAAATAAAACTAGCAAGGGACCGAACTACTAAAACGGACCAAAGCTTTAAAACTATGCCAACTTAGGGGAAAACAGTTACTGCCATAGCGTAGGTGATCCGATATTTAAAAAAGCGAACAGTCGATCAAAGCCATCGGCCTAAAGGCACTACAAGCCAATCAGACGCGCTTATAAAACGCGCTTGTAAAAATAAAACCAACAAATATCCACGTACGGAGAAGTGGTTGGCCTCCCATTGTCGCTGGGAGGCCTCCCATTTACACTTCCCTAACTGTTAGTTGAACATCAAAATCTTGAGCCTAGGTTAAGCTTAAAATGAAGCTATTTGTGGTCCTTTGTAAAAGTCCAAGTTTACGCTTTGTATATGTGTTGGCTTAGCATAAGCAAAAATTTATTTTAAACGACAATTTTTTTGATTTTTGTAAATAAAAAATGTTTTGGGTGAAAATTGTGACATGTTGAAAATTGAAAGCTTGCGTCGTTCGTCCGGTTTATAAAATGCGGAAAAGCGGAATTTTTAAACCTTACCCTAATCTTCCCTTGAAAAGTATCTGCCCATACTCTTTAAAAATGAAAAAAACGACTTTTTACCTAAATATAGGAAAGATATTTAACATATTTAGAGCATGAGATTTTCTTAAAAGAGCATTTCAAGGCACAAGATTTTAGTAAAAGGTAATTAAAAAGTTAACTCAGGACATGAGTTATTTTTTCATAATGATGCACACTATAAGGCTAATAATAAAGTTGCTACAACATACCATCAGTGGGAATCAAACTAAGGACCTCACGTTTTTACCTTAGGATACTATAACATGCCATCAGTGGGAATCAAACTAAGGACCTAAGGTTCTACTTAAAGATGCTATATCATGCCATCAGTGGAGTTCAAACTAAGGACCTCAGGTTCTTACTTAAAGATGCTACAACATGCCAGCAGTGGGAATCAAACTAAGGACCTAAGGTTCTACTTAAAGATGATATAACATGCCATCAGTGGAGTTCAAACTAAGGACCTTAGGTTCTTACTTAAAGATGCTACAACATGCCAGCAGTGGGAATCAAACTAAGGACCTAAGGTTCTACTTAAAGATGCTACAACATGCCATCAGTGGGAATTAAACCCAGGATCTCAGGTCTTAAGGATGTTACAACATGCCATCAGTGGGAATCAAACTAAAGACCTCAGGTTCTACTTAAAGATCCTACAACATGCCATCAGTGGGAATTAAACTAAGGACCTAAAGTTCTTACTTAAAGATCCTACAACATGCCATCAGTGGGAATCAAACTAAAGACCTCAGGTCCTACTTAAAGATCCTACAACATGCCATCAGTGGGGTTAAAACTAAGGACCTCAGGTTTTTACTTAAAGATCCTACAAACATGCCATCAGTGGGGTTCAAACTAAGGACCTCAGGTTCTACTTAATGATCCTACAAACATGGCATCAGTGGGAATCAAACTAAGGACCTCAGGTTCTTACTTAAAAATCCTACAAACATGGCATTAGTGGGAATCAAACCAAGGACCTTAGGTTCTTACTTAAAGATCCTACAACATGGCATCAGTGGGAATTAAACTAAGGACCTCAGGTTCTTTCTTAAAGATCCTACAACATGCCATCAGTGGGAATCAAACTAAGAACCTCAGGTTCTTACTTAAAAATCCTACAACATGCCAGCAATGGGAATCAAGCTAAGGACCTTAGGTTCTTACTTAAAGATCCTACAAACATGGCATCAGTGTGAATCAAACCAAGGACCTCAGGTTCTTACTTGAAGATCCTACAACATGGCATCAGTGAGAATCAAACTAAGGACCTCAGGTTCTTACTTAAAGATGCTACAACATGCCATCAGTAAGAATCAAACTAAGGACCTTAGGTTCTTACTTAAAGATCCTACAACATGCCATCCGTGGGAATCAAACTAAGGACCTCAGGTTCTTACTTAAAGATCCTAAAACATGCCAGCAGTGGGAATCATGCAAGAATATGAAGCGAATTTTATTAATTACAAACTGTTTTTAGTTGTTGGTTGTTTACATGAATATAAAATTCTGGCTAATTCTTACGGAAATAAACTCAGAATTTCAGTAATGTCTAAATCCATGTTTATTAAGTGGCGTCCGTTCAGCAGAACGGAATTGCCTAACTGTTTAAAACGAACATTTGCATTTAATAAAAAGCAGAAATGAATTGTTGAAAAAATGATTCAATACCAAAAAAACGAGGTTTGTTTATAAAATTAAAAGGTAACTGATGTGGATTTACCCAAAATAAGTTACAATTGTGGCACTAATAGGGCCAATACCTTCTTTGTTTGACCCAGTTACACCGATGTAGCTAATTGTTTGCTTGCTGGTCCGCAAATCAGTAGTAATCGTAACAGCACTAACTTTTTGTTCGATCTCACATTCTAATCCTTCCTGCACCTCTATTTTAAGAGTAGGTAGTATTTTGCGGGATGGTATTCAAACCTGGGCTCTAGAACTTTCATAAGGTCCCTAAAACCTTCGTCATTTAAAACATTTCGTCAATGAAAATGGCTGCAAATTTTTAGTATTATAACTTCTTTTGTTGCCTGGACAGCCACTTGAAATAACTAATTTGCATTTATTACACATTGCTTTACTTTCACTATCTTTGATTACAGTCTTTACCAAATATTAGACCTACGATTTGACATTGCAGTAACTGTTCACTTGAAAATAGGAAATTTAAATATTACTACTATAGACTTTGTTACATTATGTTTATTCACACATTTAATAAACGCAACTATTACAGCCTTAACATTTTAGTACATTTACAGAATTTTGTAAGATTTAAATATAATAACACGGATTATTTGTTCAAATTTATAAAATTAATTACTTTAAAAGTTTCAATATATTACATAACTAAAGAATTTTAATTTACAACTAGGAATTAAAATAATTAACCGAAAGAAATATGTGAATACTAGCAAGATAAAAGCTCCATGCGAAGAATGGGATAAATATGCCAGGTTTGTGGATACAATCGAACATAGCGAGCACTTATAGGTTGAGGAAAGTTGTTGAACTTGTGACCATTTCTATCTTCGTTACCAACAAAGACCTTTAAAAGATTTAATATAATATTTAACGTAATAATATTCAGGTTTAAGATATTAATTATTTAAATTTTATAACTTTAATAATCGCGCGTTGTTCATCGCTTCACATTTAACTTAAAGGGACTGCAACATGCAAAATTAAAATGTTTATAAAGGACATTGTGACGTGTAGCGGGCCCCTGATTTCAATCTAAATGGCTTATTTCCTGCCCAAAAGTTACGGATTTTTGCTATTTTAAATAAAAAAATGTTACGACGGTGCTTAAATTTAAGTTATCGATTTTATATTTAAGTTGTGCATAATTTAAGCATTCGTGTTGACACTGGTTTTTAGGGAGCTAGAACAGCGTCCATAGCAACGTGATATAAATACGTTCCATGTCTTGCAAAAAACAGTTTTATGGACATAAATCACAACCACAAAATCAAATGTAGCCTGCACTTCAAAAAAACTGTTTTTAATTAACACTAAGGCCAAAAAGAAAGCTGTTTTTAAGTAAGTTAGGTACTATAAACTACTTTCCAAGCTACTTCGTACGCTGGGACCAAAGTAGCTACGTTCGGCTTAAGAAAAGCTCACATAATTATTTTCACACCGGTTCGCAGGATTTTGGCAATGTTAATTTTTAAAATTACAAAACTTTTCTTTTAGATTAATAAAAAATTTAAAACTGTCGCAGACGCTTTATTATTGAAAACGACGAATAATTAAGTTTTGTAACAAGCTATGACATCACAAAACAATTAGAATAGTGATTGTTTAAACAATGATTTGCTTGGTTATTATTAGGTTGTAAACAACACACAACTTTTAAAAACAAGTTTTGGTGATTTTAATTGAAACATTTTTAATAAAATAAACTTTTCAAATTAATTAACACCAATTAATTAAAAACTGTTTCTAAACTTTAATAAGTTAAACAAAATAAATTTTCGTTTTAAATTTAAGCTTACCAGATCATTTCCATTATTTTGGATGAACTGCATATCTGATGTACTGGACCCATAAGATATCTTAAAGCTGGTGACCCAATAAGAACTATGGTAACCTCCTTGTGTCACAACTCCTGTCACTTGAGTTGATGTCTTGAGGTCAATTTGGATCCATTCCCCAACCCTGCCTATTAATTAAAACAATGTTAAAGTTTATTTTCCACTAATTACAAAAGTTGTGAAACTTTATTATAAAATAGAAAATAATTCCAACAACTCACCTCGTTTAGGACACCAACCATTGGTATGAGCATCCAACCTTGCATTATGTGGTGAGTAGTTGTTGTCATAATAAGAACTAGCTGTGATGTCACTATCCGGTATTCTTCCATCTTTTAACCCAAGTCCACATACACTAACTATAAATATTTAGGTTTATTTAGAATCAATCTTATAAGTTAGCATGATTTAGCTTAACTCTTAAATATTTAAATTGTAAAATTAAATATTACAAAATGTTTATAAATTGTTATATTGTCTGCTTACTGTTAGAACCTCGTAACTCAAATTTTGACAACAAATATAAATTTAACGGAATTTAAAAAATAATTTTATTTGTAATTAAAAAATAACTTTTTATTAATTTATCATTTGATTTTTGAACTTTAAATAACCTTGTATTTTAAGTAAAAAGATCGAGTGGTTAAAGTTTTGTTAACACACAAATGTTGTTAAATTAAAACTGACATAATAACTAAATATCGGGTGTTAATATAATAACGTAGGAAAAGCACTTAGCATCGCAATCAGTTACGCTGCAAATGCTTTCCTAGCCTCAAAACAGCTGTGGTGCTGGTTCGCAAAGAACGGCGAAAATCACCTGCATTGACAGCCGTGATGTAATTTTCGCCGTGAAACTGGGGGTATCAAAAGCAAAAATATTTACAAACTTTATCAACACTATCAACCAGAACCAACCCATTATGAAGTACAAAAAAAGGGTCAACTGAAAATGAAGGAACGGAAAATGAAGGAACGGAAAATGAAGGAACCGGAAAACAAAGGAACCGAAAAATGAAGGAACCGGAAAAGGAAGGAACCGGAGAATGAAGGAACCGGAAAATGAAAAAACGGAAAATGAAGGAACCGGAAAATGAAAGAACGGAAAATGAAGGAACAGGAAAATGAAGGAACGGAAATTAAAGGAACGGAGAATGAAGGAACCGGAGAATAAAGGAAGGGAAATGAAGGAACCGGAAAACGAAGGAACCGGAAAATGAAGGAACCGGAAAAGGAAGGAACCGGAGAATGAAGGAACCGGAAAATGAAAAAACGGAAAATGAAAGGATCGTAGAATGAAAGAACGGAAAATGAAGGAACCGGAAAATGAAAGAACGGAAAATGAAAGGACCGTAGAATGAAAGAACGGAAAATGAAGAAACAGGAAAATGAAGGAACCGGAAAATGAAAGAACCGGAGAATGAAGGAACGGAAAATGAAGAAACCGGAAAATGAAGGAACCGGAAAATGAAGGAACGGAAAATGAAGGGACCGGAGAATGAAAAAACAGAAAATGAAGGAACCGGAAAATGAAGGAACCGGAAAATAAAGGAACCGGAGAATGAAGGAACGGAAAATGAAGGAACCGGAAAATGAAGGAACCGGAAAATGGAGGAACCGGAAAATAAAGGAACAAAAAATAAAGGAGCCGAAGAATGAAGGAAAGTGAAGTAAGAAGAGGCGGAATCCTAAAAAATAAAAAATTCCGCGTCCCCCAAAAAAGAATACGTAAGAACCCCTTCTCAGGCAAAATAATAACTTTCGTTCTGTGAACCCAAATAACTGTGCAAACTCGCTGCCATCTTATGCGGTTAAAAGCCGTACAAATTTATTAACAATAAGAGAATTACAGAGAAACAATATTTATATGTATTGGTTATAGAAAAGGGTATGAAAACTAAGAAATACCCTTTTATTCAAGAACAGATCTTATTACCCATAAGGTAATTAGAATAACCAAATATATTTCGTCATTATATTGAAGTAATCAAACATTGTATAGACGCTATCTATGTACATATCAACGCCCCAATTTTGGATTTAGGTTATATCTTGATAACATTTCCTGTTGTTGTTTAGTTTTTACTATATAGTAAAAACTTTTAAAAAACATTATCAATAGTGACATAGTTCTTTTTATGTATGCGTTAGATTTTTGCTGAATATATTTTTTCCGTAATCTTGTGATAATTAATTAATTTGATATAGAATTACCATCTATTTTAATGACAGTGAAACGTACAGCCATGTAATGTAGTTTTGTATTATTTAACCCAGTATATTATTCATTTTCGCATTGCAGAATAATTTAGTTTGTGTCTATTATGTACCATTTGATTAAGGTGTCGCTTTACGTGGAAGGCGAAGTTGTGAGTGTGTTGTATTTTTGATAATTGTGATTGTGGAGAAAGAAGTTAGTGCATTTTATATGATAATGATGTTAGTTTAGAAACGATTTAGCGTAGTGTAAAATTATCGCCCCTATTTTTGTATATATATTGTTACCAATAAAGTATGTTAACCAGAATTCTATTTGAATAAGGATTTACCTAGGAATATATTTAAGTATTTTAATACATTGCTGGACCTTTCTGTCACCTTAACCCAATTCCCTACAATAACTAAATATCTATGATAAAATTAATTTTACAGATAAGTTTTGGCACTTTAAAAATGCCACTGTATTAAGTATACTTGTTTATATAAGGAACAATGTTAATAAACCATACAAAATATACTTGCAAGGTTTAAAACGTTAATTAATTATCTTAAAATTGTTTTTATTTTAGTTTTGAGGTTCTACCAGTAAGCCGATGATATTATCATTATTTAACAAATGTAAAGTAACCAAAATACCTGCTTTATCAGGAAAAAATCTTTTTAATATTGCAACAATTTCATCATGACAGGAACACTCTCCAGTAGCCCCAACTAACCCAATTTCATCCTTAGGACCTATAGGGCCAATTTCACCCCTGAAACCTTGTTCACCTCTAACGCCAGCGCCCCCAACTGACCCAATTTCACCCTTAGGACCTATGGGGCCAATTTCACCCATGAAACCTTGTTCATCCCTGGCACCAGGACCCCAATTGCCCCAATTTCACCCCTGAAACCTTTTTCACCTTTCTACCCAGCTGGGCCAAGCTTTCCTGGTCTACCTTGTTTAGTTTCAGAAGGTTCATGAGCAGATGCAGTGGGACATGCACTAAAACAAACTTGGTTGTTTTGGGATGCAGCTAAGCATAACTAGAAGCACAAAAACATAAATATTTTCAAACTCATTTCGGCAAGTTTCAAGTTACAATTGTTTTATTCTAAACTCATTTAACAAGCTAGTTATAATTTTGTCATTAATATTTATCACAAATAATTGAAAATAACTTTCCGTCTGTTCCGATATTTTTGTATCAAAACACGCAGGTACCAAAACGCGCCAAAAATTATATCTTGATTAATTTTTAAATCGACTGCAATTTAAAAATTAAAAAAACTTTTTAAACGAGATATGACGTAACAATAATAGCAACGCTGCATTAAAATATTTATTCGAATTGTTGTCTAACAAGATTTGACGCTATAGTTAAATTGTGATGTCATAATCTACTAAAGTAACGACAAAGCCCGCTATAGTTTAATTGTGATGTCATAAACTACTAAAGTGACGACAAAGCCCGCTATCGGAGCCGCAAAGCGAGTCAGCTATTGTGGCATGCAACGAGGTTTCCCATAACAGCGTTAGAAATGTGAAACGTTTCAAGATTGTGCCAGTTAAAGTGTGGGACAACAATCAAAGTAATTTTGTGAACGCTTTTCTGGATGACGGTTCAGATACAAGTATTTGTACTGCAAGCCTTGCAAAGAAATTGGGAGGACACAAAAGAACACAACGAACTTTATACAGCAAATTAAGTAACTAGTCATGTGAGCCGAGTTGACTCACTGTATGTATAGGAGGTCAAACCGAATCGTTTATTGTCGAAAAGCATTTGGCACTTGATCATATTGTCATTATAGGTCACAGCTTTACAACCAAGAAAGTGGCAAACATGTATCCGCATCTGCGTGACCTGAAGTTTCCTGAACTTAAAACAAAATCAGTGAAGCTACTTCTGGGAAGCAATGTTCACGATGCATGCAACGAAATTTCAGATTTTTATCTGCTAAAGAACAGAAAAATGGCACTTCAAAGGCTGCAAACTTTGAAAAAGAATTTTATTGCTAACCCTAAAACTTTTAGGCAATATAGGGAATAAATCGATAAATATGTAAAATAAGGACATGGGACTGTATTGGCTAAAAGAAATTGTGTAAACGATATAACGTGGTATATACCACACCACTGTACGGGCCCTAAGTTTATTATAGTGTTTGATTGTGTTGCAAAACACTGCGTTGTTTCTTTAAATGACGTTTAATACAGGGACTTTACTAACAGCCTCGTGGAAATGCTTTTCGTGGAAGTGCTTTTACGATCTGGTTCCAGAACAATATATTAACACTTGGAATAATTGGCTTAACACTCTTGTTGATTGAGATAACTTTAGTATACCCAGATGTTTTAAACCTTAATATTGATTATGGTTGTATTTATTTTTATCGCTGAAAGGACTGAAGCCCGGTTTTAGTCAAAGGCAATATGTACGTTGGTGGCAGGCTACATAACTCAACCGTCCCTCTAATCAACAAACATCCGATGATTCTTCCATCTAACCAGGTTGTAACCGAGCTTAATGTAAGTATCATAACAGGCATGGGCATTCGGAAATAATCCATGTCTTGTCCGCCATTGATGGCTGAGATGGAACGAATTTTAAACAGCAGACCTCTGGTGCCACTCAGCGACGACTGCAAGGATGAATTGGCATTGAGGCCAAGTATGTTGCCGAACAATGGACAACAACCTGCCTCCAGACACGTTTGTCAAGGAAGACAGTTACAGACGATCTTGGAGGGGCTACTTCTTGCTGATCAATTTTGGGGGAGATTGACAAAGGAGTATTTGACTTTGTTACAATTGCGACAAAAATGGATTCAGCCGATGTGAAATTTCACGGTTGGCGACGTGGTCCGTTAATGAGAACGCGAAGAGATGACTCTGACCGAAAGGGATCATCAAGAAGTTAGACAAGAACGGGATGGTGCGCCGTGTCCAGGTGCGCACTGCATATGCTACCTCAACCCGAGGCAAAATTTGCCTTCTAGAAGGGGTCGCATTAATTCTGTATTTTCTATGTTTTTTGTATTTACGCCTGCCTCACAGTTTTCTTCTTTACACATATTAAAAAAAGAAATATTTAAAAAATTAACATATATATTTATCTTAACAACCGGTTAAAACTTTTTTAACTATTATACTTTTCGCCAAATTTTATTTTAAATATCAGTAAAATATGTTCTTGCGTTAAAAATATACGCGGGCTTAACGCTGCAGGCTCCTCGCAGTTTAATAAAAAATTTTGCAGGCCAAAAGCTATTAGTCGTAAAATTTTGCAGGCCGAAAGCTATTAGTCGTAAAATTTTGCAGGCCGAAAGCTATTAGTCGTAAAATTTTGCTGGCCAGAAGCAGCCGTCTTTAATTCGTTTTAAAAAGGTTTTTGAAACAAAAATCTTCAAAAAAAAAAAATATTCTAAAAACCTACATATGTTATTAACGTAACAACCAATAAAAACTTTTATATATACTGTACTTTATGCAAAATTTTTATTTTAATTATCGGTAAAATATGGTCTTACGCTGACTTTATACACGGGAATTTTATCGCCGATTCCCCGCCGTTTTTTGCAGGACAAATCTTCTGGGAACTCTTTAAACATTTTATTCTTTGTGTTTTAGAATATAAATTTATATACATTAACACGGGCAATAACTAATAACATATTTAGGCACATTTTTTAGTGTAAAAAATGATAAATTAATGCTTTTTCTCCAAATATTGTTTGGAAATACGGCCCTATTTCGCAAAATACGTGATATCATAAGGCATCGTCTTGTGTCACCTAAAAGCGCGCGCTTTCAAATTATTTTTTTATAGGTTTTAGTTTGTAAAATTAAAAAATAAATTGACACGGGAAAAAGAAGATAACATGTTCTTGCACATTATTCTTTAAAAAAACTATTAATTTACTGCTTATTTTATTTCAAATACTGTCTAAAAAACTGTATAAAACTACGCGAAAATAAAATTTCTCGCGGTAATTAAAATGCAAAATCCCCGCTGTTCTAAAAAAAATCTTCGGGCTGAAGTGTTTGGTTACCTTTTTGTTCAATTTGCTGGTCGTAAAAAATCATAAATAAGTAAGGCCGAAGTAAGGTTTAACATACAATTAGACTTTCGCTTTTATACTTAATTTGTTGATTATATACTTTGTAGTTTGTGTTTCGTATCATATAGTTTGTGTCGCATTTTTGTTTTAATAAAGTGTGGCCTTCTTATCGATGCCCATCTTTACAGGGTACTCTATTGGGGTTTAATAATTGTTTAGGCCATAGTAAGAGTTTATTAGATCCTACATTATTCAAGATATAAACTGCAGTCAACTAATTAAATTTTGCGCCAGACTCATCCCGCGGTGCTGCGATTTTTTAAAATTATTCCTCCTTTCTAGTTATATAGCCCATGGACCACCTCTGTTATCTACACTTCAAAAACTGATAAAATATAATCTGACAACAAACTTACGTTAAAATAAAATTAAAATGTACGACCCTGAGCCCCACTGTTTAAAAATAAGTTTTGTTTATAAATTCTGGTATTTTTTCGTAAAGTTATTCTTTAACTATCTTAACCACTTCAGTCTAGCAATCAAAATGCGATCCCAGCAAAAGAACATTCGTTTATAAATGCTGGTTTGAAACAGGTAGAAAAAGGCAATCTTTAAATTAAGGAGAATTAGTCACAAGTTTTTTTTTGAATATATCTTTATAAAACTATAAAAAAGATAAATAAAACTCGTTGGTATCAGCTAGGACAAATATTGATGGCTGTATAACAGGAAGTTCTTTATAAAACTTGATGTTTTTATAAGGTCAATATGAGCTGTGATTACAAAAGTTCTGCAAAATATTTGCGCAATGTTTGCGAAATTCTTAGTAATTTTGTGTTTACTGAATTGCAACATTTTGCAGACCTTGAACTAAAGTCAATATAATAAACATGTTGTTTACATGTTTATAATTATTTACTAACTTTAAGGCTTTACACAAATGCTACAAAATGCCAGCAGTGGGAATCAAAAACAGGATTTCAGGTCTTACACGAATGCTACAACATGCCATCAGTGGTAATCAAACCCAGGATCTCAGGCCTTACACAAATGCTACAAAATGCCAGCAGTAGAAATCAAACCCAGGATCTTAGGTCCTACACGAATGCTACAAAATGCCAGCAGTAGGAATCAAACCCAGGATCTCAGGCCTTATACGAAAGCTACAAAATGCCAGCAATGGGAATCAAACCTAGAATCTCAGGCCTTACACGAATACTACAAAATGCCAGCAATGGGAATCAAACCCAGAATCTCAGGTCTTACACGAATGCTACAAAATGCCAGCGATGGGAATCAAACCCAGGATCTCAGGTCTTACACGAATGCTACAAAATGCCAGCAATGGGAATCAAACCCAGAATCTCAGGTCTTACACAAATGCTACAAAATGCCAGCAATGGGAATCAAACCCAGGATCTCAGGTCTTACACGAATGCCGCAAAATGCCAGCAGTGGGAATCAAGCCCAGGATCTCAGGCCTTACACGAATGCTACAAAATGCCAGCAGTGGGAATCAAACCTAGAATCTCAGGTCTTACACGAATGCTGCAAAATGCCAGCAGTGAGAATCAAACCCAGGATCTCAGGCCTTACACGAATGCTACAAAATGCCAGCAGTGGGAATCAAACCCAGAATCTCAGGTCTTACACGAATGCTACAAAATGCCAGCAGTGGGAATCAAACCCAGGATCTCAGGCCTTACACGAATGGTACAAAATGCCAGCAGTGGGAATCAAACCCAGGATCTCAGGCCTTACACGAATGCTACAAAATGCCAACAGTGGAAATCAAACCCAGAATCTCAGGTCTTACACGAATGCTACAAACTGCCAGCAGTGGGAATCAAACCCAGAATCTCAGGTCTTAAACGAATGCTACAAAATGCCAGCAGTGGGAATCAAACCCACAATTTCAGGTCTTACACGAATGCTACAAAATGCCAGCAGTGGGAATTAAACCCAGAATCTCAGGCCTTACACGAATGCTACAAAATGCCAGCAGTGAGAATCAAAACCAGAATCTCAGGCCTTACACGAATGCTACAAAATGCCAGCAGTAGGAATCAAACCCAGGATCTTAGGCCCTACACAAATGCTACAAAATGCCAGCAGTGGGAATCAAACCCAGCCTTTTCAACAAAAATCAATTTATAGAAATCATGTCTTTAACATTTAAATATTTTAAAATTGTAAAAACGTAGTTGCATAAAAACAAAAAAACTTTCTACAGTATTTTAATAATTAGTGATGTGCCGATCGCCGTTTTTTTTCGGATCAGATCACGATCTAACGTGACCGAACAATCGGTAACTTTATCGTCACTAAATACATAAACAAAATTGACCCTGTATGTTAAACACTTCTACTTAATCACAAGTTTGTTTAAATATTTAACCGTAATATTCAGTATAATTTACAAGAACTAAAAACAATTTTACTAGCGCGGAAATAAAGCGCTGTAAAAGTTTATGAAATCTATGTGGTTAAGGCATGTGCGTGTTTATTTGTGACGTAAAATTAAATGTGACGTAATTACCGATCTGCCGATTTTGGACCTTGATCGGGTAATTGCAAAATACCTTCAAAAATCGGCGATTTACGATCACCATTTTGATCGGCACATCACTATTAATAATTTGCATTTTCGAAAAATAATCTTAAAAAATAGATGACATCAATTTTATAGTTCTCTAAAATTTTAAGAAAAGTAACAAAAACAAAATATATTAGTTTCAGAAATATAAAACAATAATAATTTCTTATAAAATATGGAGTAATTATAAAGTAAGGGAATACAAAATCTTAAAAGTAATAAAAACTATAAAATTAACATTATTTTAATTTCTGTTTAGTTGATATAAATTAGAAAATAAAAACAGCAAGAATGGCAACAAATAATTTGGGAACTAAAATAACTCACTAGTATAATATAAAAATAACTTTAAAAAAATTTTGGCAAAAAAATATAAAAAAAATTTCACTAAAAATTTTAAATAAAATTAAAATATTGTCATGATCAAATTTTTTAAATTTATAAATGTTTAACATAATTCAAAAAATCTTTTTTTTTAATTTAAATTTTTGTTTTATTAACTATCGCTTCACTTCCTTCACAATTATTCGCTTCAATGCTCATGTGCGGTGAACCACGCAGAAGAGAAATTTGAGTCAACAAAAAGAAAAAAGAACCTGAAATTAGAAAAAAGTTTTCGTAAAAACTAAAAAAATAAATTAAACCAGGTTTAAAAATCAAACTATATAAACCAATAAAATATTATTTAAAAAACTTGGCTTTGCTGCTTAGGGTCCTGGGTTCGATTCCCACTGCTCTCAAGCTGTAACGTTATTGAGTAAGGCGTTATAAACGATATAAATTCTGCTAAGCCAGCACTTAATCAGTAGCATAATTATCAGGCAATTATAATCTATAATATCCCAAACTGCCACAACTCCAGACTGGGTCAGGGTAACAAATATACCTCCATGTTTAGGTAGTAAAGTTGACCTTCCCACATCGAGGATAAACAATTATCAGAAAAAAAAACTTACTAGCCAAGTAAAATCCTGGGTAAACGATGTATAGTGCTTCCCTGAAACCTAAAACTTTGATTATAGGTGGTACTATAAGAGGGGCATTCCCTCCGATATTATTGATCACAAAAATAAACATAGCGATTGCTGTCGCGTGTGACTGAGCAGGAAAGAACTTAACCAAAACAGTGAACAAAACTCCGAACCACATTTCCGCTGTGTTTTAAATAAAATTTGATTACAATAAAGTCATCTCGAAACTGGGTCGGGGTAACTGTTCTCTTAAAAAAATATGAAACTATTTACCGAATAAATAAGCTCCAAAGAGCGAAATAAAAGCATAAGGCGGAGAAAAGTAAAGAGTTCCCGCCGCTAGAGGGCAGGCTATTGCTTGACTAACGACCAAAACCCACAATCTTGTTCGTACACCTAAAAAAATTTGATTTAAAATTAAACCCCCCAAAAAATGGAATATTTCTAAATACAAATCTACAAAATTTGTGTTATAATAATAATACTGTCAATTTACACATAATGGGACATTTATATTAACCCCCTTATACCCTATCCCTTCTATGAAAATAAAACTGTTTTATTGTACTTATTTATCTTTAACGTGGGAAGGTCGAATGCACAACCTAAACATAGAGTAACATCAGTTACCCCGACCCGGTCTCAAGTTGACAGTTAGGGATATATTAATTTCTCAATAATTAAGCTGCTGATTAAGTGCTGGCTCAGCAGAAGTTAATATCGTTTATAGCGCCTTACTTAAGGGCTCTACAGCATGGAAGCAGTGGGGATCAAACAACAGAACTTATGTAGTAAAGACAAGGGTTTTGACCACTACACCATGCTGCCAACCTTCAATTTATGTCAAAATTTTCAGATAATGCCATTTTCGAAAACTATTTTAGAAAAGTGTCCATTCAGTAAAATCGAATTTTTAATAATATGATCAAAATAAAGATTACCGTATTTAGAAGCGAGTAAATCGGACAAAATTCCACCAGTGATTATCCCAATCGTTCCACCACAGATGGAAGTTAAACTCATCCACAACCCCACCTCTGTGCCGGGGTAATATTGATCAAAATATAACTGACTGTTGTAAGACCAACAAAAACTTGCTGAAAATATTAAAATTTAATTTAGATTTTGTTCTCGATGTGGGAAGGTCGACTTCATGACCTGAACATAGATGAATATTTGTTACCCCAACCCAGTCTCGAGTTAACTTTAGCAGTTTGGGATATTATTATTTTTTTGTATATATCTTTATCTTCGATGTGGGAAAGTCAAATGCGCGACTTAAACATAGAGTAACACAAGCTACTCCGACCCAGTCTCGAGTTGCCTGTAGCAGTTTGGGATATTATAGAGAATATAGTTGCCCGATAATTAAGCTGCTGATTAAGTGTTGGCTTAGCAGGAGTATATACCGCTTATAGCGCCTTACTCAAGGACACTACAACATGAGAGCAGTAGGGATTGAACCAAAGACCTACAGTGTGCAGGGTGAGGTTTAAAGTTTGATTCCCAGTAGCGGCATGTTGAAGCACCGACTAAGGATTTTATTCATAAATATAAAAACCCACCAGAATGTCTGATTGAAGCCCCAACCAGTAACAATAAGATAGTTGGAGATTTGATAAATAATTTGAAAGTTGTCAAAATTGATTTCAACACCGACTGCTTTTCTAAATAATAAAATTTATAGCCAGGTTTATAAATAGCTTAGTTAAAAATATAGTTTGCAAAATAGGCCAAATAACTTTTAAACATTTCTCCCAAAAAAATAGGAAATTTTACGGCAGACTTAAAAAATACAATTCTTATAATGAAAACGGCAGCATGGTGTAGTGGTAAGAACACTTGCTACACCACACATAAGGTTGTGGGTTTAATCCCCACTGCTCTCATGCTGTATAGCCCTTGAGTAAGGCGCTATAAATGGTATGAGCTCCTACAGAGCCAGCACTTAACCAGCGGCATAATTATCGGGTAATTATAATCAATGATTTCCTAAACTACCAAAGTCAATTTGGGACCGGGTCGGGGTAACTAATGTTACTCTATGTTTAAGTCGCGCATTCGACCTTTCCACATCGAGGATAAAGATATACAAAAAACAGTTTTATTTATTAAACATTTTATCAAAAGTATTAAATACCAAAGTCTATATCATATTTGTTATTCTCTTCAGCTTGTTCTATAATTTTACGTTCTGGTTCTTTGACAGAGAAATATAAGATAATCGCCATACTTATGCCTAGAGCTCCAGCTATAAAGTAACACCAATGCCAGCTCTAAGAAAAAATTAACAAAAGATTAGTTAAAAATAAATTCAAAAAAATATAAATCAATTTTGTTTTTTGGGGGTTGATTTGATAGAAAAACCTAAAACTAAATTGTTTAAAAAAAGGGTAGGCTACTACGTTATGACAGCAGATGGGATCGAACCCAGGTTCTCATGTAGTAAAGCCAAGTGTTCTGACTACTACACCGCACTGCCGGTCAAAAATATTTAAAAAATTTTCACCATTCCAAGAATGTTGGCGTCAGTCACATAATTTCCAACAGCAAATGCCAAGCCAGCACTTAATTAGCAGCTTAATTATCGGCTTATTGTAATTTATAATATCCCAAACTGTTGAAGGCAACTCGATACTGGGTCAGAGTAAACGATGTTACTCTATGTTTATGTCGTGAAGTTGAACTTTCCACATTGAGGATAAATAAATATAAAAAATAGTCGGTAATCAACCTGTTATATTTATCGCCAACAATTTCCATTACAACTCCCATAACAGTAAAAATGGCAATAAATATTGGACCAGCAAGAACTTGGTATTCTATTCCCTGGCCTGAGTAATTCCATTTACAATACATCGTTCCATTCCATCCCATAAGATTACATCTAAAAATTAAGATTATTAATAATTTACTTTGTTAGTTAGCATGTTGTTGCATCCTTAAGTAAGACCTGTGATCCTGGGTTTGATTTCTACTGCTGGCATGTTGTAGCATCCTTAAGAAGACCTGAGAGCCTGGGTTTGATTTCCACTGCTGGCATGTTGTACCATCCTTAAGTAAGACCTGAGATCCTGGGTTTGATTCCCACTGCTGGCATGTTGTAGCATCTTTAAGTAAGACCTAAGATCCTGGGTTTAATTCCCACTGCTGGCATGTTGTAGCATATTTAAGTAAGACCTAAGATCCTGGGTTTGATTCCTACTACTGGCATGTTGTAGCATTCTAAAGTAAGGCCTGAGATGTTGGGTTTGATTCTCACTTCTGACATGTTGTAGCATCGTTAGAAAGACCTGAAGTTCTTGGTTTGATTCTTACTACTGGCATGTTGTAGCATCGTTAGTTAAGATCCTGGGTTTGATTCTCACTGCTTAAGTAAATATCGACTTTATCTCGCAGTAAAATACAAAATTTTCTTTCCATCCCACATTCTGCAAATTTTTGTTAACGTTTACCTTTAGTATTGCTTAATATAGATCTAAGAAAATAAAATAATATTAGCATGCAAAATTAACAACTACTCACTGTGTTGAATTCTTCACATCTCTGCATTTTGTGTTTGACAGTTTTTCAACATTTATGTCCAAGGTCAAACAAGCCATGTCTCCAAAATGAACGTCCTGTGCAATTTCCTTTGAGGTGACACCGATCATAAAATGACCCAACTCCCCAAACCCATAACACAACATTAGAATTATTATACAATACCAATGATACATGGGCTCCCCTTTAAATGTTTTAACCATTTTGAAATTGATTTCCTAATGTTAAACTAAACTGAATTTAAATTTTGTTAAAATATATTTTTACATTTATTAGTTAGCGATGTGAAAAGGTCGACTTGACAACTTAAAAAAAGCTGCTGATTAAGTGCTGGTTCAAGTTCATACGGTTTATAGCGCCTTACTTAAGAGCGGTACAGCATGGAAGCAATGAGAATCGAACCCAGAACCCTCATGTTGTAAACCCAAGTGTTTTTTGTTTGAAAATATCTTTATCCTCGATGTGGGAAAGTCGAATGCGCGACTTAAACATAAAAAGTATATATAAATTTAAAATTTGATAAATAAAAATTGTTCATTATTCGTTTAAATATTAATAAAATAATAAAAAGATTATTCAGCAAAAAATATTTAATTTATGTCTAAAATTAACTTAAAATTTTGTCCAGAATATTTCAGCTAACGCAACAATTTTAGCAAATATTACCAGACCATAACTTTTCTGATTTCTTTAACATTAATATATCTTAACATCTCTTTGTTTTTACTTTATAATTTGCTCAATTAATCTAAAAACATCTGTTTTTGGTCTGTTTACAAAATCACATTTCCTCAACGCAATGTCAACAAAAAGTTGAAGTAGTAACTCATATGCGGTGTACGAAAAATGTCACCACTTTTTAAATATTCATAACAAGAAAGTCGACTTTAAGACCTGAATATAGGGCAACAACTGTTACACCGACCCAATCTTGAGTTGCCTTTAGCATGTTAGAGTATTATTGATCATATTTGCACAATAAATAAACTGCTGATTAAGTAATGAGCCAGCAAGAGTTTATGTCGTTTATAGCACCTTACTCAAGGACGCTACTGCATGAGAGCAGTGGGAATCAAATCCAGGACCTCGTATAGAAAAACCAAGTGTTTTAAACTACCTTTACTTAGTTTATAACAAACAAAACTAACTATACACACAACTAGCGCAAGACATCTAAAAAAACCTAGCGAGCGACCTAACTACTTAGACTAAAACGCAAGACATCTACCAAAAAACCTAGCAAGCAACCAACTACTAAGACTAAAGCGCAGGACATCTACCAAAAAACCTAGCGAGCGACCAACTACTAAGACTTAAACGCAAGACATCTACCAAAATACCTAGCAAGCAACTTAACTACTAAGACTAAAACGCAAGACATCTACCAAAAAACCTAGCAAGCAACCAACTACTAAGACTGAAGCGCAGGACATCTACCAAAAAACCTAGCGAGCGACCAACTACTAAGACTGAAGCGCAAGACATCTACCAAAAAACCTAGCAAGCAACCTAACTACTAAGACTAAAACGCAAGACATCTACCAAAAAACCTAGCAAGCAACCAACTACTAAGACTGAAGCGCAGGACATCTACCAAAAAACTAGCGAGCAACCAACTACTAAGACTAAAACGCAAGACATCTACCAAAAAAACCTAACAAACGATCTAACTACTAAGAACAAAGCGCAAGACATCTACTAAAAAACCTAGCAAGCAACCAACTACTAAGACTAAAACGCAGGACATCTACCAAAAAACCTAGCAAGCGACCTAACTACTAAGACTGAAGCGCAAGACATCTACCAAAAAACCTAGCAAGCAACCAACTACTAAGACTAAAACGCAGGACATCTACCAAAAAACCTAGCAAGCGACCTAACTACTAAGACTAAAACGCAAGACATCTACCAAAAAACCTAACAAACGATCTAACTACTAAGAATAAAGCGCAGGACATCTACCAAAAAACTTAGCAAGCTACCTATCTTAAGCAACCTAACTAATAAAACGGACTGAAGCTTTAAAACTGTGCCAAAATTTAGGGAAAACAGTTCCTGCCATAGCGTACGTGATCAATATTCAAAAAAGCGAACAGTCGATCAAAGCCATCGGCCTAAAGGCACTACAAGCTGATCAGACGCGCTTATGAAACCAATGAATATCCACGTACGAAAAAGTGGTTGGCCTCCCATTTTCGTTGGGAGGCCTCCCATTTAAACTTCCCTAACTGTAAGCTAAACATCGAAATCTTGAGCCTAGGTTAAGCCTAAAATAAAGCTATTTGTGGTCCTTTGTAAAAGTCTAAATTGAATTGAAGTTAAAGATTAAAGTTGGCTCAGCATAAGCGAGAGAGATTTGTTCAAACTCACCTTCTAATCCTTCCCACACCTCTGTTTTAAGAGCAGGTAGTATTTGTGCAAGATGGTAGTATTTGTGCAGGATGGTATTTTAAACCTGTCTTAGCATAAGCGAGATAGTATTGTGGCTCAGCATAAGAGAGATAGTATTGTGTCTCAGCATAAGCGAGATAGTATTGTGGCTCAGCATATTTTAAACCTGGGCTCTAGAACTTTCATAAGGTCCCTAAAACCTTTGTCATTTAAAACATTTCGTCAATGAAAATGGCTGCAAATTTTTAGTATTATAACTTCTTTTGTTGCCTGGACAACCACTTGAAATAACTAATTTGCATTTATTACACATTGCTTCACTTTCACTATCTTTGATTACTGTCTTTACCAAATATTAGACCTACGTTTTGACATCGCAGTAACTGTTCACTTAAAAATAGAAAATTTAAATATTACTAGTATAGACTTTGTTACATTATGTTTATTCACACATTTAATAAACCCAACTATTACAGCCTTAACATTTTAGTACATTTACAGAATTTTATTTTTTGTAAGATTTAATTAATATAACACGGATTATTTGTTCAAAATTATACAATTAATTAGTTAACAAGTTTTAATATATTACATAACTAAAGAATTTTAATTAACAACTAGGAATTAAAATAATTAACCGAAAGAAATATGTGATTACTAGCAAGATAAAAGCTCCATGCGAAGACGGGGAGCACTACGCCAGGTTTGTGGATACAATCGAACATAGCGAGCACTTATAGGTTGAGGAAAGTTGTTCAACTTGTAACCATTTCTATCTTCATTACCAACAAAGACCTTTAAAAAGATTTAATATAATATTTAACGTAATAATATTCAGGTTTAAGCTATTAATTATTTAAATTTTATAACTTTATTAATCGCGCGTTGTTCATCGCTTCACATTTAACTTAAAGGGACTGCAACATGCAAAATTAAAATGTATATAAGGGACATTGTGACGTGTTTGCGGGGCCCTGATTACAATCTAAATGGCTTATTTCCTGCCCAAAAGTTACGGACTTTTGCTATTTTAAATAAAAAAATGTTACGACGATGCTTAAATTTAAGTTATCGATTTTATATTTAAGTTGTGCTTAATTTAAGCATTCGTGTTGACACTGGTTTTTAGGGAGCTAGAACAGCGTCCATAGCAACGTGATATAAATACGTTCCATGTCTTGTAAAAAAACAGTTTTATGGACATAAATCACAACCACAAAATCAAATGTAGCATGCACTTAAAAAAACTGTTATTAATTAACACTAAGGCTAAAAAGAATGCTGTTTTAAGTAAGTTAGGTACTATAAACGACTTTCCAAGTTACTTCGCACGCTGGGACCAAAGTAGCTACGTTCGGCCTTAAGAAAACAGTAGATTATAACTTGCGTTAAATTATAAACTGATAACTTATTCACTACTTGAAAAAACATAAAAACGTCTTTCAACAAGTAGTAAACCCCATTTGTGGCTTAAAATGTAAAAGAAAGTCAGCACTGGAAAATAATAAAACTGAAATACAAAATCGGTAAAAAATTGTGATCCAGTTTAGTCTTAGAACCTGTGGAATTTAAAAAAACATCAATATTGCTATATTGGACATGTTTTAATAAAAAAACGTTTTTCCAGTCAAACAACGACTGAAGACCGAGTACAAACATAAGAAAAACCCACATAATTATTTTCACACCGGTTCGCAGGATTTTTACAATGTCAATTTTTAAAATTACAAAACTTTTACTTTTAGATTAATAAAAAATTTAAAACTGTCGCAGACCCTTTATTGTTAAAAACGACGAATAATTAAGTTTTGTAACGAGCTATGACGTCACAAAACAATTAGAATGGGGATTGTTTAAACAATGGTTTGCTTGGTTATTATTATCTAGCTTGTAAACATCACACAACTTTTAAAAACAAGTTTTGGTGATTTTAATTGAAACATTTTTAATAAAATAAGTTTTTTTAAATTAATTAACACCAATTAAAAACTGTTTCTAAACTTTAAAAATTTAAACAAAATAAATTTTCGTTTTAAATTTAAGCTTACCAGATCATTTCTATTATCTTGGATGAACTGCATATCTGATGTACTGGACCCATAAGATATCTTAAAGCTGATGACCCACCAAGAATAATAGTAACTTCCTTGTGTCACAACTCCTGTCACTTGAGTTGATGTCTTGAGGTCAATTTGGATCCATTCCACAACCCTCCCTATTAATTAAAACAATGTTAATGTTTATTTTCCACTAATTACAAAATTGTGAAACTTTATTATAGGACAACTCACTTTGTTTAGGCCTCCAACCATGGGTATGAGCATCCAACCTTGCTTTATGTGGTGATGTGCCGTCATAATAAGAACTAGCTGTGATGTCACTATCCGGTATTCTTCCATCTTTTAACCCAAGTCCACATACACTAACTATAAATATTCATGTTTATTTAGAATCAATCTTATAAGTTAGCATGATTTAGCTTAACTCTCAAATACTTAAATTGTAAATTAAATATTACAAAATGTTTATAAATTGTTATATTGTCTGCTTACTGTTAGAACCTGGTAACTCAAAATTTGACAACAAATATAAATTTAGCGGAATTTAAAAAATGATTTTATTTGTAATTAAAAAATAACTTTTTATTAATTTATCATTTGATTTTTGAACTTTAAATAACCATGTATTTTAAGTAAAAAGATCGAGTGGTTAAAGTTTTGTTAACATACAAATGTTGTTAAATTAAAACTGACATAATAACTAAATATCGGGTGTTAATATAATAATGTAGGAAAAGCACTTAGCATCGCAATCAGTTACGCTGCAAATGCTTTTCTAGCCTCAAAACAGCTGTGGTGCTGGTTCGCAGAGAACGGCAAAAATCACCTGCATTGACAGCCGTGATGTAATTTTCGCCGTGAAACTGGGGGTATCAAAAGCAAAAATATTTACAAACTTTATCAACACTATCAACCAGAAACAACCCATTATGAAGTACAAAAAAGGGGTCAACTGAAAATAAAGGAACGGAAATTGAAGGAACGAAAAATGAAGGAACGGAAAATGAAGGAACCGGAAAACGAAGGAACCGGAAAATGAAGGAACCGGAAAAGAAAGGAACCGGAGAATGAAGGGACCGGAGAATGAAGGAACGGAAATTGAAGGAACGGAAAATGAAAGAACCGGAAAATGAAGGAACCGGAAAATAAAGGAACCGAAAAAGAAAGGAATCGGAGAATGAAGGGACCGGAGAATGAAGGAACGGAAAATGAAAAAACCGGAAAACGAAGGAACCGTAAAATGAAGGAACCGGAAAAGGAAGGGACCGAAGAATGAAAAAACGGAAAATGAAGGAACCGGAAAATGAGGGAATCGGAAAATGAAGGAACCAGAGAATGAAGAAAGGAAAAATGAAGGAACCGGAATATGAAGGAACCGGAGAATGAAGGAACGGAAAATGAAGAAACAGGAAAATGAAGGAACCGGAAAATGAAAGAACCGGAGAATGAAGGAACCGAAGAATGAAAGAAAGTGAAGAAAGAAGAGGCGGAATCCTAAAAAATAAAAAATTCCGCGTCCCCAAAAAAAGAATACGTAAGAACCCCTTCTCAGGCAAAATAATAACTTTCGTTCTGTGAACCCAAATAACTGTGCAAACTCGCTGCCATTCTATGCGGTTAAAAACCGTACAAATTTATTAACAATAAGAGAATTACAAAGAAACAATATCTATATGTATTGGTTATAGAAAAGGGTATGAAAACTAAGAAATACCCTTTTATTCAAGGACAGATCTAATTACCCATAAGGTAATTAGAATAACCAAATATATTTCGTCATTATATTAAAATAGTCAAACATTGTATAGACGCTATCTATGTACATATCAACGCCTCAATTTTGGATTTAGGTTATATCTCGATAACATTTCCTGTTGTTGTTTAGTTTTTACTATATAGTAAAAACCTTTAAAAAACATTATCAATAGTGACATAGTTCTTTTTATGTATGCGTTAGATTTTTGCTGAATATATTTTTCCCGAATCTTGTGATTATTAATTAATTTGATATAGAATTACCATCCATTTTAAATTACAGTGAAACGTACAGCCATGTAATGTAGTTTTGTATTATTAAACCAGTATATTATTTATTTTCGCATTGCAGAATAATTTAGTTTGTGTCTATTATGTACCATTTGATTAAGGTGTCGCTTTACGTGGAAGGCGAAGTTGTGAGCGTGTTGTATTTTTGATAATTGTGATTGTGGAGAAAGAAGTTAGTGTATTTTATATGATAATGATGTTAGTTTAGAAATGATTTAGCGTAATGTAATATTATCGCCCCTATTTTTGTATATATATTGTTACCAATAAAGTATGTTAACCAGAATTGTATTTGAATAAGGTTTTACCTAGGAATATATTTAAGTATTTTAATACATTACTGGACCTTTCTGCCACCTTAACCCAATTCCCTACAATAACTAAATATTTATGATAAAATTAATTTTACTGATAAGTTTTAGCACTTTAAAAATGCCACTGTATTAAGTATACTTGTTTATATAAGGAACAATGTTAATAAACCATACAAAATATACTTGCAAGGTTTAAAAAGTTATCTAATTGTCTTAAAATTGTTTTTATTTTAGTTTTGAGGTTCTAACAGTAAACCGATGATATTATCATTATTTAACAAATGTAAAGTAACCAAAATACCTGCTTTATCAGGAAAAACTCGTTTTATTACTGCAACAATTTCATCATGACACGAACACTCTCCAGTAGCCCCAACTGACCCAATTTCACCCTTAGGACCTATGGGGCCAATTTCACCCCTGAAACCTTGTTCACCTCTAACGCCAGCGCCCCCAACTGACCCAATTTCACCCTTAGGACCTATGGGGCCAATTTCACCCGTGAAACCTTGCTCACCCCTGGCACCAGGTCCCCCAATTGCCCCAATTTCACCCCTTAAACCTTTTTCACCTTTCGCTCCAGCTGGGCCAAGCTTTCCTGGTCTCCCTTGTTTAGTTTCAGAAGGTTCATGAGCAGATGCAGTGGGACATGCACTAAAACAAACTTGGTTGTTTTGGGATGCAGCTAAGCATAACCAGAAGCACAAAAACATAAATATTTTCAAACTCATTTCGGCAAGTTTCAAGTTACAATTGTTTTATTCTAAACTCATTTAACAAGCTAGTTATAATTTTGTTATTAATATTTATCACAAATAATTAAAAATAACTTTCCGTCTGTTCCGATATTTTTGTATCAAAACACGCAGGTACCAAAACGCGCCAAAAATTATATCTTGATTAATTTTTAAATCGACTGCAATTTAAAAATTAAAAAAACTTTTTAAACGAGATATGACGACACTATGACGTAACAATAATAGCAACGCTGCATTAAAATACTTATTCGAATTGTTGTCTAACAAGATTTGACGCTATAGTTTAATTGTGATGTCATAATCTACTAAAGTAACGACAAAGCCCGCTATAGTTTAATTGTGATGTCATAATCTACCAAAGTAACAACATAGCCCGCTATAGTTAAATCGTGATGTCATAATCTACTAAAGTGACGACAAAGCCCGCTATCGGAGCCGTAAAGCAAGTCAGCTATTGTGGCATGCAACGAGGTTTCCCATAACAGCGTTAAAAATGTGAAACGTTTCAAGATTGTGCCAGTTAAAGTGTGGGGCAACAATCAAAGTAATTTTGTGAACGCTTATCTGGATGACGGTTCAGATACAAGTATTTGTACTGCAAGCCTTGCAAAGAAATTAGGGAAGAGACAAAAGAACACACCGAACTTTATATAGCAAATTAAGTAACTAGTCATGGGAGCCGAGTTGACTCACTTTATGTAAGGGAGGTCAAACCGAATCGTTTATTGTCGACAAGCTTTTGGTACTTGATCATATTGTCAATATAGGTGACAGCATTACAACCAAGAAAGTGGCAAACATGTATCCGCATCTGTGTGACCTGAAGTTTCCTGAACTTAAAACAAAATCAGTGGAGCTACTTCTGGGAAACAATGTTCACGATGCATTCAGGGTTTCTGAATGGCGTTACGGCAAAAAGTGCCAGCTTTTCGGCCCGCATACGGTGTTGGGTTGGACGTTGTTTGGCTCAGACCATAACCCAAGAAAATCCTCCCAACGAACTAATGTTAACTTTATGCATGAGCCTGAACAAGTATCGACATCATGCAACGAAATTTCAGATGTTTTTTTCGAGCAATCTTCACGATCTTGATTGTGCGCTAAAGAGCAAAATGTCATTAAACGACAAAAGTACGTTGAAAATTATGAACAAAATAGTTTTGCAAAATGGCTGACATTATAAAATTGGATTACTCACAAATTTTACGAATAGAAAAATGACACTTCAAAGGCTACAATCTTTGAAAAAGAATTTTATTGCAAATCCTAAAACTTTTAGTCTATATAGGAAAGAAATCGATGAATATGTAAAATAAGGACATGTGACTGTATAGGCTAATAAGAATTGTGTAAACGATATAACGTAGTATATACCACACCACTGTACGGTTATCGCTTATCTTTTATTGTTATTGGTTATCGCTGAAAGAACTGAAGCCCGGTTTTAGTCAAAGGCAATATGTACGTTGGTGGCAGGCTACATAATCCGTCCCTTTAATCACCGAACATCCGATGATTCTTTCATCTAACCAGGTTGTAACCGAGCTCATTGTAACAAAGTATCATGGCATGGGCATTCGGGAACAATCCATGTCTTGTCCGCCATTGATGGCTGAGGTGGAACGAAATTTAAACAGCAGACCTCTGGTGCCACTCAGCGACGACTGCAAGGATAAATTGGCATTGACGCCAAGTATGTTGCTGAACAATGGACAACGACCTGCCTCCAGACACGTTTGTCAAATAGGACAGTTACAGACGATCTTGGAGGGGCTACTTCTTGCTGATCAATTTTAGGAGCGATTGACAAAGGAAATTTCACGGTTGGCGACATGGTTTGTCAATGAAAACGCAAAGAAAGGACTCTGACCGAAAGGGATCATCAAGAAGTTAGACAAGAACGGGGTGGTGCGCCGTGTCCAGGTGCGCACTGCATATGCTACCTTAACCCAAGACAAAATTTGCCTTCTAGAAGAGGTCGCATAAATTTGTATTTTCTATGTTTTTGTATTCGCGTCTGCCTCACAGTTTTCTTCTTGACACATTCATATTAATTTCGTAGAATACATTTTTGTGATATGGTGTGCCTTGTATTGCATGAACTGGGCTTGCTACCTTATAGAAGTAACGTTAGTTTTAATCGTTATGTTGACTGAATACTTTATGTGTTTGTTGTAGTTTCGAGTATATAGTTATTGTGTTTATTTCTTGTATTTTGTTATCGTATAATAAACATTTTTGTTGTTAAATGCCCTCGTGTTAGTACATTTTGTCATTTAGGGCCGGTATGTTATTTCCCCAGCTGCGGGAGTCTTTTCAATCTCCATCGTCATTTATGACGCATATGTTGTTTAGTTTATCGATTATGTTTTGTATTTTCTTTATTGTTTGCGCTTTCTCCTATTTTTATTTTGCTTTAAATAACTGGCAATATAGCTTTTCAGTCGAATATCAGTCACTTCGGCCCCCGGACACCTCGGGCAAGACACTTCGGCCCGAAGATTTTTTTTTTAAAACAGGGGGGAGTTCGCATTTTAAATACCGCAGAAAATTTTATCTTTGCGTACTTATATACAGTTTTTTTAGTTTGTAAAATTAAAAGTTGACACCGGAAAAGAAAGATAACATGTTCTTGCACATTATTCTTTAAAAAAAATATTAATTTACTGTTTATTTTATTTTAAATACTGTCTAAAAAATGTATATAACTACGCGAAAATATAATTTTTCGCGGTAATTAAAATGCGAAATCCCCGCTGTTTTAAAAAAAATCTTCGGGCTAAAGTGTCTGGTTACCTTTTTGGTCAGTTCGCTGGACGTAAAAACTCATAAAAAAGTAAGGCCGAAGTAAGGTTTAACATACAATTAGACTTTCGCTTTTATACTTAATTTGTTGATTATATACTTTGTAGTTACTGTTTCGTATCATATAGTTTGTGTCGCATTTTTGTTTTAATAAAGTGTGGCCTTCTTATCGATGCCCATCTTTACAGCGTACTCTATTGGGGTTTAATAATTGTTTAGGCCATAGTAGGAGTTTATTAGATCCTACATTATTCAAGATATAAACTGCAGTCAACTAATCAAAAATTTGCGCCAGACTCATCTCGCGGTGCTGCGATTTTTAAAATTATTCCTCCTTTCTAGTTATATAGCCCATAAGCCACCTCTGTTATCTACACCTCAAAAATAAAATATAATCTGACAACAACCTTACGTTAAAGTAAAATTAAAATGTACGACCCTGAGCCCCACTGTTTAAAAATAAGTTTTGTTTATAAATTCTGGTATTTTTTCGTAAAGTTATTCTATATATATCTTAGCCTAGCAATCAAAATGCGATCCCAGCAAAAGAACACTCGTTTATAAATGCTGGTTTGAAACAGGTAGAAAAAGGCAATCTTTAAATTTAGGAGAATTAGTCACAAGTTTTTTTTTAATATATCTTTATCCTTGATTTGGAAGGTCGATTGCGCAAACTAAACATAGAGTTACCCAGTCTCGAGTTGCATTTAGCAGTTTGGGATAATATATATTATAATTGCCCGGTAGTTATGCTGCTGATTAAGTGCTGACTATGCAGGAGTTTATACCGTTTATAGCGCCTTACTCAAGGGTGCTATAGCATAGGAGCAGTGGGAATTGAACCCACGATCTCCTGGTGGTGCAGCAAGTGTTCTTAAAACTACACCACGCTGCCAAATGTTTAATAATTAACAATAATTATTATTTTTACAAATTAATTAAAAACCAAAAAAAACATTTAAAAAATTGTCCTGTTGCTAGAACATCGAATTAAAATTAAAAGCAACAAATGTAAATAATTTAAAAACAAAACCAACTTTAAACAACAAAATTTTAAGTTAATTTTATTACATTTTAAAGCAGTTAGTTATCCAATACCAAACAACTTGATTGTTTACATTAAACTGAGTATTTTCAACATGGTGGCGTCAGTTAAATATGACGCAAAACCTAATGACGAATATTTATTTAAATTGGAAGCGAATATGCTAAAGGTTGTTGAACTTGGTTAATCATTTATAATATCGATAAATAAAACTCGTTGGTATCAGCTAGGACAAATATTTATGGCTGAATAACAGGAAGTTATTTATAACACTTGATGTTTTTATAAGGTCGATATCAGCTGTGATTACAAATATTCTTCAAAATATTTACGCAATGTTTGTGAAATTCTCAGTAAATTTGTGTTTACTGAATTGCAACATTTTGCAGACCTTGAACTAAAGTCAATATAATAAACATGTTGTTTACATGTTTATAATTATTTACCAACTTTAAGGCTTTACACGAATGCTACAAAATGCCAGCAGTGAGAATCAAACCCAGAATCTCGGGCCTTGCACAAATGCTACAAAATGCCAGCAGTGGGAATCAAACCCAGGATCTCAGGCCTTACACGAATGCTACAAAATGCCAGCAGTGAGAATCAAACCCAGAATCTCGGGCCTTGCACAAATGCTACAAAATGCCAGCAGTAGGAATCAAACCCAGGATCTTAGGCCTTACACAAATGCTACAAAATGCCAGCAGTGTGAATCAAACCCAGCCTTTTCAACCAAAAATCAATTTATAGAAATCATGTCTTTAACATTTAAATATTTTAATAATTGTAAAAGCATAGTTGCATAAAAACAAAAAAACTTTCTACAGTATTTTAATAATTAGTAATGTGCCGATCGCCGTTTTTTTTCGGATCAGATCACGATCTAACGTGACCGAACAATCGGTAACTTTATCGTCACTAAATACATAAAAAATTGACCCTGTATGTTAAACACTTCTACTTATTCACACGTTTAAATATTTAACCGCAATATTCAATATAATTTACAAGAACTAAAAACAATTTTACTAGCGCGGAAATAAAGCGCTGTAAAAGTTTATGGAAATCTATGTGGTTAAGGCATGTAAAGTGTTTATTTGTGACGTAAAATTAAATGTGACGTAATTACCGATCTGCCGATTTTGGACCTTGATTGGGTGATCGCAAAATACCTTCAAAAATCGACGATTTACGATCACCATTTTGATCGGCACATCACTATTAATAAATTGCATTTTCGACAAAATAATATTAAAAAATAGATGATATCAATTTTATAGTTCTCTAAAATTTTAAAAGAAGTAACAAAAACAAAATATATTTCAGAAATATAAAACAATAATAATTTCTCATAAAATATGGAGTAATTATAAAGTAAGGGAATACAAAATATTAAAAGTAATAAAAACTGTAAAATTAACATTATTTAAATTTCTGTTTAGTTAATATAAATTAGAAAATAAAAACAGCAAGAATGGCAACAAATAATTTAGGAACTAAAATAACTCACTAGTATAATATTAAAAATAACTTTAAAAAAATTTTGGCAAAAAATTATAAAAAAAATTTCACTAATAAATATTTAATAAAATTAAAATATTGTCATGGTAAAATTTTTTAAATTTATAAAAGTTTAAAATAATTCAAAAACCTTTTTTTTTCAAATTAAAGTTTCGTTTTATTAACTATCGCTTCACTTTCTCCACAATTATTTGCTTCAACGCTCATGTGCGGTGAACCACGCAGAAGAAAAATTTGAGTCAACAAAAAGAAAAAAGAACCTGAAATTAGAAAAAAGTTTTCGTAAAAACTAAAAAAATAAATTAAACCAGGTTTAAAAATCAAACTATATAAACCAATAAATTATTATTTAAAAAACTTGGCTTTGCTGCATGAGGTCGTGGGTTCGATTCCCACTGCTCTCAAGCTGTAACGTTATTGAGTAAGGTGTTATAAACGATATAAACTCCTGCTAAGCCAGCACTTAATCAGCAGCTTAATTATCGACAATTATAATCTATAATATCCCAAACTGCCACAGGCAATTTGAAACTGGGTTGGAATAACAAATATATACCTCCATGTTTAGGTCGTAAAGTTGACCTTCCCACATCGAAGATAAACAACTATCAGAAAAAAAACTTACTAGCCAAGTAAAATCCTGGGTAAACGATGTACAGTGCTTCCCTGAAACCTAAAACTTTGATCATAGGTGGTACTATAAGAGGGGCATTCCCTCCAATATTATTGATCACAAAAATAAACATAGCGATCGCTGTCGCGCGTGACTGGGCAGGAAAGAACTCAACCAAAACAGTGAACAAAACTCCGAACCACATTTCCGCTGTGTTTTAAATAAAATTTGATTACAATAAAGTCATCTCGAAACTGGGTCGGGGTAACTGTTGTTACTCTTAAAAAATATGAAACTATTTACCGAATAAATAAGCTCCAAAGAGCGAAATAAAAGCATAAGGCGGAGAAAAGTAAAGAGTTCCCGCCGCTAGAGGGCAGGCTATTGCTTGACTAACGACCAAAACCCACAATCTTGTTCGTACACCTAAAAAATTAAATTTAAAATTAAACCCCCACAAAAATGGAATATTTCTAAATGCAAATCTACATAATTTGTGATATATTAATAATACTGCCAATTAACACATAATGGGACATTTATATTAACCCCCTTACACCCTATCCCTTCTCTGAAAATAAAACTGTTTTTTGTACTTATTTATCCTCGATGTGGACAGGTCAAATGCACAACCTAAACATAGAGTAACATCAGTTACCCCGACCCAGTCTCAAGTTGACAGTTTGAGATATTATAATTGCTCAATAATTAAGCTGCCGATTAAGTGCTGGCTCAGCAGAAGTTTATATTGTTTATAGCGCCTTACTTAAGGGCTCTACAGCATGAAAGCATGCTGTGAATCGAACAACAGAACTTATGTAGTAAAGACAAGGGTTTTGACCACTACACCATGCTGCCAAACTTTAATTTATGTCAAAATTTTCAGATAATGCCATTTTCGAAAACTATTTTAGTAAAATGTCCATTCAGTAAAATCAATTTTTAATAATATGATCAAAATAAAGATTACCGTATTTAGAAGCGAGTAAATCGGACAAAATTTCACCAGTGATTATCCCAATCGTTCCACCAACGATTAGATTTTGTTATCCTCGATGTGGGAAGGTCGACTTCATGACCTAAACAAAGATGAATATTTGTTACCTTGACCCAGTCTCGAGTTAACTTTAGCAGTTTGGGATATTATTATTTTTTTTTGTATATATCTTTATCCTCGATGTGGGAAAGTCAAATGCGCGACTTAAACATAGAGTAACACAAGTTACTCCGACCCAGTCTCGAGTTACCTGTGGCAGTTTGGGATATTATAGATTATAATTGCCCGGTAAATAAGCTGCTGATTAAGTTCTGGCTCAGCAGGAGTTCAAACCGCTTATAGCGCCCCTACTCAAGGACACTACAGCATGAGAGCAGTAGGGATTGAACCCATGACCTCATGTAGTAAAGCCAAGTGATCTGTCCACTACAGTATGTAGGGTGAGGTTTAAAGTTTGATCCCCAGTACCGGCATGTTGAAGTACCGACTAAAGATTTTAATCATAAATATAAAACTCACCAGAATGTCTGAATGAAGCCCCAACCAGTAACAATAAGATAGTTGGAGATTTGATAAATAACTTGAAAGTTGTCAAAATTGATTTCAACACCGACTGCTTTTCTAAATAATAAAATTTATAGCCAGGTTTATAAATAGCTTAGTTAAAAATATTGTTTGCAAAATAGGCCAAATAACTTTTAAACATTTCTCCAAAAAAATAAGAAATTTTACGGCAGACTTAAAAAATACAATTCTTATAATGAAAACGGCAGCATGGTGTAGTGGTAAGAACACTTGCTACACCACCATGAGGTCATTGGTTCAATCCCCACTGCTCTTATGCTGTAGCGCCCTTAAGTAAGGCGCCATAAAAAGTATAAACTTTTGCTAAGCCAGAACTTAACCAGCAGACCAATTATCGGACAAATATATTCCATAATATCCCAAACTGCCAAAGTCAATTTGAGACCAGGTTGGGGTAACTGATGTTATTCTATGTTTAGGTCATGAGATCGACCTTCCCACATCGAGGATAAAAAATTACAAAAAACAGTTTCATTTACTAAACATTTTATCAAAAGTATTAAATACCAAAATCTATCTCATATTTGTTATTCTCTTCGGCTTGTTCTATAATTTTACGTTCTGGTTCTTTGACAGAGAAATATAAAATAATCGCCATAATTATGCCTGGAGCTCCAGCTATAAAGTAACACCAACGCCAGCTCTAAGAAAAAATTAACAAAAGATTAGTTAAAAATCAATTCAAAACAATAAAATTAATTTTTTGGGGGTTGATTTGATAAAAAACCTAAAAATAAATTGTTCAAAAATAGGGTAGGCTACTACGTTATGAGAGTAGTAGGAATCGAACCCAAGTTCTCATGTAGTAAAGCCAAGTGTTCTGACTACTACACCGCACTGTCGTTCAAAAAATATTTAAAATATTTTCACCATTCCAAGAATGTTGGCGTCAGTCACATAATTTCCAACAGCAAATGCCAAACCATATCCAAAATAAATTCCAAAGTTGAAAAAACTAATCGCAAAAGCTCAAACTTTCTGTGAGAAAATGTCGGCCACCAAACTTGAGGTAAGAGGAGTACAGGCCGACTCTCTGAGAAAAAAGTTTTAGGTTTTTAAGAAAATTTATTATACATACAAAACATAAAATATTTGATATTGTTAAGGTTTATTAAGACCCTAGCATAAGAGCAGTGGGAATTGAACGCAGAACCTCATGTAGTGATGCCAAGTGCTCTTACCACTACACCATGCTTCACCCACAAATTTAGTTAAAAATATTAACTGGTACAAAAATCTTTTTTTTTTAAATATTTTTTTACTGAAACAAATTTTAAACTCACCCTGCCCCAAAGCCAACTCTCAGCAAAGCTAACAACCAATAAGTGTCGGCAAATCCGGTGGTAAAAGTCATTACCGAGTAAAAGAAAACACTTGCAGATAATATCTGGATTTTAAACCATAAAATAAAAAGAGTTTTATAAAAGTTAATTAAAAATTTAAATATTGAAAAGCAAAATAAATAAAACAAATTTTTAAAAAATTTTAGGTTTGCAGAAAATGGAGTTACTGACATTTTACCAAAAACTATATTCCTAAAAAACACCATTTTACTAACAATAACACATTTTCAGTTACCTCTCTTTTACTCAAAAAAAATGATTTTATAAAAAAAAAGCTCTCATGCTGTAGCGCCATTAAGTAAGGCACTATAAACGGTATTAACTTCTGCTGAAACAGCACTTAATCAGCAGCTTAATTATCGGCTTATTGTAATTTATAATATCCCAAACTGCTACAGGCAACTCAATACTGGGTCAGAGTAAATGATGTTACTCTATGTTTAGGTCGTAAAGTTGACCTTTCCACATTGAGGATAAATAAATATAAAAAATAGTCGGTAATCAACCTGTTATATTTATCGCCAACAATTCCCATTACAACTCCCATAACAGTAAAAATGGCAATAAATATTGGACCAGCAAGAACTTGGTATTCTATTCCCTGGCCTGAGTAATTCCATTCACAATATATCGTTCCATTCCATCCCATGAGATTACATCTAAAAATTAGGATTATTAATAATTTACTTTGTTAGTTAGCATGTTGTAGCATCCTTAAGTAAGACCTGAGATCCTGGGTTTGATTCCTTCTGCTGGCATGTTGTAGCATCCTTAAGTAAGACCTGAGATCCTGGGTTTGATTCCTTCTGCTGGCATGCTGTAGCATCATTAGGTAAGACCTGAGATTCTGGGTTCGATTCCCACTGCTGGCATGTTGTAGCATCCTTAAGTAAGACATGAGATCCTGGGTTTGATTCCTACTACTAGCATGTTGTAGCATTTTTGAGTAAGACCTGCAATCTTGGGTTTGATTCCCACTGCTGGCATGTTGTAGCATCCTTAAGTAAGATCTGAGGTTCTTAGTTTGATTCCCACTGCTGGCAAGTTGTAGCATCCTTAAGTAAGATCTGAGATGCTGGATTTGATTCCCACTGCTGTCATGTTGTAACATCTTTGAGTAAGACCTGAGATTCTTGGTTTGATTCCCAATAAAATAATATTAGCATGCAAAATTAACAACTACTCACTGTGTTGAATTCTTCACATCTCTGCATTTTGTGTTTGACAGTTTTTCAACATTTATGTCCAAGGTCAAACAAGCCATGTCTCCAAAATGAACAGCCTGTGCCATTTCTTTTGAGGTGACACCGATCATAAATTGACCCAACTCCCCAAACTCATAACACAACATTAGGATTGTTATACAATACCAATGATACATGGGCTCCCCTTTAAATGTTTTAACCATTTTCAAATTGTTTTCCTAATGTTAAAGTAAACTGAATTTAAATTCTGTTAAAATATATTTTTATATTTATTAGTTAGCGATGCGGAAAGGTCGACTTGACAACTTAAAAAAAGCTGCTGATTAAGTGCTGGTTCAAGTTCATACAGTTTATAGCGCCTTACTTAAGAGCGCTACAGCATGGAAGCAATGAGAATCGAACCCAGGACCTCATGTAGTGAAGCCAAGTGTTCTGACAACTACACCATGCTGCCATTATTACAGTATATATAATTTTAAAATTTGATAAATAAAAATTGTTCGTTATTTGTTTAAATATTAATAAAATAATAAAAACATTATTCAGCAAAAAAGATTTAATTTATGCCTAAAATTAACTTAAAATTTTATCCAGAATATATCAGCTAACGCAAACAATTTTGGCAAATATTGCCAGACCATAACTGTTCTGATTTTTTTAACTTAAATATATCTTAACATTTCTTTGTTTTTACTTTATAATTTGCTCAATTAATCTAAAAACATCTGTTTTTGGTCTGTTTACAAAATCACATTTCCTCAACGCGATGTCAACAAAAAGTTGAAGTAGTTACTCATATGCGGCGTACGAAAAATGTCACCACTTTTTAAATATTCATTGCAAGAAAGTCGCCTTCAAGACCTAAATATAGAGTAACAACTGTTACCTTGACCCAGTCCTAAGTTGCCTTTAGCAGGTTAGAGTATTATTGATTATATTTGCACAATAAATAAACTGCTATATAAGTTATGACCCAGCAAGAGTTTATGTCGTTTATAGCACCTTACTCAAGGGCGCTACTGCATGAGAGCAGTGGGACTTAAGTCTAGGACCTCGTATAGAAAAGCCAAGTGTTCTGACTACTAAACCAGGCTGCTTTAACATAATTTAACTAAAAACATTTTACCAAATAAACATGAATTAGAAACTGTACAAAAAACGATGTTTTACCATTTTTATCACAAACAAACAAGCCCAATTTATTCACCTCAAAAACTACCAAGCGACCTAACTACTAAGACTAAAGTGCAAGATGTCTACCTAAAAACCTAGCAAGCGAACCAACTACTAAGACTGTAGTGCAAGACATCTACCAAAAATCCTAACAAGTGACCTAACTACTTAGACTAAAGCGCAAGACATCTACCAAAAAAACTAGCAAGCAACCTAATAACTAATAAGACTAAAGCGCAAGACATCTACCAAAAAACCTAGCAAGCAACCTAACTACTAAGACTGAAGCGCGAAACATCTACCAAAAAACCTAGCAAGCGACCCAACTACTAAGACTAAAACGCAAGACATCTACCAAAAAACCTAACAAACGATCTAACTACTAAGAATAAAGAGCAGGACATCTACCAAAAAACTTAGCAAGCTACCTATCTTAAGAAACCTAACTAATAAAACGGACTGAAGCTTTAAAACTGTGTCAAAATTTAGGGAAAACAGTTCCTGCCATAGCGTACGTGATCAATATTCAAAAAAGCGAACAGTCGATCAAAGCCATCGGCCTAAAGGCACTACAAGCTGATCAGACGCGCTTATAAAACCAATGAATATCCATGTACGAAGAAGTGGTTGGCCTCCCATTGTCGTTGGGAGGCCTCCCATTTAAACTTCCCTAACTTTTAGTTAAACATCGAAATCTTGAGCCTAGGTTAAGCCTAAAATAAAGCTATTTGTGGTCCTTTGTAAAAGTCTAAATTGAATTGAAGTTAAAGCTTCGGTTATAAGTTGGCTCAGCATAAGCGAGAGAGATTTGTTCAATCTCACCTTCTAATCCTTCCCACACCTCTGTTTTAAGAGCAGGTAGTATTGTGCGGGATGGTATTTCAAACCTGGGCTCTAGAACTTTCATAAGGTCTCTAAAACCTTCGTTATTTAAAACATTTCGTCAATGAAAATGGCTGCAAATTTTTAGTATTATAACTTCTTTTGTTGCCTGGACAGCCACTTAAAATAACTAATTTGCATTTATTACACATTGCTTTACTTTCACTATCTTTGATTACAGTCTTTACCAAATATTAGACCTACGATTTAACATCGCAGTAACTGTTCACTTGAAAATAGGAAGTTTAAATATTACTACTATAGACTTTGTTACATTATGTTTATTCACACATTTAATAAACCCAATTATTACAGCCTTAACATTTTAGTACATTTACAGAATTTTATTGTTTGTAAGATTTAATTAATATAACACAGATTAATTGTTTAAAATTATAAAATAAATTAGTTTACAAGTTTTAATATATTACATACCTAAAGAATTTTAATTAACAACTAGGAATTAAAATAATTAACCGAAAGAAATATGTGATTACTAGCAAGATAAAAGCTCCATGCGAAGAAAGGGAGCACTATACCAGGTTTGTGGATACAATCGAACATAGCGAGCTCTTATAGGTTGAGGAAAGTTGTTGAACTTGTGACTATTTCTATCTTCATTACCAACAAAGACCTTAAAAAAGATTTAATATAATATTTAACGTAATAATATTCAGGTTTAAGATATTAATTATTTAAATTTTATAACTTTAATAATCGCGCGTTGTTCATCGCTTCACATTTAACTTAAAGGGACTGCAACATGCAAAATTAAAATGTTTATAAAGGGCATTGTGACGTGTTTGCGGGCCCCTGATTACAATCTAAATGGCTTATTTCCTGCCCAAAAGTTACAGATTTTTGCTATTTTAAATAAAAAAATGTTACGACGGTGCTTAAATTTAAGTTATCGACTTTATATTTAAGTTGTGCATAATTTAAGCATTCGTGTTGACACTGGTTTTTAGGGAGCTAGAACAGCGTTAAATTATAAACTGACAACTTATTTACTACTTGGAAAAAACATAAAAACGTCTTTCAACAACTAGTAAATCTCATTTGGGGCTGAAAATGTAAGAGAAAATCAGCATTGGAAAATAATAAAACTGAAATACAAAATTGGTAAAAAATTGTAATCCAGTTTAGTCTTAGAACCTGTAGAATTAAAAAAAAACATCAATATTGCTATATTGGACATGTTTTAATAAAAAAACGTTTTTCCAGTCAAACAACGACTGAAGACCGAGTACAAACATAAGAAAAACCCACATAATTATTTTCACACCGGTTCGCGGGATTTTTACAATGTTAATTTTTAAAATTACAAAACTTTGGATTAATAAAAAATTTAAAACTGTCAGACCCTTTATTGTTACAAACGACGCATAATTAAGTTTTGTAACGAGCTATGACAACACAAAACAATTAGAATAGGGATTGTTTAAACAATGGTTTGCTTGGTTATTATCATCTAGCTTGTAAACAACACACAACTTTTAAAAACAAGTTTTGGTGATTTTAATTGAAACATTTTCAATAAAATAAACTTTTCAAATTAATTAACACCAATTAATTAAAAACTGTTTCTAAACTTTAATAAGTTAAACGAAATAAATTTTTGTTTTAAATTTAAGCTTACCAGATCATTTCTATTATTTTGGATGAACTGCATATCTGATGTACTAGACCCATAAGATATCTTAAAGCTGGTGACCCACCCATAATCATAGTAACTCCCTTGTGTCACAACTCCTGTCACTCGAGTTGATGTCTTGAGGTCAATTTGGATCCATTCCCCAACCCTGTCTATTAATTAAAACAATGTTAATGTTTATTTTCCACTAATTACAAAAGTTGTGAAACTTTATTATAAGATAGAAAATAATTCCAACAACTCACTTTCATTAGGCCACCAAAATTTGACAACAAATATAAATTTAGCGGAATTTAAAAAAATGATTTAGTTTGTAATTAAAATTATCTTTTTATTAATTTATCATTTGATTTTTGGCTTTTAAATAACCGTGTATTTTAAGTAAAAAGATCGAGTAGTTAAAGTTTTGTTAACATACAGATGTTGTTAAATTAAAACTGACATAATAACTAAATATCGGGTGTTAATATAATAATGTAGGAAAAGCACTTAGCATCGCAATCAGTTACGCTGCAAATGCTTTTCTAGCCTCAAAACAGCTGTGGTGCTGGTTCGCAAAGAACGGCGAAAATCACCTGCATTGACAGCCGTGATGTAATTTCCGCCGTGAAACTGGGGGTATCAAAAGCAAAAATATTTACAAACTTTATCAACACTATCAACCAGAACCAACCCATTATAAAGTACAAAAAAGGGGTCAACTGAAAATGAGGGAATGGAAAATGAAGGGACCGGAGAATGAAGGAACGGAAAATGAAGGAACCTGAAAACGAAGGAACCGAAAAATGTAGGAACCGGAAAATGAAGGAACCGGAGAATGAAAAAACGGAAAATGAAGGAACCAAAAAATGAAGGAACCAGAAAATGAAGGAACGGAAAATGAAGGAACCGGAAAATAAAAGAACCGAGAAATAAAGGAACGGAAAATGAAGGGACCGAAGAATGAAAAAACGGAAAATGAAGAAACCGGAAAATGAAGGAATCGGAAAATGAAGGAACCAGAGAATGAAGGAAGGAAAAATGAAGGAACCGGAAAATGAAGGAACCGGAGAATGAAGGAACGGAAAATGAAGGAACCGAAGAATGAAAGAAAGTGAAGAAAGGAGAGGCGGAATCCTAAAAAATAAAAAAATCCGCGTCCCCCAAAAAAGAATACGTAAGAACCCCTTCTCAGGCAAAATAATAACTTTCGTTCTGTGAACCCAAATAACTGTGCAAACTCGCTGCCATCCTATGCGGTTAAAAGCCGTACAAATTTATTAACAATAAGAGAATTACAGAGAAACAATATTTATATGTATTGGTTATAGAAAAGGGTATGAAAACTAAGAAATACCCTTTTATTCAAGGACAGATCTAATTACCTATAAGATAATTAGAATAACCAAATATATTTCGTCATTATATTAAAATAGTCAAACATTGTATAGACGCTATCTATGTACATATCAACGCCCCAATTTTGGATTTAGGTTATATCTCGATAACATTTCCTGTTGTTGTTTAGTTTTTACTATATAGTAAAAACCTTTAAAAAACATTAACAATAGTGACATAGTTCTTTTTATGTATGCGTTAGATTTTTGCTGAATATATTTTTTCCTGAATCTTGTGATTATTAATTAATTTGATATAGAATTACCATCCATTTTTAATTGACAGTGAAACGTACATCCATGTAATGTAGTTTTGTATTATTTAACCCAGTATATTATTTATTTTCGCATCGCAGAATAATTTAGTTTGTATCTATTATGTACCATTTGATTAAGGTGTCGCTTTACGTGGAAGGCGAAGTTGTGAGCGTGTTGTATTTTTGATAATTGTGATTGTGGAGAAAGAAGTTAGTGTATTTTATATGATAATGATGTTAGTTTAGAAATGATTTATCGTAATGTAATATTGTAATATTATCGCCCCTATTTTTGTATATATATTGTTACCAATAAAGTATGTTAGCCAGAATTCTATTTGAATAAGGTTTTACCTAGGAATATATTTAAGTATTTTAATACATTGCTGGACCTTTCTGTCACCTTAACCCAATTCCCTACAATAACTAAATATCTGTGATAAAATTAATTTTACAGATAAGTTTTAGCACTTTAAAAATGCCACTGTATTAAGTTTACTTGTTTATATAAGGAACAATGTTAATAAACCATACAAAATATACTTGCAAGGTTTAAAAAGTTATTTAATTGTCTTAAGATTGCTTTTATTTTAGTTTTGAGGTTCTAACAGTAAGCCGATGATATTATCATTATTTAACAAAAGTAAAGTGACCAAAATACCTGCTTTATCAGGAAAAACTCGTTTTATTACTGCAACAATTTCATCATGACACGAACATTCTCCAGTAGCCCCAACTAACCCAATTTCACCCTTAGGACCTATGGGGCCAATTTCACCCCTGAAACCTTGTTCACCTCTAACGCCAGCGCCCCCAACTGACCCAATTTCACCCTTAGGACCTATGGGGCCAATTTCACCCCTGAAACCTTGCTCACCCCTGGCACCAGGACCCCCAATTGCCCCAATTTCACCCCTGAAACCTTTTTCACCTTTCTCCCCAGCTGGGCCAAGCTTTCCTGGTCTACCTTGTTTAGTTTCAGAAGGTTCATGAGCAGATGCAGTGGGACATGCACTAAAACAAACTTGGTTGTTTTGGGATGCAGCTAAGCATACCCAGAAGCACAAAAACATAAATATTTTCAAACTCATTTCGGCAAGTTTCAAGTTACAATTGTTTTATTCTAAACTCATTTAACAAGCTAGTTATAATTTTGTTATTATTATTTATCACTAATAATTGAAACACTATGACGTAACAATGATAGAAAATACTTTTTCGAATTGTTATCTATTAAGATTTGAAGCGGCAGTAACTTAAACTGTTTGAGTGTTAGTCTCTGACTGTTTGAATGGAAATGTAAAGTCGCCTCATTTTTCTCTAATATATAGACTTACAGTCAGAAGCTTTTCGATATCTACTTATGACAATTCTCAATTAACTTAATAACCAAACAACCTTAATATTTGTAAACTTAAACAATTTTATCTAGTAACGCATTCAAATATCTTTTGAAACGGTAATTTAATTGTGATGTCATAATCTACTAAAGTGACGACAAAGCCCGCAATAGTTAAATTGTGATGTCATAATCTACTAAAGTGACGACAAAGCACGATATAGTTAAATTGTGATGTCATAATCTACTAAAGTGACGACAAAGCCCGCTATCGGAGCCGCAAAGCGAGTCAGCTATTGTGACATGCAACGAGGTTTCCCATAACAGCGTTAAAAATGTGAAACGTTTCAAGATTGTGCCAGTTAAAGTGTGGGGCAACAATCAAAGTAATTTTGTGAAAAGCTTTTCTGGATGACGGTTCAGATACAAGTATTTGTACTACAAGCCTTGCAAAGAAATTAGAAGGAGACAAAAGAACACACCGAACTTTATACAGCAAATTAAGTAACTAGTCATGGGAGCCGAGTTGACTCACTGTATGTAAAGGAGGTCAAACCGAATCGTTTATTGTTGAAAAGCATTTGGTACTTGATCATATTGTCAATATAGGTGACAGCATTACAACCAAGAAATTGGCAAACATGTATCCGCATCTGCGTGACCTGACGTTTCCTGAACTTAAAACAAAATCAGTGGAGCTACTTCTGGGAAACAATGTTCACGATGCATTCAGGGTTTCTGAATGGCGTTACGGCAAAAAGTGCCAGCTTTTTGGCCCGCATACGGTGTTGGGTTGGACGTTGTTTGGCTCAGACCATAACCCAAGAAAATCCTCCCAACGAACTAATGTTAACTTTATGCATGAGCCTGAACAAGTATCGACATCATGCAACGAAATTTCAGATGTTTTTTTCGAGCAATTTTCACGATCTTGATTGTGCGCTAAAGAGCGAAATGTCATTAAACGACAAAAGTACGTTGAAAATTATGAACAAAACAGTTTTGCAAAATGGCTGACATTATAAAATTGGATTACTCACGAATTTTACGAATAGAAAAATGACACTTCAAAGGCTACAATCTTTGAAAAAGAAGTTTATTGCAAACCCTAAAACTTTTAGTCAATATAGGAAAGAAATCGATAAATATGTAAAATAAGGACATGGGACTGTATTGGCTAATAGGAATTGTGTAAACGATATAACGTGGTATATACCACACCACTGTACGGTTATCTTTTATTGTTAGTGGTTATCGCTGTCAAAGGCAATATGTACGTTGGTGGCAGGCTACATAATCCGTCCCTTTAATCACCGAACATCCGATGATTCTTTCATCTAACCAGGTTGTAACCGAGCTCATTGTAACAAAGTATCATGGCATGGGCATTCGGTAACAATCTATGTCTTGTCCCCCATTGATGGCTGAGGTGGAACGAAATTTAAACAGCAGACCTCTGGTGCCACTCAGCGACGACTGCAAGGATAAATTGGCATTGACGCCAAGTATGTTGCTGAACAATGGACAACGACCTGCCTCCAGACACGTTTGTCAAATAGGACAGTTACAGACGATCTTGGAGGGGCTACTTCTTGCTGATCAATTTTAGGAGCGATTGACAAAGGAAATTCACGGTTGGCGACATGGTTTGTCAATGAAAACGCAAAGAAAGGACTCTGACCGAAAGGGATCATCAAGAAGTTAGACAAGAACGGTGTGGTGCGCCGTGTCCAGGTGCGCACTGCATATGCTACGTACATTTTGTCATTTAGGGCCGGTATGTTATTTCTTTAGCTGCGGGAGTCTTTTCACTCTCCATCGTCATTTATAACACATATGTTGTTTAGTTTATCGATTATGTTTTGTATTTTTTTTATTGTTTGTGTGCGCTTTCTTCTATTTCTATTTTACTTTAAATAACTGGCAATATAACTTTTTGGTCGAATACCAGACACTTCGGCTCCCGAAAACCTCGGCCAAGACACTTCGGCCCGAAGATTTTTTTTTTAAACAGCGGGGAGTTTGCATTTTAATTACCGCGAAAAATTTTATTTTTGCGTAAATATATACAGTTTTTTAGTTTGTAAAATTAAAAAATTGACACAGGAAAAAAATAATTAACATGTTCTTGCACATTATTCTTTAAAAAAAATATTAATTTACTGCTTATTTTATTTCAAATACTGTCTAAAAAACTGTATAGGAATACGCGAAAATAAAATTTTTCGCGGTAATTAAAATGCAAAATCCCCGCTGTTCTAAAAAAAATCTTCGGGCTGAAGTGTCTGATTACCTTTTTGGTCAGTTCGCTGGACGTAAAAACTTATAAATAGGGTAGGCCGAAGTAAGGTTTAACATACAATTAGTCTTTCGCTTCCATACTTAATTTGTTGATTATATACTTTGTAGTTTGTGTTTCGTATCATATAGTTTGTGTCGCATTTTTGTTTTAATAAAGTGTGGCCTTTTTATCGATGCCCATCTTTACAGCGTACTCTATTGGGGTTTAATAATTGTTTAAGCCATAGTAATAGTTTATTAGATCCTACATTATTCAAGATATAAACTGCAGTCAACTAATCAAAAATTTTCGCCAGATTCATCTCGCGGTGCTGCGATTTTTAAAACTATTTCTCCTTTCTAGTTATATAGCCCATGAACCACCTCTGTTATCTACACTTCAAAAATAAAATATAATCTGACAACAACCTTACGTTAAAGTAAAATTAAAATGTACGAACCTGAGCCCCACTGTTTAAAAATAAGTTTTGTTTATAAATTCTGGTATTTTTTCGTAAAGTTATTCTATATATACCTTAAACACTTTAGCCTAGCAATCAAAATGCGATCCCAGCAAAAGAACACTCGTTTATAAATGCTGGTTTGAAACAGGTAGAAAAAGGCGATCTTTAAATTTAGGAGAATTAGTCACAAGTTTTTTTTGAATATATCTTTATCCTCGATGTGGGAAGGTCGATTGCGCGAACTAAACATAGAGTTACCCAGTTTCGAGTTGCATTAAGCAGTTTGGGATAATATAGAGATTATAATTTCTCGATAATTATGCTGCTGATTAAGTGCTGACTTTAGCATGTTAGAGTATTATTGATTATAATTGCACATTAATTAAACTGCTTTTTAAGTAATGAGCAATTATGAGTTTATAACGTTTATAGCACCTTACTTAATGCGCCACTGCATGAGAGCAGTGGGACTTAAGTCTAGGACCTCGTATAGAAAAGTCAAGTGTTTTCACCACAACAACAGGCTGACTTAACATAATTCAACTAAAAAGGTTTTATCAAATAAACATGAATTAGAAACTGTACAAAAAACGATGTTTTACCATTTTTATAACAAACAAACAAGCGCAAGACATCTACCTCAAAAACTAACAAGCGACCTAAAGACAACGACGGACAAAAGGCAAAGCTCTTTAACCAACTACCTCTACTTAGTTTATAACAAACAAAACGAATTATACACACAACTAGCGCAAGACATCTAACAAAAACCTAGCTAGGTACCTAACTACTAAGACTAAAGCGCAAGACGTAACGAAAAGCCTAGCAAGCAACCTAACTACTAAGACTAAAGCGCAACACATCTACCAAAAAAACTAGCAAGCGACCAACTACTAAGACTGTAGTGCAAGACATCTACCAAAAAACCTAGCAAGCGACCGAACTACTAAGACTAAAGCTCAAGACATCTACCCTAAAAACCTAGCAAGCGATCTAACTACTAAGACTAAAGCTCAAGACATCTACCTAAAAACCTAGCAAGCGATATAACTACTAAGACTGTAGTGCAAGACATCTATCAAAAACCTAGCGAGCGACCCAACTACTAAGACTAAAACGCAAGACATCTACCTAAAAACCTAGCAAGCGACCTAACTACTAAGACTAAAGCGCAAGACATATACCTAAAAACCTAGCAAGCGACCCATATCTACTAAGACTAAAACGCACGAAATCTAACAAAAACCTAGCAAGCAACCTAACTACTAAGACTAAAACGCAAGACATCTACCAAAAAACCTAGCAAGCGACCCAACTACTAAGACTAAAACGCACGAAATCTAACAAAAACCTAGCGAGCGACCTAACTACTAAGACTAAAACGCAAGACATCTACCAAAAAACCTAGCGAGCGACCCAACCACTAAGACTAAAACGCACGAAATCTAACAAAAACCTAGCGAGCGACCCAACTACTAAGACTAAAACGCACGAAATCTAACAAAAACCTAGCGAGCGACCTAACTACTAAGACTAAAACGCAAGACATCTACCTAAAAACCTGGCAAGCGACCTAACTACTAATACTAAAACGCAAGACATCTACCTAAAAACCTGGCAAGCGACCTAACTACTAAGACTAAAACGCAACACATCTACCTAAAAACCTGGCAAGCGACCTAACTACTAAGACTAAAACGCAAGACATCTACCTAAAAACCTGGCAAGCGACCTAACTACTAAGACTAAAGCGCAAGACATTTACCTAAAAACCTAGCAAGCGACCTAACTACTAAGACTAAAACGCAAGACATCTACCTAAAAACCTGGCAAGCGACCTAACTACTAAGACTAAAGCGCAAGACATTTACCTAAAAACCTAGCAAGCGACCTAACTACTAAGACTAAAACGCAAGACATCTACCTAAAAACCTGGCAAGCGACCTAACTACTAAGACTAAAACGCAAGACATTTACCTAAAAACCTAGCAAGCGACCCAACTACTAAGAATAAAACGCACGAAATCTAACAAAAACCTGGCAAGCGACCTAACTACTAAGACTAAAGCGCAAGACATTTACCTAAAAACCTAGCAAGCGACCTAACTACTAAGACTAAAACGCAAGACATCTACCTAAAAACCTGGCAAGCGACCTAACTACTAAGACTAAAACGCAAGACATTTACCTCAAAATCCTAGCAAGCGACCTAACTACTAAGACTAAAACGCAAGACATCTACCTAAAAACCTGGCAAGCGACCTAACTACTAAGACTAAAGCGCAAGACATCTACCTAAAAACCTAGCAAGCGACCTAACTACTAAGACTAAAACGCAAGACATCTACCTAAAAACCTGGCAAGCGACCTAACTACTAAGACTAAAACGCAAGACATTTACCTAAAAACCTAGCAAGAGACCCAACTACTAAGACTAAAACGCACGAAATCTAACAAAAACCTAGTAAGCGATCTAACTACTAAGACTAAAGCGCAAGACATCTACCAAAAAACCTAGCAAGCGACCTAACTACTAAGACTAAAACGCAAGACATCTACCTAAAAACCTGGCAAGCGACCTACCTACTAAGACTAAAGCGCAAGACATTTACCTAAAAACCTAGCAAGCGACCTAACTACTAAGACTAAAGCGCAAGACATCTACCAAAAAACCTAGCAAGCGACCTAACTACTAAGACTAAAACGCAAGACATCTACCTAAAAACCTGGCAAGCGACCTAACTACTTAGACTAAAGCGCAGAACATCTACCTAAAAACCTGGCAAGCGACCTAACTAATTAGACTAAAGCGCAACACATCTACCGAAAAACCTAGCAAGCGACCTAACTACTAAGACTAAAGCGCAAGACATATACCTAAAAACCTAGCAAGCGATCTAATTACTAAGACTGAAGCGCAAGACATTTACCTAAAAACCTAGCAAGCGATCTAACTACTAAGACTAAAGCGCAAAATATCTACCACAAAACCTAGCAAGCGACCTAACTACTAAGACTAAAGCGCAAGACATTTACCTAAAAACCTAGCAAGCGATCTAACTACTAAGACTGAAGCGCAAGACATTTACCTAAAAACCTGGCAAGCGACCTAACTACTTAGACTAAAGCGCAAGACATCTACCTAAAAACCTGGCAAGCGACCTAACTACTTAGACTATAGCGCAAGACATCTACCTAAAAACCTGGCAAGCGACCTAACTACTTAGACTAAAGCGCAAGACATATACCTAAAAACCTAGCAAGCGACCTAACTACTAAGACTAAAGCACAAGACATCCACCTAAAAACCTAGCAAGCAAACTAACTACTTAGACTAAAGTGCAAGACATCTATCAAAAAACCTAGCGAGCGTCCAAACTACTAAGACTAAAACGCAAGACATCTACCAAAAAAACTAGCAAGCGACCTAACTACTAAGACTAAAACGCAAGACATCTACCAAAAAACCTACCGTACGACCTAACTACTGAGACTAAAACGCAAGACATCTACTAAAAAACCTAGCAAGCGACCTAACTACTAAGACTAAAACGCAAGACATCTACCAAAAAACCTAGCAAGCAACCTAACTACTAAGAATAAAGCGCAAGACATCTACCAAAAAACTTAGCGAGCAACCTAACTAATAAAACGGACTAAAGCTTGAAAACTGTGCCAAAATTTAAGAGAAAACAGTTCCTGCCATAGCGTAGGTGATCCGATATTCAAAAAAGCGAACAGTCAAAGCCATCGCTCTAAAGGCACTACAAGCTGATCAGACGCGCTTATGAAACCAATGAATATCCACGTACGGAGAAGTGGTTGGCCTCCCATTGTCGCTGGGAGGCCTCCCGTTTAAACTTCACCAACTGTACGTGAAACATCGAAATCTTGAGCCTAGGTTAAGCCTAAAATAAAGCTATTTGTGGTCCTTTGTAAAAGTCTAAATTGAATTGAAGTTAAAGCTTCGGTTATAAGTTGGCTCAGCATAAGCGAGAGAGATTTGTTCAATCTCACCTTCTAATCCTTCCCACACCTCTGTTTAAAGAGCAGGTAGTATTGTGCGAGATGGTATTTCAAACCTGGGCTCTAGAACTTTCATAAGGTCTCTAAAACTTTCGTCATTTAAAACCTTTCGTCAATGAAAATGGCTGCAAATTCTTAGTATTATAACTTCTTTTGTTGCCTGGACAGCCACTTAAAATAACTAATTTGCATTTATTACACATTGTTTTACTTTCACTATCTTTGATTGCAGTCCTTACCAAATATTAGACCTACGATTTGACATTGCAGTAACTGTTCACTTGAAAATAAATAGGAAATTTAAATATTACTACTGTAGACTTTGTTACATTATGTTTATTCACACATTTAATAAACCCAACTATTACAGCCTTAACATTTTAGTACATTTACAGAACTTTATTTTTTGTAAGAATTAATTAATATAGCACGGATTAATTGTTCAAAATTATAAAATTAATTAGTTAACAAGTTTTAATATATTACATAACTAAAGAATTTTAATTAACAACTAGGAATTAAAATAATTAACCGAAAGAAATATGTGATTACTAGCAAGATAAAAGCTCCATGCGAAGAACGGAAAAATCATGCCAGGTTTGTGGATACAATCGAACATAGCGAGCACTTATAGGTTGAGGAAAGTTGTTCAACTTGTGACCATTATTATCTTCGTTACCAACAAAGACCTTTAAAAAGATTTAATATAATATTCAACGTAATAATATTCAGGTTTAAGATATTAATTATTTAAATTTTATAACTTTAATAATCGCGCGTTGTTCATCGCTTCACATTTAACTTAAAGGGACTGCAACATGCAAAATTAAAATGTTTATAAAGGGCATTGTGACGTGTTTGCCAGCCCCTGATTACAATCTAGATGGCTTATTTCCTGCCCAAAAGTTACAGATTTTTGCTATTTTAAATAAAAAAATGTTACGACGATGCTTAAATTTAAGTTATCGACTTTATATTTAAGTTGTGCATAAATTTAAGCTTAAGCATTCGTGTTGACACTGTTTTTAGGGAGCTAGAACAGCGTCCATAGCAACGTGATATAAATACGTTCCATGTCTTGCAAAAAAACAGTTTTATGGACATAAATCACAACCACAAAATTAAATGTAGCCTGCACTTTAAAAAAACTGTTTTTAATTAACACTAAGGCTAAAAAAAAAGCTGTTTTAAGTAAGTTAAGTACTATAAACTACTTTCCAAGCTACTTCGAACGCTGGGACCAAAGTAGCTACGTTCGGCCTTAAGAAAACAGTAGATTATAACTTGCGTTAAATTATAAACTTACAACTTATTTACTACTTGGAAAAAACATAAAAACGTCTTTCAACAAGTAGTAAACCCCATTTGGGGCTAAAAATGTAAGAGAAAATCAGCACTGGAAAATAATAAAACTGAAATACAAAATCGGTAAAAAATTGTAATCCAGTTTAGCCTTAGAACCTGTAAAATTTAAAAAAACATTAATATTGCAATATTGGACATGTTTTAATAAAAAAACGTTTTTCCAGTCAAACAACGACTGAAGACCGAGTACAAACATAAGAAAAGCCAACATAATTATTTTCACACCGGTTCGCGGGATTTTTGCAATGTCAATTTTTAAAATTACAAAACTTTAGATTAATAAAAAATTCAAAAACTGTCGCAGACCCTTTATTGTTACACGACGCATAATTAAGTTTTGTAACAAGCTATGACGTCACAAAACAATTAGAATGGGGATTGTTTAAACACTGATTTGCTTGGTTATTATTATCTAGCTTGTAAACAACACACAACTTTTAAAAACAAGTTTTGGTGATTTTAATTGAAACATTTTTAATAAAATAAGTTTTTTTAAATTAATTAACACCAATTAATTAAAAACTGTTTCTAAACTTTAATAAGTTAAACAAAATAAATTTTCGTTTTAAATTTAAGCTTACCAGATCATTTCCATTATTTTGGATGAACTGCATATCTGATGTACTGGACCCATAAGATATCTTAAAGCCGGTGACCCAATAAGGATTACGGTAACTTCCTTGTGTCACAACCCCTGTCACTTGAGTTGGTGTCTTGAGGTCAATTTGGATCCATTCCCCAACCCTGTCTATTAATTAAAACAATGTTAATGTTTATTTTCCACTAATTACAAAAGTTGTGAAACTTTATTATAAGATAGAAAATAATTCCAACAACTCACTTTGTTTAGGTAACCAACCATGGGTATGAGCATCCAACCTTGCTTTATATGGTGGGAAGTAGCTGTTATAATAAGAACTAGCTGTGATGTCACTATCCGGTATTCTTCCATCTTTTAACCCAAGCGCACAAACACTAACTATAAATATTTATGTTTATTTAGAATCAATCTTATAAGTTAGCATGATTTAGCTTAACTCTTAAATATTTAAATTGTAAAATTAAATATTACAAAATGTTGATAAATTTTTATATTGTCTGCTTACTGTTAGAACCTCGTAACTCAAAATTTGACAACAAATATAAATTTAACGGCATTTAAAAAATGATTTTATTTGTAATTAAAAAATAACTTTTTATTAATTTATCATTTGATTTTTGAACTTTAAATAACCTTGTATTTTAAGTAAAAAGATCGAGTGGTTAAAGTTTTGTTAACATACAAATGTTGTTAAATTAAAACTGACATAATAACTAAATATCGGGTGTTAATATAATAATGTAGGAAAAGCACTTAGCATCGCAATCAGTTACGCTGCAAATGCTTTCCTAGCTTCAAAACAGCTGTGGTGCTGGTTCGCAAAGAACGGCAAAAATCACCTGCATTGACAGCCGTGATGTAATTTTCGCCGTGAAACTGGGGGTATCAAAAGCAAAAATATTTACAAACTTTATCAACACTATCAACCAGAACCAACCCATTATGAAGTACAAAAAAGGGGTCAACTGAAAATGAAGGAACGGAAAATGAAGGGACCGGAGAATGAAGGAACGGAAAATGAAGGAACCGGAAAACGAAGGAACCGGAAAATGAAGGAACCGGAAAAGGAAGGAACCGGAGAATGAAGGAACCGGAAAATGAAAAAACGGAAAATGAAAGGACCGTAGAATGAAAGAACGGAAAATGAAGGAACCGGAAAATAAAAGAACGGAAAATGAAATGACCGTAGAATGAAAGAACGGAAAATAAAGGAACAGGAAAATGAAGGAACCGGAAAATGAAAGAACCGAAGAATGAAGGAACGGAAAATGAAGAAACCGGAAAATGAAGGAACCGGAAAATGAAAGAACGGAAAATGAAGGGACCGGAGAATGAAAAAACAGAAAATGAAGGAACCGGAAAATGAAGGAACCGGAAAATAAAGGAACCGGAGAATGAAGGAACGGAAAATGAATGAACCGGAAAATGAAGGAACCGGAAAATGGAGGAACCGGAAAATAAAGGAACAAAAAATAAAGGAACCGAAGAATGAAGGAAAGTGAAGTAAGAAGAGGCGGAATCCTAGAAAATAAAAAATTCCGCGTCCCCCAAAAAAGAATACGTAAGAACCCCTTCTCAGGCAAAATAATAACTTTCGTTCTGTGAACCCAAATAACTGTGCAAACTCGCTGCCATCCTATGCGGTTAAAAGCCGTACAAATTTATTAACAATAAGAGAATTACAGAAAAAAAATATTTATATGTATTGGTTATAGAAAAGGGTATGAAAACTAAGAAATACCTTTTTATTCAAGGACAGATCTGATTACCCATAAGGTAATTAGAATAACCAAATATATTTCGTCATTATATTAAAATAGTCAAACATTGTATAGACGCTATCTATGTACATATCAACGCCCCAATTTTGGATTTAGGTTATATCTCGATAACATTTCCTGTTGTTGTTTAGTTTTTACTATATAGTAAAAACCTTTAAAAAAACATTAACAATAGTGACGAGTATTTTTTATGTGTGCGTTAGATTTTTACTGAATATATTTTTCCTGAATCTTGTTATTATTAATTAATTTGATATAGAATTACCATCCATTTTAAATTACAGTAAAACGTACAGCCATGTAATGTAGTTTTGTATTATTTAACCCAGTATATTATTTATTTTCGCATCGCAGAATAATTTAGTTTGTGTCTATTATGTACCATTTGATTAAGGTGTCGCTTTACGTGGAAGGCGAAGTTGTGGAGTGTGTTGTATTTTTGATAATTGTGATTGTGGAGAAAGGAGTTAGTGTATTTTATATGATAATGATGTTAGTTTAGAAACGATTTAGCGTAGTGTAATATTATCGCCCCTATTTTTGTATATATATTGTTACCAATAATGTATGTTAACCAGAATTGTATTTGAATAAGGTTTTACCTAGGAATATATTTAAGTATTTTAATAGATTGCTGAAACCTTTCGGTCGCCCTCCTGACCCAATTCCCTACAATAACTAAATATCTATGATAAAATTAATTTTACAGATAAGTTTTAGCTCGTTAAAAATGCCACTGTATTAAGTATACTTGTTTATATAAGGAACAATGTTAATAAACCATACAAAATATACTTGCAAGGTTTAAAAAGTTATTTAATTGTCTTAAAATTGATTTTATTTAAGTTTTGAGGTTCTAACAGTAAGCCGATGATATTATCATTATTTAACAAATGTAAAGTAACCAAAATACCTGCTTTATCAGGAAAAACTCGTTTTATTACTGCAACAATTTCATCATGACACGAACACTCTCCAGTAGCTCCAACTAACCCAATTTCACCCTTAGAACCTATGGGGCCAATTTCACCCCTGAAACCTTGTTCACCTCTAACGCCAGCGCCCCCAACTGACCCAATTTCACCCTTAGGACCTATGGGGCCAATTTCACCCATCAAACCTTGTTCACCTCTAACGCCAGGACCCCCAATTGCCCCAATTTCACCCCTTGAACCTTTTTCACCTTTCTCCCCAGCTGGGCCAATCTTTCCTGGTCTACCTTGTTTAGTTTCAGAAGGTTCATGAGCAGATGCAGTGGGACATGCACTAAAACAAACTTGGTTGTTTTGGGATGCAGCTAAGCATAACCAGAAGCACAAAAACATAAATATTTTCAAACTCATTTCGGCAAGTTTCAAGTTACAATTGTTTTATTCTAAACTCATTTAACAAGCTAGTTATAATTTTGTTATTAATATTTATCACAAATAATTGAAAATAACATTCCTCTTTTCCAACATTTTTGTATCAAAACACGCAGGTACCAAAACGCGCCAAAAATTATATCTTGATTAATTTTTAAATCGACTGCAATTTAAAAATTAAAAAAACTTTTTAAACGAGATATGACGACACTATGACGTAACAATAATAGCAACGCTGCATTAAAATACTTATTCGAATTGTTGTCTAACAAGATTTGACGCTATAGATTAATTGTGATGTCATAATCTACCAAAGTAACAACATAGCCCGCTATAGTTAAATTGTGATGTCATAATCTACTAAAGTGACGTTAAAGCCCGCTACCGGAGCCGTAAAGCGAGTCAGCTATTGTGGCATGCAACGAGGTTTCCCATAACAGCGTTAAAAATGTGAAACGTTTCAAGATTGTGTTAGTTAAAGTGTGGGGCAACAATCAAAGTAATTTGTGAACGCTTTTCTGGATGACGGTTCCAGATACAATACAAGTATTTGTACTGCAAGCTTTCGGCAGCTTTTCATTCAGGGTTTCTGAATGGCGTTACGGCAAAAAGTGCCAGCCTTTCGGTCCGCATACGGCGTTGGGTTGGACGTTGTTTGGCTCAGACCATAACCCAAGAAAATCGTCCCAACGAACTAATGTTAACTTTATGCATGAGCCTGAACAAGTATCGACATCATGCAACGAAATTTCAGATGTTTATCTGCTAAAAAACAGAAAAATGGCACTTCAAAGGCTGCAAACTTTGAAAAAGAATTTTATTGCTAACCCTAAAACTTTTAGGCAATATAGGAAAGAAATCGATGAATATGTAAAATAAGGACATGTGACTGTATTGGCTAATAGGAATTGTGTAAACAATATAACGTGTTATATACCACACCACTGTACAGGCCCTAAGTTCATTATAGTGTTTGATTGTGTTACAAACTCTGCGTTGTTTCTTTAAATGACGTTTTATTACAAGGACTTTACTAGCAGCCTCGTGGAAATGCTTTTACGATCTGGTTCCAGACAATATATTAACACTTGGAATAATTGGCTTAACACTCTAGTTGATTGAGAGAACATTAGTATACCCAGATATTTTAAACCTTAATATTGATTATGGTTGTATTTAGTTTAATCGCTAAAAGAACTGAAGCCCGGTTTTAATCAAAAGCAATATGTACGTTGGTGGCAGGCTACATAATTCAACCGTCCCTCTAATCACCGAACATCCGATGATTCTTCCATCAAACCAGATTGTAACCGAGCTCATTGTAACAAAGTATCATGGCATGGGCATTCGGGAACAATTCATGTTTTGTCCGCCATTGATGGCTGAGGTGGAACGAATTTTAAACAGCAGACCTCTGGTGCCACTCAGCGACGACTGCAAGGATGAATTGGCATTGACGCCAAGTATGTTGCTGAACAATGGACAACGACCTGCCTCCAGACACGTTTGTCAATGAAGACAGTTACAGACGATCTTGGAGGGGCTACTTCTTGCAGATCAATTTTGGGAGCGATTGACAAAGGGGTATTTGCCTTTGCTACATTTGCGACAAAACTGGATTCAGCCAATGAGGAATTTCACGGTTGGCGACGTGGTCCGTTAATGAGAACGCGAAGAGAGAACTCTGACCGAAAGGGATCATCAAGAAGTTAGACAAGAACGGTGTGGTGCGCCGTGTCCAGGTGCGCACTGCATATGCTACCTCAACCCGAGACAAAATTTGCCTTCTAGAAGGGATCGCATAAATTTGTATTTTCTATGTTGTTTGTGTTTACGCCTGCCTCACGGTTTTCTTCTTTACACATTTTAAAAAAAGAAATATTTAAAAAATTAACATATATATTTATCTTAACAACCGGTTAAAACTTATTAACTATTATACTTTTTGCCAAATTTTATTTTAAATATCGGTAAAATATGTTCTTGCGTTAAAAGTATACGCGGGCTTAACGCTGCAGGCTCCCCGCAGTTTAATAAAAAATTTTGCAGACCGAAAGCTATTAGTCGTAAAATTTTGCAGGCCAGAAGCACCCGTATTTAATCCGTTTATAAAAAGGGTTTTGAGACAAAAATCTTCAAAAAAAATAATATTCTAAAAACCAACATATGTCATTAACGTAACAACCAATAAAAACTTTTATATATGCTGTACTTTATGCAAAATTTTTATTTTAATTATCGGTAAAATATGGTCTTACGCTGACTTTATACACGGGAATTTCATCGCGGACTTCCCGCCGTTTTTTTGCGGGACAAATCTTCTGGCAACTCTTTAAACGTTTTATTCTTTGTGTTTTAGTATATAAATGTTTATACATTAACACGGGCAATAACTAATAACATATTTATGCACATTCTTCAGTGTAAAAAATGATAAATTAATGCTTTTTCTTCAAATATTGTTTAGAAATACGGCCCTATTTTGCAAAATACGTGATATCATAATGCATCGTCTTGCGTCACCTAAAAGCGCGCGCTTTCAAATTATTTTTTTATAGGTTTTAGTTTGTAAAATTAAAAAATAAATTGACACGGGAAAAGAAAGATGACATGTTCTTGCACATTATTCTTTAAAAAAAATATTAATTTACTGCTTATTTTATTTCAAATACTGTCTAAAAAACTGTATAAAACTACGCGAAAATACAATTTTTCGCGGTAATTAAAATGCAAAATCCCCGCTGTTCTAAAAAAAATCTTTGGGCCCTGGTTACCTTTTTTGTTAGTTCGCTGGTCGTAAAAACTTATAAAAAAGTAAGGCTGAAGTAAGGTTTAACACACAATTAGACTTTCGCTTCCATACTTAATTTGTTGATTATATACTTTGTAGTTTGTGTTTCGTATCATATAGTTTGTGTCGCATTTTTGTTTTAATAAAGTGTGGCCTTCTTATCGATGCCCATCTTTACAGCGTACTCTATTGGGGTTTAATAATTGTTTAAGCCATAGTAGGAGTTTATTAGATCCTACATTATTCAAGATATAAACTGCAGTCAACTAATCAAAAATTTTGCGCCAGACTCATCCCGCGGTGCTGCGATTTTTTAAAATTATTCCTCCTTTCTAGTTATATAGCCCATGAACCACCTCTGTTATCTACACCTCAAAAATAAAATATATTCTGACAACAACCTTACGTTAAAATAAAATTAAAATGTACGACCCTGAGCCCCACTGTTTAAAAATAAGTTTTGTTTATAAATTCTGGTATTTTTTCGTAAAGTTATTCTATATATACCTTAAACACTTTAGCCTAGCAATCAAAATGCGATCCCAGCAAAAGAACACTCGTTTATAAATGCTGGTTTGAAACAGGTAGAAAAAGGCAATCTTTAAATTTAGGAGAATTAGTCACAAGTTTTTTTTGTATAAATCTTTATCCTCGATGTGGAAGGTCGATTGCGCGAACTAAACATAGAGTTACCCAGTCTCGAGTTGCCTGTGGTAGTTTGGGATAATATAGATTATAATTGCCCGGTAATTATGCTGCTGATTAAGTGCTGACTCAGCAAGAGTTTATACCGTTTATAGCGCCTTATTCAAGGGTGCTATAGCATAGGAGCAGTGGGAATTGAACCCACGATCTCCTGGTGGTGCAACAAGTGTACTTACCGCTACACCACGCTGGCAAATGTTTAATAATTACCAATAATGATTATTTTTTAAATTAAATAAAAACCAAAAAAAAAATAAAAAAATTGTTCTGTTACCAGGACATCGAAAAAAAATTAAAAGCAACAAAATGTAAATAATTTAAAAACCAAACCAACTTTTAAACAACGAAATTTTCAAGTTAATTTTATTACATTTTAAAGCAGTTAGTTATCCCATACCAAACAACTTGATTGTTTACATTAAACTGAGTATTTTCAACATGGTGGTGTCAGCTAAATATGACGCAAAACCTGATGACAAATATTTATTTAAATTGTAAGCGAATATGTTATAAGGTTGTTGAACTTGGTTAATCATTTATAATATCGATAAATAAAACTCGTTGGTATCAGCTAGGACAAATATTGATGGCTGAATAACAGGAAGTTATTTATAACACTTGATGTTTTTATAAGGTCAATATCAGCTGTGATTACAAAAGTTCTGCAAAATATTTACGCAATATTTGCGAAATTCTCAGTAATTTTGTGTTTAATGAATTGCAACATTTTGCAGACCTTGAACTAAAGTCAATGTAATAAACATGTTGTTTACATGTTTATAATTATTTACTAACTTTAAGGCTTTACACGAATGCTACAAAATGCCAGCAGTGGGAATCAAACTCAGGATCTCAGGTCTTACACGAATGCTACAAAATGCCAGCAATGGGAATCAAACCCAGGATCTCAGGTCTTACACGAATGCAACAAAATGCCAGCAATGGGAATCAAACCCAGGATCTCAGGTCTTACACGAATGCTACAAAATGCCAGCAATGGGAATCAAACCCGGGATTTCAGGCCTTACACGAATGCTACAAAATGCCAGCAGTGGGAATCAAACCCAGGATCTCAGGCCTTACACAAATGCTACAAAATGCCAGAGGTGGGAATCAAACCCAGGATCTCAGGTCTTACGCGAATGCTACAAAATGCCAGCAGTGGGAATCAAACCCAGGATCTCAGGCCTTACACAAATGCTACAAAATACCAGCAGTGGGAATCAAACCCAGCCTTTTCAACCAAAAATCAATTTATAGAAATCATGTCTTTAACATTCAAATATTTTAATAATTGTAAAAGCATAGTTGCATAAAAACAAAAAAACTTTCTACAGTATTTTAATAATTAGTAATGTGCCGATCGCCGTTTTTTTTTCGGATCAGATAACGATCGGATAACGTGTCCGAACAATCGGTAACATTATTGTCACTAAATACAAAAAAAAATTGACCCTGTATGTTAAACACTTCTACTTATTCACAAGTTTGTTTAAATATTTAACCGTAATATTCAGTATAATTTACAAGAACTAAAAACAATTTTACCAGCGCGGAAATAAAGCGCTGTAAAAGTTTATGGAATCTATGTGGTTAAGGCATGTGCGTGTTTATTTGTGACGTAAAATTAAATGTGACGTAATTACCGATTTTGGACCTTGATCGGGTGATCGCAAAATCCCTTCAAAAATCGACGATTTACGATCACCATTTTGATCGGCACATCACTATTAATAATTTGCATTTTCGAAAAATAATCTGAAAAAATAGATGATATCAATTTTATAGTTTTCTAAAATTTTAAAAGAAGTAACAAAAACAAAATATATTTCAGAAATATAAAACAATAATAATTTCTCATAAAATATGGAGTAATTATGAGGTAAGGGAATACAAAATCTTAAAAGTAATAAAAACTGTAAAATTAACATTATTTAAATTTCTGTTTAGTTAATATAAATTAGAAAATATAAACAGCAAGAATGGCAACAAATAATTTAGGAACTAAAATAACTCACTAGTATAATATTAAAAATAACTTTAAAAAAATTTTGGCAAAAAATTATAAAAAATATTTCACTAATAAATATTTAATAAAATTAAAATATTGTCATAATAAAATTTTTTAAATTTATAAATGTTTAACATAATTCAAAAACTTTTTTTTCAATTTAAAGTTTCGTTTTATTAACTATTGCTTCACTTTCTTCACAATTGTTCGCTTCAATGCTCATGTGCAGTGAACCACGCAGAAGAGAAATTTGAGTCAACAAAAAGAAAAAAGAACCTGAAATTAGAAAAAAGTTTTGTAAAAACTAACCAAAAAAATAAAAATCAAACTATATAAACCATTAAAATATTATTTAAAAAATTTGGCTTTGCTGCATGAGGTCCTGGGTTCGATTCCCACTGCTCTCAAGCTGTAACGTTATTGAGTAAGGTGCTATAAACTCCTGCTAAGCCAGCACTTAATCAGCAGCTTAATTATCGACAATTATAATCTTTATAATATTCCAAACTGGCACTGATTCCTACTTAATTTGATTCCTAGTACCGGCATGTTGAAGCACCAACTAAGGATTTTATTGCATAAATATAAAACTCACCAGAATGTCTGAATGAAGCCCCAACCAGTAACAATAAGATAGTTGGAGATTTGATAAATCATTTGAAAGTTGTCAAAATTGATTTTAACACCGACTGCTTTTCTAAATAATAAAATTTATAACCAGGTTTATAAATAGCTTAGTTAAAAATATAGTTTGCAAAATAGACCAAATAACTTTTAAACATTTCTCCAAAAAAATAAGAAATTTTACGGCAGACTTAAAAAATACAATTCTTATAATGAAAACGGCAGGATGGTGTAGTGGTAAGAACAGTTGCTACACCACACATAAGGTCGTGGGTTCAATCCCCACTGCTTCTATGCAGTAGAGCCCTTGAGTAAGGCGCTATAAACGGTGTAAACTCATGCTAAGAACACTTAACCAGCGGCATAATTATCGGGTAATTATAATCAATGATTTCCCAAACTACCAAAGTCAATTTGAGACCAGGTTGGGGTAACTGATGTTATTCTATGTTTAGGTCATGAGATCGACCTTCCCACATCGAGGATAAATAAATCCCAAAAACAGTTTTATTTATTAAACATTTTATCAAAAGTATTAAATACCAAAGCCTGTCTCATATTTGTTTTTCTCTTCAGCTTGTTCTATAATTTTACGTTCTGGTTCTTTGACAGTGAAATATAAAATAATCGCCATAATTATGCCTGGAGCTCCAGCTATAAAGTAACACCAACGCCAACTCTAAGAAAAAATTAACAAAAAATTAGTTAAAAATTAATTTAAAAAAAGTTAAATCAATTTTGTTTTTTTGGGGGTTGATTTAATAAAAAAACCTAAAAATAAACTGATCAAAAAAAGGGGTGCTACATCATGACAGCAGTTAGGATCGAACCCAGGTCCTCATGTAGTAAAGCCAAGTGTTCTGACTACAACATCGTACTGCCGGTAAAAAATATTTAAAAAATTTTCACCATTCCAAGAATGTTGGCGTCAGTCACATAATTTCCAACAGCAAATGCCAAACCATATCCAAAATAAATTCCAAAGTTGAAAAAACTCATCGCAAAAGCTCGAACTTTCTGTGAGAAAATGTCGGCCACCAAACTTGAGGTAAGAGGAGTACAGGCCGACTCTCTGAGAAAAAAGTTTTAGGTTTATAAGAGAATTTATTATACATACAAAACAAAAAAATATGATATTATTAAGGTTTGTTAAGACCCTAGCATAAGAGCAGTGGGAATTGAACAAAGAACCTCATGTAGTGATGCCAAGTGCTCTTACCACTACACCATGCTTCACTCACAAATTTAGTTTGAAATAATAACTGGTACAAAAAACTTTTTTTTTTTTTAATATTTTTTTACTGAAACAAACTTTAAACTCACCCTGCCCCAAAACCAACTCTCAGCAAAGCTAACAACCAATAAGTGTCGGCAAATCCGGTGGTAAAAGTCATTACCGAGTAAAAGAAAACACTTGCAGATAATATCTGGATTCTAAACCATAAAATAAAAAGAGTTTTATAAAAATTAATTCAAAATTTAAATATTGAAAAGCAAAATAATTAAAAAAAATTTTAAAGAGATTTAAGGTTTGCATAGAAAATGGAGTTACTGACATTTTACCAAAAACTATATTTCCAAAACCACCATTTTACTAATAATAGCACATTTTCTATTAACTCTCTTTTACTCAAAAAAAGTTTATAAAAAAAATTTATTTCCACAAAAAAAAAAAAAAATTTATTTTTCAACTCAAAAAAAAATGATTTTATAAAAAAAAAGCCCTCATGCTGTAGCGCCCTTAAGTAAGGCGCTATAAACAGTATAAACTCCTGCTGAGCCAGCACTTAATTAGCAGCTTAATTATCGGCTTATTGTAATTTATAATATCCCAAACTGTTGAAGGCAACTCGATACTGGGTCAGAGTAAATGATGTTACTCTATGTTTAGGTCGTGAAGTTGACCTTTCCACATTGAGGATAAATAAATATAAAAAATAGTCGGTAATCAACCTGTTATATTTATCGCCAACAATTCCCATTACAACTCCCATAACAGTAAAAATGGCAATAAATATTGGACCAGCAAGAACTTGGTATTCTATTCCCTGGCCTGAGTAATCCCATTCACAATATATCGTTCCATTCCATCCCATGAGATTACATCTAAAAATTAGGATTATTAATAATTTACTTTGTTAGTTAGCATGTTGTTGCATTCTTAAGTAAGACCTGAGATCCTGGGTTTGATTCCCGCTGTTGGCATGCTGTAGCATCATTAGGTAAAACCTGAGATTCTGGGTTTGATTCCCACTGCTGGCATGTTGTAGCATCCTTAATTAAGACATGAGATCCTGGGTTTGATTCTTACTACTAGCATGTTGTAGCATTCTTGAGTAAGACCTGCAATCCTGGGTTTGATTCCCACTGCTGGCATGTTGTAGCATCCTTAAGTAAGACCTGAGGTTCTTGGTTTGATTCCCACTGCTGGCATGTTGTAGCATCCTTAAGTAAGATCTGAGATGCTGGATTTGATTCCCACTGCTGTCATGTTGTAACATCTTTGAGTAAGACCTGAAATTCTTGGTTTGATTTCCAATAAAATAATATTAGCATGCAAAATTAACAACTACTCACTGTGTTGAATTCTTCACATCTCTGCATTTTGTGTTTGACAGTTTTTCAACATTTATGTCCAAGGTCAAACAAGCCATGTCTCCAAAATGAACGTCCTGTGCCATTTCCTTTGAGGTGACACCGATCATAAAATGACCCAACTCCCCAAACCCATAACACAACATTAGGATTTTTATACAATACCAATGATACATGGGCTCCCCTTTAAATGTTTTAACCATTTTGAAATTGTTTTCCTAATGTTAAAGTAAACTAAATTTAAATTCTGTTAAAATATATTTTTACATTTATTAATTAGCGATATGGAAAGGTCGACTTACCAACTTAAAAAAAGCTGCTGATTAAGTGCTGGCTCAGCAGAAGTTCATACGGTTTATAGTGCCTTACTTAAGAGCGCTACAGCATGGAAGCAATGAGAATCGAACCCAGGACCTCATGTAGTGAAGCCAAGTGTTCTGACCACTACACCATGCTGCCATTATTACAGTATATATAATTTTTAAATTTGATCAAAAAAAATTGTTCGTTAATCGTTTAAATATTAATAAAATAATAAAAATCATATTCAGCAAAAAAGATTTAATTTATGCCTAAAATTAACTTAAAATTTTATCCAGAATATATCAGCTAACGCAAACAATTTTGGCAAATATTGCCAGACCATAACTTTTCTGATTTCTTTAACATAAATATATCTTAACATTTCTTTGTTTTTACTTTATAATTTGCTCAATTAATCTAAAAACATTTGTTTTTGGTCTGTTTACAAAATCACATTTCCTCAACGCGATGTCAACAAAAAGTTGAAGTAGTTACTCATATGCGGCGTACGAAAAATGTCACCACTTTTTAAATGTTTATTGCAAGAAAGTCGACTTCAAGACCTAAATATAGAGTAACAACTGGGCAACTACTGTTACCTTGACCCAGTCCTAAGTTGCCTATAGCATGTTAGAGTATTATTGATTATAATTGCACAATAATTAAACTGCTTTATAAATAATGACTTAGCAAGAGTTTATATCGTTTATAGCACCTTACTCAAGGACGCTACTGCATAAGAGCAGTGGGAATTAAGTCTAGGACCTCGTATAGAAAAGCCAAGTGTTCTGACTACTAAACCAGGCTGCCTTAACATAATTTAACTAAAAACATTTTACCAAATAAACATGAATTAGAAACTGTACAAAAAACGATGTTTTACCATTTTTATCACAAACAAACAAGCCCAAGATATCTACCTCAAAAACTACCAAGCGACCTAACTACTAAGACTAAAACGCAAGACATCTACCTCAAAACCTAGCGAACGACCTAACTACTAAGACTAAAGTGCAAGACATCTACCTAAAAACCTAGCAAGCGAACCAACTACTAAGATTGTAGTGCAAGACATCTACCAAAAATCCTAACAAGTGACCTAACTACTAAGACTAAAGCGCAACACATCTACCAAAAAAACTAGCAAGCGACCTAACTACTAAGACTGAAGCGCAAGACTTCTACCAAAAAACCTAGCAAGCGACCTAACTAATAAGTCTAAAGCGCAAGACATCTACCAAAAAACCCAGCAAGCGACCTAACTAATAAGACTAAAGCGCAAGACATCTACCAAAAAACCCAGCAAGCGACCTAACTACTAAGACTGTAGTGCAAGACATCTACCAAAAATCCTAACAAGTGACCTAACTACTTAGACTGAAGCGCAACACATCTACCAAAAAACTAGCAAGCGACCTAACTAATAAGACTAAAGCGCAAGACATCTACCTAAAAACCTAGCAAGCGAACCAACTACTAAGACTGTAGTGCAAGACATCTACCAAAAATCCTAACAAGTGACCTAACTACTTAGACTGAAGCGCAACACATCTACCAAAAAAACTAGCAAGCGACCTAACTACTAAGACTGAAGCGCAAGACTTCTACCAAAAAACCTAGCAAGCGACCTAACTAATAAGACTAAAGCGCAAGACATCTACCAAAAAACCCAGCAAGCGACCTAACTAATAAGACTAAAGCGCAAGACATCTACCAAAAAACCCAGCAAGCAACCTAACTACTAAGACTGAAGCGCAAGACTTCTACCAAAAAACCTAGCAAGCGACCTAACTAATAAGACTAAAGCGCAAGACATCTACCAAAAAACCCAGCAAGCAACCTAACTACTAAGACTGAAGCGCAAGACTTCTACCAAAAAACCTAGCAAGCGACCTAACTAATAAGACTAAAGCGCAACACATCTACCAAAAAATCTCGCAAGCAACCTAACTAATAAGACTAAAGCGCAACACATCTACCAAAAAATCTCGCAAGCAACCTAACTACTGAGACTGAAGCGCAACACATCTACCAAAAAAACTAGCAAGCGACCTAACTACTAAGACTAAAGCGCAAGACATCTACCAAAAAAACTAGCAAGCGACCTAACTACTAAGACTAAAGCGCAAGACATCTACCAAAAAAACTAGCAAGCAACCTAACTACTAAGACTAAAGCGCAAGACATCTACCAAAAAATCTCGCAAGCAACCTAACTACTGAGACTGAAGCGCAACACATCTACCAAAAAACCTAGCAAGCAACCTAACTACTAAGATTGAAGCGCAAGACATCTACCAAAAAACCTAGCAAGCAACCTAACTAATAAGACTAAAGCGCAAGACATCTACCAAAAAAAACAGCAAGCGACCTAACTACTAAGACTGAAGCGCAACACATCTACCAAAAAAACTAGCAAGCGACCTAACTACTAAGACTGAAGCGCAAGACATCTACCAAAAAAACTAGCAAGCAACCTAACTAATAAGACTAAAGCGCAAGACATCTACCAAAAAACCCAGCAAGCGACCTAACTACCTAAACGGACTAAAACTTTAAAACTATGCCAATTTAGGGGAAAACAGTTCCTGCCATAGCGTAGGTGATCCGATATTCAAAAAAGCGAACAGTCGATCAAAGCCATCGGCCTAAAGGCACTACAAGCTAATCAGATGCGCTTATAAAACCAACGAATATCCACGTACGAAGAAGTGGTTGGCCTCCCATTGTCGCTGGGAGGTCTCCCATTTACACTTCCCTAACTGTTAGTTGAACATCGAAATCTTGAGCCTAGGTTAAGCCTAAAATAAAGCTATTTGTGGTCCTTTGTAAAAGTCCAAGTTTACGCTTTGTATATGTGTTGGCTTAGCATAAGCAAAAATTTATTTTAAACGACAATTTTTTTGATTTTTGTAAATAAAAAATGTTTTGGGTGAAAATTGTGACATGTTGAAAATTGAAAGCTTGCGTCGTTCGTCCGGTTTATAAAATGCGGAAAAGCGGAATTTTTAAACCTTACCCTAATCTTCCCTTGAAAAGTATCTGCCCATACTCTTTAAAAATGAAAAAAACGACTTTTTACCTAAATATAGGAAAAATATATAACATATTTAGAGCATGAGATTTTCTTAAAATAGCATTTCAAGGCACAAGATTTTAGTAAAAGGTTATTAAAAAGTTAACTCAGGACATGAGTTCTTTTTTCATAATGATGCACACTATAAGGCTAATAATAAAGATGCTACAACATGCCATCAGTGGGAATCAAACTAATGACCTCAGGTTCTTACTTAAAGATACTATAACATGCCATCAGTGGGAATCAAACTAATGACCTCAGGTTCTTACTTAAAGATGCTACAACATGCCATCAGTGGGAATTAAACTAAGGACCTAAAGTTCTTACTTAAAGATCCTACAACATGCCATCAGTGAGAATCAAACTAAGGACCTCAGGTTTTTACTTAAAGATCCTACAACATGCCATCAGTGGGAATCAAACTAAGGACCTCAGGTTCTTACTTAAAGATGCTACAACATGCCATCAGTGGGAATTAAACTTAGGACCTCAGGTTCTTACTTAAAGATCCTAAAACATGCTAGCAGTGGGAATCATGCAAGAATATGAAGCGAATTTTATTAATTACAAACTGTTTTTAGTTGTTGGTTGTTTACATGAATATAAAATTCTGGCTAATTCTTACGGAAATAAACTCAGAATTTCAGTAATGTCTAAATCCATGTTTATTAAGTGGCGTCCGTTCAGCAGAACGGAATTGCCTAACTGTTTAAAACGAACATTTGCATTTAATAAAAAGCAGAAATGAATCGTTGAAAAAATAATTCAATACTAGAGAAACGAGGTTAGAGTTCCCATGTGAAAAGAGTTGTTAAATAACCCGCAAATTCGATAAACAAGTTATAGTTAAAAGCATTGAAACTTATTATTTAAATAGGGAGGAAAAATACGCCAAAGCTTGTCAGCAAATAAATAACAATTCCATTTCAAATCAACATCAAAAACTGTTTGTTTATAAAATTAAAAGTTAGCTTATGTGGATTTATCCAAAATAAGTTACAATTGTGGCATTAATAGGGCCAATACCTTCTTTGTTTGACCCAGTTACATCGATGTAGCTAATTGTTTGCTTGTTGGTCCGTCCGCAAATCAGTAGTAATCGTAACAGCACTTACTTTTTGTTCAACCTCGTCTTCTAATCCTTCCCACACCTCTGTTTTAAGAGCAGGTAGTATTGTGCGGGATGGTATTTTAAACCTGGGCTCTAGAACTTTCATAAGATCTCTAAAACCTTCGTCATTTAAAACCTTTCGTCAATAAAAATGGCTGCAAATTTTTAGTATTATAACTTCTTTTGTTGCCTGGACAGCCACTTGAAATAACTAATTTGCATTTATTACACATTGCTTTACTTTCACTATCTTTGATTACAGTCTTTATATTAGACCTACGATTTGACATCGCAGTAACTGTTCACTTAAAAATAGAAAATTTAAACAATACTACTATAGACTTTGTTACATTATGTTTATTTACACATTTAATAAACTCAACTATTACAGCCTTAACATTTTAGTACATTTACAGAATTTTGTATAATTTAAATATAATAACACGGATTATTTGTTCAAAATTATACAATAAATTAGTTTACAAGTTTTAATATATTACATAACTAAAGAATTTTAATTAACAACTAGGAATTAAAATAATTAACCGAAAGAAATATGTGATTACTAGCAAGATAAAAGCTCCATGCGAAGAGCGGGATAATCATGCCAGGTTTGTGGATACAATCGAACATAGCGAGCACTTATAGGTTGAGGAAAGTTGTTGAACTTGTAACCATTTCTATCTTCATTACCAACAAAAGCCTTTAAAAGATTTAATATAATATTTAACGTAATAATATTCAGGTTTAAGATATTAATTATTTAAATTTTATAACTTTAATAATCGCGCGTTGTTCATCGCTTTACATTTAACTTAAAGGAACTGCAACATGCAAAATTAAAATGTTTATAAAGGGCATTGTGACGTGTTTGACAGCCCCTGATTACAATCTAAATGGCTTATTTCCTGCCCAAAAGTTACGGATTTTTGCTATTTTAAATAAAAAAATGTTCGACGATGCTTAAATTTAAGTTATCGACTTTATATTTAAGTTGTGCATAATTTGAGCTTAAGCATTCGTGTTGACACTGTTTTTAGGGAGCTAGAACAGCGTCCATAGCAACGTGATATAAATACGTTCCATGTCTTATAAAAAAAACAGTTTTATGGACATAAATCACAATCACAAAATCAAATGTAGCCTGCACTTTAAAAAAACTGTTTTTAATTAACACTAAGGCTAAAAAGAATGCTGTTTTTAAGTAAGTTAGGTACTATAAACTACTCTCCAAGCTACTTCGTACGCTGGGACCAAAGTAGCTACGTTCGGCCTTAAGAAAACAGTAGATTATAACTTGCGTTAAATTATAAACCGAAACTTATTTACTACTTGGAAAAACATAAAAATGTCTTTCAACAAGTAGTAAACCCCATTTGGGGCTGAAAATGTAAAAGAAAGTCAGCACTGGAAAATAATAAAACTGAAATACAAAATCGGTAAAAAATTGTGATCCAGTTTAGCCTTAGAACCTGTAGAATTTAAAAAAACATCAATATTGCTATATTGGACATGTTTTAATAAAAAAACGTTTTTCCAGTCAAACAACGACTAAAGACCGAGTACAAACATAAGAAAAGCTCACATAATTATTTTCACACCGGTTCGCGGGATTTTTGCAATGTCAATTTTTAAAATTACAAAACTTTGGATTAATAAAAAATTCAAAACTGTCGCAGACCCTTTATTGTTACAAACGACGCATAATTAAGTTTTGTAACAAGCTATGACGTCACAAAACAATTAGAATGGGGATTGTTTAAACAATGATTTGCTTGGTTATTATCATCTAGCTTGTAAACAACACACAACTTTTAAAAACAAGTTTTGGTGATTTTAATTAAAACATTTTTAATAAAATAAGTTTTTTTAAATTAATTAACACCAATTAATTAAAAACTGTTTCTAAACTTTAATAAGTTAAACAAAATAAATTTTCGTTTTAAATTTAAGCTTACCAGATCATTTCCATTATTTTGGATGAACTGCATATCTGATGTACTGGACCCATAAGATATCTTATAGCTGGTCACCCAATAAGAATATTGGTAACTTCCTTGTGTCACAACTCCTGTCACTTGAGTTGATCTCTTGAGGTCAATTTGGATCCATTCCCCAACCCTGCCTATTAATTAAAATAAAACAATGTTAATGTTTATTTTCCACTAATTACAAAAGTTGTGAAACTTTATTATAAGATAGAAAATAATTCCAACAACTCACCTTGTTTAGGATTCCAACCCCAGGTATGAGCATCCAACCTAGCTTTATGTGGTGAGTACCTGCTGCTGCCATGATAGGCATAATAAGAACTAGCTGTGATGTCACTATCCGGTATTCTTCCATCTTTTAACCCAAGTCCACATACACTAACTATAAATATTTAGGTTTATTAAGAATTAATCTTATAAGTTGGCATGATTTAGCTTAACTCTTAGATATTTAAATTGTAAAATTAATTATTACAAAATGTTTATAAATTGTTATATTGTCTGCTTACTGTTAGAACATCGTAACTCAAAAATTGACAACAAATATAAATTTAGCGGCATTTAAAAAATGATTTAGTTTGTAATTAAAAAATATCTTTTTATTAATTTATCATTTGATTTTTGAACTTTAAATAACCTTGTATTTTAAGTAAAAAGATCGAGTGGTTAAAGTTTTGTTAACATACGAATGTTATTTAATTAAAACTGGTTGCGATTTAAAAAAACACCGAAAATTTTAATTTATAAACAGAAGAAATTTCAGCAGATGTTAAAAAATACAAATTTTAAAAGCTGCGTTTTCTTGGGCACAGATTCCATAAGACATTTTAAGTTATTTAAATTAAAAGTTTATTTAATTAAAACTGACATTATAACTTAATATCGTTTGTTAATATAATAAATAAATATCTATGATAAAATTAATTTTACAATTAAGTTTTAGCCTTTTAAAAATGCCACTATATTAAGTATACTTGTTTATATAAGTAACATTGTTAATAAACCATACAAAATATACTTGCAAGATTCAAAAAGCTATTTAATTTTCTTAAGATTGTTTTTATTTAAGTTTTGAGGTTCTACCAGTAAGCCGATGATATTATCATTATTTAACAAATGTAAAGTAACCAAAATACCTTTTATTTGGGGGAGAATTTTTTCTATCTCCGACACGACCTCCCCATCGCAAGAACACTCGCCAGTAGCCCCAACTGACCCTTTGGGGCCAATTTCACCCCTGAAACCTTGTTCACCTTTAACGCCAGGACCCCCAATTGCCCCAATTTCACCCTTGGGACCTATGGGGCCAATTTCACCCCTGAAACCTTGTTCACCTCTAACGCCAGCGCTCCCAACTGCCCCAATTTCACCCTTAGGACCTATGGGGCCAATTTCACCCATGAAACCTTGCTCACCTCTAACGCCAGGACCCCCAATTGCCCCAATTTTACCCCTGAAACCTTTTTCACCTTTCTCCCCAGCTGGGCCAAGCTTTCCTGGTCTACCTTGTTTAGTTTCAGAAGGTTCATGAGCAGATGCAGTGGGACATGCACTAAAACAAACTTGGTTGTTTTGGGATGCAGCTAAGCATAACCAGAAGCACAAAAACATAAAAATTTTCAAACTCATTTCGGAAAGTTTTAAGTTACAATTGATTTATTCTAAACTCATTTAACAAGTTAGTTATACTTTTGTTATTAATATTTATCGCAAATAATTGAAAATAACTTTCCGTCTGTTCCGACATTTTTATATCAAAACACGCAGGTACCAAAACGCATCAAAAATATATCTTAATTAATTTTAAATCGGTTGTTATTTAAAATTAAAAAAAAACTTTTTAAACGAGATATGGCGACACTATGACGTAACAATAATAGCAACGCTGCATTAAAATACTTATTCGAATTGTTGTCTAACAAGATTTGACGCTATAGTTTAATTGTGATGTCATAATCTACTAAAGTGACGACAAAGCACGCTATAGTTAAATTGTGATGTCATAATCTACTAAAGTGACGACAAAGCCCGCTATCGGAGCCGCAAAGCGAGTCAGCTATTGTGGCATGCAACGAGGTTTCCCATAACAGCGTTAAAAATGTGAAACGTTTCAAGATTGTGCCAGTTAAAGTGTGGGGTAACAATCAAAGTAATTTTGTGAACGCTTTTCTGGATGACGGTTCAGATACAAGTATTTGTACTGCAAGCCTTGCAAAGAAATTGGGAGGAGACAAAAGAACACACCGAGCTTTATACAGCAAATTAAGTAACTAGTCATGGGAGCCGAGTTGACTCACTGTATGTAAAGGAGGTCAAACCGAATCGTTTATTGTCGACAAGCTTTTGGTACTTGATCATATTGTCAATATAGGTAACAGCATTACAACTAAGAAAGTGGCAAACATGTATCCGCATCTGCGTGACCTGAAGTTTTCTGAACTTAAAACAAAATCAGTGGAGCTACTTCCTGGAAACAATGTTCACGATGCATTCAGGGTTTCTGAATGGCGTTACGGCAAGAAGTGCCAGCCTTTCAGCCCGCATACGGCGTTGGATTGGACGTTGTTTGGCTCAGACCATAACCCAAGAAAATCCTCCCAACGAACTAATGTTAACTTTATGCATGAGCCTGAACAAGTATCGACATCATGCAACGAAATTTCAGATGTTTATCTGCTAAAAAACAGAAAAATGGCACTTCAAAGGCTGCAAACTTTGAAAAAGAATTTTATTGCTAACCCTGAAACTTTTAGCCAATATAGGAAAGAAATCGATGAATATGTAAAATAAGGACATGTGACTGTATAGGCTAATAGGAATTGTGTAAACGATATAACGTGGTATATACCACACTATTGTACGGGCCCTAAGTACATTATAGTGTTTTATTGTGCTGCAAAACACTGCGTTGTTTCTTTAAATGACGTTTTATTACAGGGACTTTACTAACAGCCTCGTGGAAGTGCTTTTACGATCTGGTTCCAGAACTACATATTAACACTTGGAATAATTGGCTTAACACTCTTGTTAATTGAGATAACATTAGTATACCCAGATGTTTTAAACCTTAATATTGATTATGGTTGTATTTAGTTTTATCGCTGAAAGAATTGAAGCCCGGTTTTAGTCAAAGGCAATATGTACGTTGGTGGCAGGCTATGTAATTCAACCGTCCCTCTAATCACCAAACATCCGATGATTCTTCCATCTAACTAGGTTGTAACTGAGCTCATTGTAACAAAGTATCATGGCATGGGCATTCGGGAACAATTCATGTCTTGTCCGCCATTGATGGCTGAGGTGGAACGAATTTTAAACAGCAGACCTCTGGTGCCACTCAGCGACGACTGCAAGGATGAATTGGCATTGACGCCAAGTATATTGCTGAACAATGGACAACGACCTGCCTCCAGACACGTTTGTCAAGGAAGACAGTTACAGACAATCTTGGAAGTTCTACTTCTTGCTGATCAATTTTGGGAGCGATTGACAAAGGGGTATTTGCCTTCGTTACAATTGCGACAAAAATGGCTTCAGCCGATGAGGAATTTCACGATTGGCGACGTGGTTCGTTAATGAGAACGCAAAGAGAGGACTCTGACCGAAAGGGATCATCAAGAAGTTAGACAAGAAAATCGCCGACTCCCCGCCGTTTTTTGCAGGACAAATCTTTTGGGAACTCTTTAAACGTTTTATTCTTTGTGTTTTAATGTATAAATTTATATACATTAACACGGGCAATAACTAATAACATATTTATGCACATTCTTCAGTGTAAAAAATGATAAATTAATGCTTTTTCTTCAAATATTGTTTAGAAATACGGCCCTATTTCGCAAAATACGTGATATCATAATGCATCGTCTTGCGTCACCTAAAAGCGCGCGCTTTCAAATTATTTTTTTATAGGTTTTAGTTTGTAAAATTAAAAAATAAATTGACACGGGAAAAGAAAGATAACATGTTCTTGCACATTATTCTTTAAAAAAACTATTAATTTACTGCTTATTTTATTTCAAATACTGTCTAAAAAACTGTATAAGAATACGCGAAAATAAAATTTTTCGCGGTAATTAAAATGCAAAATCCCCGCTGTTCTAAAAAAAATCTTCGGGCTGAAGTGTCTGGTTACCTTTTTGGTCAGTTAGCTGGACGTAAAAACTCATAAAAAAGTAAGGCCGAAGTAAGGTTTAACATACAATTAGACTTTCGCTTTTATACTTAATTTGTTAATTAAATACTTTGTAGTTTGTGTTTCGTATCATATAGTTTGTGTCGCATTTTTGTTTTAATAAAGTGTGTTTAATAATTGTTTAAGCCATAGTAATAGTTTATTAGATTCTACATTATTCAAGATATAAACTGCAGTCAACTAATCAAAAATTTTGCCAGATTCATCTCGCGGTGCTGCGATTTTTTAAAATTATTCCTCCTTTCTAGTTATATAGCCCATGAGCCACCTCTGTTATCTACACCTCAAAAATAAAATATAATCTGACAACAACCTTACGTTAAAATAAAATTAAAATGTGCGACCCTGAGCCTCACTGTTTAAAAATAAGTTTTGTTTATAAATTCTGGTATTTTTTTGTAAAGTTATTCTATATATACCTTAGCCTAGCAATCAAAATGCGATCCCAGCAAAAGAACACTCGTTTATAAATGCTGATTTGAAACAGGTAGAAAAAGGCAATCTTTAAATTAAGGAGAATTAGTCACAAGTTTTTTTTGAATATATCTTTATCCTCGATGTGGGAAGGTCGATTGCGCGAACTAAACATAGAGTTACCCTGTCTCCAGTTGCATTAAGCAGTTTGGGATAATATAGAGATTATAATTGCCCGATAATTATGCTGCTGATTAAGTGCTGACTCAGCAGGAGTTTATACCGTTTATAGCACTTTACTCGAGGGCGCTACAGCATAAGAGCAGTGGGGATTGAACCCACGACCTCCTGGTGGTGTAGCAAATGTTCTTACCACTACACCACGCTGCCAAATGTTTAATAATTACCAATAATTATAATTTTTTTAAATTAATTAAACCCCCCCACCCCCAAAAAAAAAAATTGTCCTGTTGCTAGGACATCGAACTAAAATTAAAAGCAACAAAATGTAAATAATTTAAAAACCAAAGCAACTTTTAAACAACGAAATTTTAAGTTAATTTTATTACATTTTAAAGCAGTTAGTTATCCAATACCAAACAACTTGGTAGTTTACATTAAACTGAGTATTTTCAACATGGTGGCGTCAGTTAAATATGACGCAAAACCTGATGACGAATATTTAATTAAATTGTAAGCGAATATGCTATAAGGTTGTTGAACTTGGTTAATCATTTATAATATCGATAAATAAAAATCGTTAGTATCAGCTAGGACAAATATTGATGGCTGCATAACAGGAGGTTATTTATAACACTTGATGTTTTTATAAGGTCAATATCAGCTGTGATTGCAGAAATTCTGCAAAATATTTACGCATTGTTTGCGAAATTCTCAGTAAATTTGTGTTTACTGAATTGCAACATTTTGCAGACCTTGAACTAAAGTCAATATAATAAACATGTTGTTCACATGTTTATAATTATTTATTAACTTTCAGATCTTACACGAATGCTACTCACTACAAAAAAATTGACCCTGTATGTTAAACATTTCTACTTATTCAAAAGTTTGTTTAAATATTTAACCGTAATATTCAGTATAATTTACAAGAACTAAAAACAATTTTATCAGCGCGGAAATAAAGCGCTGTAAAAGTTTATGGAAATCTATGTGGTAAGGGCATGTAAAGTGTTTATTTGTGGCGTAAAATTAAATGTGACGTAATTACCGATCTGCCGATTTTCGACCTTGATCGGGTGATCGCAAAATACCTTCAAAAATCGACGATTTACGATCACCATTTTGATCGGCACATCACTATTAATAATTTGCATTTTCGAAAAATAATCTTAAAAAATAGATAAAATCAATTTTATAGTTGTCTAAAATTTTAAAAGAAGTAACAAAAACAAAATATATTACTTTCAGAAATATAAAACAATAATAATTTCTCATAAAATATGGAGTAACTATAAAGTAAGGGAATACAAAATCTTAAAAGTAATAAAAACTGTAAAATTAACATTATTTAAATTTCGGTTTAGTTGATATAAATTAGAAAAAAAAAACAGCAAGAATGGCAACAAATAATTTAGGAACTAAAATAACTCACTAGTATAATATTAAAAATAACTTTAAAAAAATTTTGGCAAAAAAATATAAAAAAATTTCACTAATAAATATTTAATAAAATTAAAATATTGTCATGATAAAATTTTTTAAATTTATAAATGTTTAAAATAATTTAAAATCTTTTTTTTTTAATTTAAAGTTTCGTTTTATTAACTATCGCTTCACTTTCTTCACAATTATTCGCTTCAATGCTCATGTGAGGTGAACCACGCAGAAGAGAAATTTGGGTCAACAAAAAGAAAAAAGAACCTAAAATTAGAAAAAAGTTTTCGTAAAACTAACTAAAAAAAGGGTTTAAAAATCAGACTATATAAACCAATAAAATATTATTCAAAAAACTTGGCTTTGCTGCATGAGGTCCTGGGTTTCATTCCCACTGCTCTTGAGCTGTAACTTTATTGAGTAAGGCGTTATAAACGATATAAACTCCTGCTAAGCCAGCACTTAATCAGCAGCATAATTATCAGACAATTATAATCTATAATATTCCAAACTGCCAAAGTTAACTTAAAACTAGGTCAGGGTAACATATATACCTCCATGTTTAGGTCATAAAGTTGACATTCCCACATGGAGGATAAATAATTATCAGAAAAAAAACTTACTAGCCAAGTAAAATCCTGGGTAAACGATGTACAGTGCTTCCCTGAAACCTAAAATTTTGATCATAGGTGGTACTATAAGAGGGGCATTCCCTCCGATATTATTGATCACAAAAATAAACATAGCGATCGCTGTCGTGCGTGACTGGGCAGGAAAGAACTCAACCAAAACAGTGAACAAAACTCCGAACCACATTTCCGCTGTGTTTTAAATAAAATTTGATTACAATAAAGTCATCTCGAAACTGGGTCGGAGTAACTGTTGTTACTCTTAAAAAAATATGAAACTATTTACCGAATAAATAAGCTCCAAAGAGCGAAATAAAAGCATAAGGCGGAGAAAAGTAAAGCGTTCCCGCCGCTAGAGGGCAGGCTATTGCTTGACTAACGACCAAAACCCACAATCTTGTTCGTACACCTAAAAAAATTTGATTTAAAATTAAACCCCCAAAAAAATGAAATATTTCTAAATACAAATCTACAAAATTTGTGTTATATTAATAACACTGCCAATTTACACATAATGGGACATTTATATTAACCCCCTTACACCCCATCCCTTCTCTGAAAAAAAAACTGTTTTATTGTACTTATTTATCTTTAACGTGGGAAGGTCGAATGCACAACCTAAACATAGAGTAACATCAGTTACCCCGACCCGGTCTCAAGTTGACAGTTTGGGAAATTATAATTGCTCAATAATTAAGCTGCTGATTAAGTGCTGGCTCAGCAGAAGTTAATATCGTTTATAGCGCCTTACTTAAGGGCTCTACAGCATGGAAGCAGTGGGGATCGAACAACAGAACTTATGTAGTAAAGACAAGGGTTTTGACTACTACACCATGCAGGCAACCTTCAATTTATGTCGAAATTTTCAGATAATGCCATTTTCGAAAACTATTTTAGAAAAATGTCCATTCAGTAAATTGGATTTTTAATAATATGATCAAAATAAAGATTACCGTATTTAGAAGCGAGTAAATCGGATAAAATTCCACCAGTGATTATCCCAATCGTTCCACCAACGATGGAAGTTAAACTCATCCACAACCCCACCTCTATGCCGAGGTAATATTGATCAAAATATAACTGACTGTTGTAAGACCAACAAAAACTTGCTGAAAATATTAAAATTTGATTTAGATTTTGTTATCCTCGATGTGGGAAGGTCAACTTCATGACCTGAACATAGATGAATATTTGTTACCCCGACCCAGTCTCGAGTTAACTTTAGCAGTTTGGGATATTATTATTTTTTTGTATATATCTTTATCCTCGATGTGGGAAAGTCAAATGCGCGACTTAAACATAGAGTAACATCAGTTACTCCAACCCAGTCTCGAATTGCCTGTGGCAGATTGAGAGCGGAAGGGATCGAACCAAAGACCCCATGTAGTAAAGCCAAGTGATTCGACCACTACAGTATGCAGGGCGAGGTTTAAAGTTTGATTCCCAGTACCGGCATGTTGAAGCACCGACTAAGGATTTTATTCATAAATATAAAACTCACCAGAATGTCTGAATGAAGCCCCAACCAGTAACTATAAGATAGTCGGAGATTTGATAAATAATTTGAAAGTTGTCAAAATTGATTTCAACACCGACTGCTTTTCTAAACAATAAAATTTATAGCCAGGTTTATAAATAGCTTAGTTAAAAATATAGTTTGCAAAATGGGCCAAATAACTTTTAAACATTTCTCCAAAATAAAGAGAAATTTTACGACAGACTTAAAAAATACAATTTTTATAATGAAAACGGCAGCATGGTGTAGTGGTAAGAACAGTTGCAACACCACACATAAGGTCGTGAGTTCAATCCCCACCGCTCTCATGCTGTAGCACCCTTAAGTAAGTGTTATAAACGGTGTGAACACCTGCTGAGCCAACACTTAATCAGCAGATTAATTATCGGACAAATATATTGAATAATATCCCAAACTGCCAAAGTCAACTCTATGTTTAGGTCGTGAGATCGATCGAATTACAGAAAACGGGTTCATTTATTAAACATTTTATCAAAAATATTAAATACCAAAGTCTGTCTCATATTTGTTATTCTCTTCAGCTTGTTCTATAATTTTACGTTCTGGTTCTTTGACAGAGAAATATAAAATAATCGCCATAATTATGCCTGGAGCTCCAGCTATAAAGTAACACCAACGCCAGCTCTAAGAAAAAATTAACAAAAGATTAGTTAAAAATCAATTCAAAACAATAAAATTAATTTTTTTGGGGTTGATTTGATAAAAAAACCTAAAAATAAATTGTTCAAAAATAGGGTAGGCTACTACGTTATGAGAGTAGTAGGAATCGAACCCAGGTCCTCATATAGTAAAGCCAAGTGTTCTGACTACTACACCGCACTGTCGTTCAAAAAATATTTAAAAAATTTTCACCATTCCAAGAATGTTGGCGTCAGTCACATAATTTCCAAAAGCAAATGCCAAACCATATCCAAAATAAATCCCAAAGTTGAAAAAACTCATCGCAAAAGCTCGAACTTTCTGTGAGAAAATGTCGGCCACCAAACTTGAGGTAATAGGAGTACAGGCCGACTCTCTGAGAAAAAAGGTTTAGGTTTTTAAGAGAATTTATTATACATACAAAACAAAAAAATATGATATTATTAAGGTTTCTTAAGACCCTAGCATAAGAGCAGTGGGAATTGAACAAAGAACCTCATGTAGTGATGCCAAGTGCTCTTACCACTACACCATGCTTCACCCACAAATTAAGTTAAAAATATTAACTGGTACAAAAAACTTTTTTTTTTTAAATATTTTTTTACTGAAACAAACTTTAAACTCACTCTGCCCCAAAGCCAACTCTCAGCAAAGCTAACAACCAATAAGTGTCGGCAAATCCGGTGGTAAAAGTCATTACCGAGTAAAAGAAAACACTTGCAGATAATATCTGGATTCTAAACCATAAAATAAAAAGAGTTTTATAAAAGTTAATTCAAAATTTTAATATTGAAAAGCAAAATAAATTAAAAAAAATTTTAAAGAGATTTAAGGTTTGCATAGAAAATGGAGTTACTGACATTTTACCAAAAACTATATGCCCAAAAACACCATTTTACTAACAATAACACATTTTCTATTAACTCTCTTTTACTTCAAAAAAAGTTTATAAAAAAATTTATCCCCACTACTCATATGCTGTAGCGCCCTTAGTAGGGCGCTATAAACAGTATGAACTCCTGCTGAGCCAGCACTTAATTAGCAGCTTAATTATCGGCTTATTGTAATTTATAATATCCCAAACTGTTGAAGGCAACTCGATACTGGGTCGGAGTAAATGATGTTACTCTATGTTTAGGTCGTGAAGTTGACCTTTCCACATTGAGGATAAATAAATATAAAAATAGTCGGTAATCAACCGGTTATATTTATCGCCAACAATTCCCATTACAACTCCCATAACAGTAAAAATGGCAATAAATATTGGACCAGCAAGAACTTGGTATTCTATTCCCTGGCCTGAGTAATTCCATTCACAATATATCGTTCCATTCCATCCCATGAGATTACATCTAAAAATTAGGATTATTAATAATTTACTTTGTTAGTTAGCATGTTGTAGCATCCTTAAGTAAGACCTGAGATCCTGGGTTTGATTCCTTCTGCTGGCATGGTTGTAGCATCCTTAAGTAAGACCTGAGATCCTGGGTTTGATTCCTTCTGCTGGCATGCTGTAGCATCATTAGGTAAGACCTGAGATTCTGGGTTTGATTCCCACTGCTGGCATGTTGTAGCATCCTTAAGTAAGACATGAGATCCTGGGTTTGATTCCTTTTACTAGCATGTTGTAGCATTTTTGAGTAAGACCTGCAATCCTGGGTTTGATTCCCACTGCTGGCATGTTGTAGCATCCTTAAGTAAGACCTGAGGTTCTTAGTTTGATTCCCACTGCTGGCATGTTGTAGCATCCTTAAGTAAGATCTGAGATGCTGGATTTGGTTCCCACTGCTGTCATGTTGTAACATCTTTGAGTAAGACCTGAGATTCTTGGTTTGATTCCCAATAAAATAATATTAGCCTGCAAAATTAACAACTACTCACTGTGTTGAATTCTTCACATCTCTGCATTTTGTGTTTGACAGTTTTTCAACATTTATGTCCAAGATCAAACAAGCCATGTCTCCAAAATGAACGTCCTGTGCCATTTCCTTTGAGGTGACACCGATCATAAAATGACCCAACTCTCCAAACCCATAACACAACATTAGGATTGTTATACAATACCAATGATACATAGGCTCCCCTTTAAATGTTTTAACCGGTACCTATAAACTATACAGGATCGAATGGAGCGAATGGAGCGAATGGAGCGAATGGAGCGAATGGAGCAAATGTATATCAAATCGTTATTGAATGAACCGAATGGATCGAATGGATCAAATGGACCAAATGTATATCAAATCGTTATCGAATGGATCGAATGGACCGAATGGACCAAATGTATTTTAAATTGTTATCGAATGGATCGAATGGACCAAATGTATATTAAATTATTATCGAATGGACCGAATGGATCGAATGGATCAAATGGACCAAATGTATATGAAATCGTTATCGAATGGATCAAATGGACCAAATGTATATTAAATCGTTATCGAATGGACCGAATGGATCAAATTATATCGAGTGAACCAAATTAATTAACCCACCAATAATACAGTTCCGATAGGCCTATAGAGTCGAAATATCGAATACAAACGATCTTAACACCTGTAAACTATTTAAAACAAGTTTGCACGAAATAAACATTGTTATGCTGCAGTATTTGAAAAAATTTATTAAACGTTTAAAATGTACATTGTAGCTATATTCTGTCTTAAATTAAAATTTACGAATTTATTTAAAAATACTTTATTTAAAAAAAGTTTTATTATAAAAACCGTCTGTTCTAAAAAAACAAGTATAAATCGTGATATCAATACCTGTGCAATTTCGATAAAGTTCAATATAAATAAATTTAACAAAATGGTATAGTAAATGTGTTCAATTATTGGAAAATAATAAAAGAAGGAAAATAACGTAAAGTAATATTAAAACGTTGAAAAAGCTAGGTTTTTGTCAAGCATCTTTACTTAGTTTTCTTTTTTTATGCTTTTGACATTTTTTGTAGTAGTCACTGTTCGTAATTTACGCCGTCTACTTTTTTGGTTGTTGCCGAGGGTTTTGGGGTTATCAAGGATCCATCAGATGAAAATATTCCTCCTGACTTTTTCACTTTATGAAAAGCTTTTAAAAAAGATTCAAAATTTGTTTGTTTCTGCGTATCGTTTTTTGAAACCCAATTTGGAATTGAAATTTTAAATTGATCATATCTATTTGTGAGCTCGAAAAGCCCTATTTGCACCAAAGCACTTCGGAGTTCGCTGTATTGTGTCTGTACTACACCGAATAGCAAATTTATTAGTTGTGGAAGTTTGCTTTGTTTCCATTGAGCTTTCGCCTTTAAAACGTAATTTATAGACTCAGAGTTGTTATTCGTCCAAGGCCCTCCGACAACTTTTTTTTGAAGCCACACATGTTGTTTAAGCAGCGGCAAAATTCGACTACGGACATAAATTTCGGCAGTGGGAAACTTATCTTTAAAAAGTTTCAGAAATTCTATGCTTTTAGCATTAAATTCAACCTCATCTTGAGAGCAGATTAGAGACTCAATCATTTCTAATATCTGCTTTCTACTACCTGAATTAGCTCCGATCACATCTTTTAGATAGTGGATCAAATTATCCTTTAAATGTTTGCTACACAACACATGGTGGCACCCATTAAAAGCTTGCAGAGCAGCTTTGTGCATTGCCTTTTCATCATCCGACCCAAAAACCATCTGCGTATAATCATCGCCCAAAAGAGTGCTTAGATTTCCAAAAAAATCAAAATACGTGCGGTAGTCCGATTTGCTATGCAAAAATAAAGGGCCCAAAAATATTGGATGGTTGCTCGTTTCGGATCTTACCACGCTTAGGTTTTTAAATGTTGTAACTGTAACGTATATTTTTCCCAGATTAAAGGGCATGGTAACTCCATTTGAATTGGCTGGGAAACGAAAATTTCGTTTCGAAGAATAAATAATGTTTCGAAATAAAAAAATTGTTTCGAAATTTCGTTTCGAAATTCCCTAGGTGGTACAAAGAGTAAATTTTTTCCGATTTTCAATTTTTTTCAAACTTGATTTAAAATTATATTTTTATTGTAGTTTAAAAACTTTGAAGTATTTTTTTTAAATTTATATACAGTGGTAAGTAATAAAGCCTAAATAATGTTTATTTTTTATATGATTTTTTAGAAAACATTTTAAAATTAAATTTTTATAAAATTTTGATAAAATAATATGTAAAGAATTAAAGTTAAATAAAAAAATGTATATACTGTGAACTTAATGGAAATACATTTTTAACTTATTATGGTTAAATTATTTTGATTGCCTGTTTTTTGTGGCATTTTATATATAGTTGTTATTTATAAATGCTAATTTTTGTATTCATTTATTATTGCTCTTAACCTTTTAAAATACTTATTTTTAGAATCATCATGTTCCTAATTATTAAGCACATTAAAGAAAGTAAATAAAAAACAACAGTTTGCAATTATTGTTAATTTTGTACTTATTTATTAGAATTATCAAGTTCCTAATTATTAAGCACATTAAAGAAAGTAAATAAAAAACAACAGTTTGCAATTATTGTTAATTTTGTACTAATTTATTAGAATTATCAAGTTCCTAATTATTAAGCACATTAAAGAAAGTAAATAAAAAACAACAGTTTGCAATTATTGTTAACTTTGTACTAATTTATTAGAATTATCAAGTTCCTAATTATTAAGCACACTGAAAAAAGTAAATAAAAAACAACAGTTTGCAATTATTGTTAACTTTGTACTAATTTATTAGAATTATCAAGTTCCTAATTATTAAGCACACTAAAAAAGTAAATAAAAAACAACAGTTTGCAATTATTGTTAATTTTGTACTAATTTATTAGAATTATCAAGTTCCTAATTATTAAGCACATTAAAGAAAGTAAATAAAAAACAACAGTTTGCAATTATTGTTAACTTTGTACTAATTTATTAGAATTATCAAGTTCCTAATTATTAAGCACACTGAAAAAAGTAAATAAAAAACAACAGTTTGCAATTATTGTTAACTTTGTACTAATTTATTAGAATTATCAAGTTCCTAATTATTAAGCACATTAAAAAAAGTAAATAAAAAACAACAGTTTGCAATTATTGTTAACTTTGTACTTATTTATTAGAATTATCAAGTTCCTAATTATTAAGCACACTGAAAAAAGTAAATAAAAAACAACAGTTTGCAGTTATTGTTAATTTTGTACTTATTTATTAGAATTATCAAGTTCCTAATTATTAAGCACACTAAAAAAGTAAATAAAAAACAACAGTTTGCAATTATTGTTAATTTTGTACTAATTTATTAGAATTATCAAGTTCCTAATTATTAAGCACATTAAAGAAAGTAAATAAAAAACAACAGTTTGCAATTATTGTTAACTTTGTACTAATTTATTAGAATTATCAAGTTCCTAATTATTAAGCACACTGAAAAAAGTAAATAAAAAACAACAGTTTGCAATTATTGTTAACTTTGTACTAATTTATTAGAATTATCAAGTTCCTAATTATTAAGCACATTAAAAAAAGTAAATAAAAAACAACAGTTTGCAATTATTGTTAACTTTGTACTAATTTATTAGAATTATCAAGTTCCTAATTATTAAGCACACTAAAAAAGTAAATAAAAAAACAACAGTTTGCAATTATTGTTAACTTTGTACTAATTTATTAGAATTATCAAGTTCCTAATTATTAAGCACATTAAAAAAAGTAAATAAAAAACAACAGTTTGCAATTATTGTTAACTTTGTACTTATTTATTAGAATTATCAAGTTCCTAATTATTAAGCACACTGAAAAAAGTAAATAAAAAACAACAGTTTGCAATTATTGTTAATTTTGTACTAATTTATTAGAATTATCAAGTTCCTAATTATTAAGCACAATAAAGAAAGTAAATAAAAAACAACAGTTTGCAATTATTGTTAACTTTGTACTAATTTATTAGAATTATCAAGTTCCTAATTATTAAGCACAATAAAGAAAGTAAATAAAAAACAACAGTTTGCAATTATTGTTAACTTTGTACTAATTTATTAGAATTATCAAGTTCCTAATTATTAAGCACAATAAAGAAAGTAAATAAAAAACAACAGTTTGCAATTATTGTTAACTTTGTACTTATTTATTAGAATTATCAAGTTCCTAATTATTAAGCACACTGAAAAAAGTAAATAAAAAACAACAGTTTGCAATTATTGTTAATTTTGTACTAATTTATTAGAATTATCAAGTTCCTAATTATTAAGCACACTGAAAAAAGTAAATAAAAAACAACAGTTTGCAATTATTGTTAACTTTGTACTAATTTATTAGAATTATCAAGTTCCTAATTATTAAGCACACTGAAAAAAGTAAATAAAAAACAACAGTTTGCAATTATTGTTAATTTTGTACTAATTTATTAGAATTATCAAGTTCCTAATTATTAAGCACACTGAAAAAAGTAAATAAAAAACAACAGTTTGCAATTATTGTTAATTTTGTACTAATTTATTAGAATTATCAAGTTCCTAATTATTAAGCACACTGAAAAAAGTAAATAAAAAACAACAGTTTGCAATTATTGTTAATTTTGTACTAATTTATTAGAATTATCAAGTTCCTAATTATTAAGCACACTAAAAAAGTAAATAAAAAACAACAGTTTGCAATTATTGTTAATTTTGTACTAATTTATTAGAATTATCAAGTTCCTAATTATTAAGCACACTGAAAAAAGTAAATAAAAAACAACAGTTTGCAGTTATTGGTAATTTTAAAAGTTTTTGAAAAAAATTAAATTGTTTTTTTTAAGGCCAATTTTTAACCAAAATAAAGGTAATGAGAAATTTTAAAAACCAGAAAGTACACATTATTAACATTTTTATATTTAAAATGATTATGATAAATTTATTTATGATAATGGTTAAAAGCAGTTTGTTAAACAACTATTTATAATAAAATATATGTATAGTCAATAGAGGTAATAAATGGACAGTTAAAATTGGGAGGTAATTAGTGGACACCATTCCCGTTTTTTTTCAGGGTTTTGTGGTTATATTATCTTAATAGTAAGGCTTAAATGATTAGCATTTTTTTTAATTATATTTTCAGAAAAAAATTATGTTGTTTTAAAAATTAAAAAAAAATTTAAATTTTTCGAAATATCTAATTGAATTGACAATATAAACTAAAAATATTCCTAACCATATAAAGCTCAATGTCACACTTATATTTGCATCACAGTTTTAACAATATGCCTCCAAATATTACCTCCACACTATTATGATGAATGGGGGAAATTATTGGATGCATTTTATGAAAATTTTTTTGTTTTTTTTACAATGCAAACTAATCCTACAGTACCTTAAAATAACAGTTATTACAAAAACACTAATTAACATTAACAACACTCAAGGGTTTTAAAAAAAAAAAAGGAACAACTGTTATAAAACTCTTAATTTAAAAATGCCAAGAAAGTATTTGTAACAATATTTACAAAATCAATTATCTAAGACAAAAAATCATCACGAAAGAGCTTTAAGAAACTTACTTTTTTACAAAAATAAAAGCATCAAAAGAGAAATCCATGTGAATGAATAGAAAAATTATATGTTAGTTTTTTTTAGTATAAAAAGTTGACAGATAAAGCATATGTAAAACCCGCGAATGTTAGGAAAACATGAACATTAAAAACATAATAAGTGGAGATTATTTGTAGTTTATAACTTTAAAAAAAGAAGTTTAGTCTCCCATGAGCAGTTTTCCATATTAAAAATATGTTCCACCCATGCATTTATTACAAAAAAAACGTTACAGACCCATAAAAAATGAATATGGCCTTATGAAAATTGTAATGAGTATAGGTATTTCACGTCGTAAATGAAATTTTCCTTTCTACATATCTATTTTATGTTCTACAAAAAAGCGTCCATTAATTTCCTCCCATGTGTCCATTAATCACCCCATTTGCAGGGGTAATAATTGAACAAAATATTTGACTTAAAAATTAAAACAAAAAAGTGATGGCCAATTTTATCAAAAACATCCAATAATTACCTCCATTGACTTACTTATACATTGCAAATTTTAGATCATAATTTAGTTTTATTTTTAATACAGACGAATAATTTTTTTTTTTAATAACTTAAAAAAGTTTTCTTTTTTTCTTTGGCGAATAAATCTCGCTATCTGAAAATCTTTTTGTAGGAGAATCTATAACAAAAAACAGTTCATTTTACAAATTTAATCACAGGTATATATTTTAATATATATATTTTAAAAAAATTATTAGTGAACTTACATTTAGTTATAAGACAAGCATCATAAAATCTTCGGTCATGAGGCCACCTTACAAAAAGTTTGTCCTCTACTTTAATATTGTGGAAATCTGCAAGTTTACTTCCATCTATTTTTACGTCACAAGGGCGATAAACATCCAGTTCCAAGTCGTCATCGATGAATTTGACTCTTATAAAGCGTTTAGAGGTATCTATGCAATTAAAATAACAAAATTTACAACCATAAAAAGTAATGTGCAATTTAAACATAAAAAAAATATCATTTTTTTAAAATGACTTTGTTATAATATAGTAGCATCTAAATTTATTATTTAAACTTTAACAGGTTAAACTAACTGTAAACAAATCACATAGGTAGTAAATATTAAAGTGCTTTTTATTCTACAGCAGTATATTAATATTGACTAAGTTATTATTTCTTTGAGTATTAAAATTAATTTATTTCTTATAGTAAAAAAAGCAGATATAATATATTCATGTCCATTGGCTGCAATACAAATGACAGTTTTAGACATTCCACAACATGGCGACAATTCCACAACAGAAAAAGCTGTTTTCTTAGCGACATTTCAAAGAAACTTGCTGACATTTCAAGCATTAATTATCGCGAAATTTTTTAGTTTGCATATATAACTATCAATTTAACGCCAAAAATGCAGCATTTTGCAAATAACTTACAGGTGCGACATACACAGCAAAATTATAAATGGGGGTGCATGCACCCTCAGACATGTAACATGTCTCCTTGACCTTCAATAAATTTACATTACCATATATTTTCTGTAATGTAATACTTAACTTTAATAGGAGTCAACCAATCAACCAACCACTGCACATACCCAAAAAAATGAAAATCAAAATAGAATGTAAAAAACTATAAAAATATATATTTACAACTCTAGTTTAAAGGTTTAAAATGCCTAGTTGGATATCATATATTTGTAAAATGTGCATCAAAAAGCAGACATAATTAACAATTTTAATTAATTTAAATTATAAACACTTCACAGATAAACTACATTTTTCAAACTTAACTTCCTTAATTTTTGTAACATTTTTCATAATCGTATAAAAAATGATTTTAAATCTTTATTTTATTCTGTGTATTAATTCATGACAATAAACTGTCTCTGGTACACAAGTTATTATTTAATTTCTGGTTTAACTATTCTTGTAAATTAACCAAGTAGGCCATAATCTGTCATATCAAATTAAAATAGACCAGCTAAACTTTACAAAACATTACGCTATGAAAAAATAAAACGCCTATCTTTGTCATATATACAGTTTTCATACAGTTGACAAAATTTGTTTAATGTTTGAATAAGGCATAAACAACAACAAAAATACACTTACCAGATAGAGGATTGTACAGATTATCAATTTTCGTAATTTCGTTTTGTTTTTCCATTTTCTCAAATAATTCTACGGAATATATAAAAGTATAACTGTTTATGGTAATTTTTTAAGGTTAATAATAGTAATGCTGCTGCTTTAGTTAATTGGCTTTTTTGTGGTATTTTTTTACCAGAAATTATTGTTATATTATTTTAATCATACTGCTATTTTTACTCAGTTAGTAACACAAACCTGTTGCTGGTGGTGTAGTTGAACCACAGTACTCCTCTGAGTTATTGCTAGTATTGTCATACAATATGTTATGTAAATTCACTCTTACTTCATTCAAGTTATAACCAACTGTTGTTGTTTCCTCTGCAATAAAAATAATTTGTTCTATTTTTAATAAAAATAATGCTTTTATTTTTATAAAATAATAAATTAAAAACCTAGCAAGCAATTTTATTTTTAATCAAAATTTTATTTTTACATATTACGCTACTTATTACAAACCTGTTGCTGGTGGTGTAGTTGAACCACAGTACTCCTCTGAGTTATTGCTAAAATTGTCATACAATATGTTATTTGAATCCACTCTTACTTTATTCAAGTTATAACCAACAGTTGTTGTTTCTTCTGCAATAAAAAGAATTTATTTTATTTTTATTAAATATTATATATACAGTGCATTTACCTTAAATTGCAACTAAACAAGGTAGTACTACTCTTATTTTTATAAAATAATAATTATTAACCATTTTTAATAACTTATAAATATTTAAATTAAAAAATTAGCATAATATAAATTAGCCCTATTGATTATAAAAGGCTTTTTTATAATTTTAAACAATAATTTAATTTTATGTTGATTTTGTTCTGTTAAAAGATATTAAAAGCTTAAAATCACATCTTTTACTAATAAAGTACAAAATGAATGAAAACAGTTTTTTAAAAAAAAACACGCAAAAAAGATTTAGAAATTTGTATAAAGCACATCGTTTAAACAAAAAAAAAACAACAACTTACTTGGAAACGAAGCTCTGGAAGTCGAAGCTGCATTTTTTAGATTTGTATCCTCCATGTCAACAGATTCTTAAAATAAATTGTTTTTAATTATTGAGTTTGATACATTTCGAGGTATTTATCTTTACGGTTTAATTAATAGTAAAATCGTTACATTTTACAATTAGTTTTAAATTGACTATATTAATTTGATTATAAGACACTCTTTTATTAAATCCTTAACTTTACTATTAAGAGATTAGGCTATAAATAATCTTAGAAGTGGTTCTTTACCTTCAGCTATTTTTTCTAAATATACTCTGGCATTTTCTACAATTTGGCCTGGGCTTGTTATGTCATAAAATTTATCTTGTACCTCGACAGAATGACCTTCAGCTCTTGCCACTGCTCTTTGTATTACCTTCGATTTACCACCCACTTCTCTTGTTATTAACTTTCTAGTTTCTGTTACATTGATTCCCTTTCCAAAATAATTTTTAGTGACCTTTTTGTAAATACTATTAAATTGGGATGCAGTCATTTTCTCACCAGTGTTATTGCCAAAAAATGAAGGAAATGCTCTATTAACAAGAGGAATTTTGTTGCAATTTTGCAAGTAGGCCCAAATATGATCAGAAACAGCAATAGCATCCTTATATTCTTTGTGTTTAAATACTATACATGCATGACGTTTTCTTTTTTTTTGATCACTTACTAACACAGAAAAGTTTCCACTACTTGTTTCTTCGCAATCTTTAATTTCCGATAACAACATTCCTGTGAAAACACTTGATCTACAGCCTTGTGAGCAAATAATTCTAACAAAAATGTCCCCACACAGTTTTTTAATTTCTTGACAATTAAGGGATCCACATTTTTTATTTCTTAAAGAATTTAGAAACAATTCTTGAGCTTTTATATATTTTATAACAACTTTTCCAGGAAAAGCACATTCAGCAAGTGCTCGACGAGATCTATCTTTAACTAATTTTTCCCTTTTTTCTTTTTTTGGTCGTTGTCGCTGAAGCCATTCCTTAACAAGTTTTAAAAGTTTGGAAACAGAATATTCACGAAACAATTCTTCATACTCAATATCCAAAAAATAAATAAAATTTTTTAACGTTGCTAGATAAGAGTATCTGGTAGAATCTCGGCCCTCCTTGCATACTTTTTCATGTAGAGTCTTATAAATTTTTTGTGGTCGTTTTAAGTCGTCCAGACTCGATAGTAGGGTATATATTTGACGTATGTATGTTTGGACTTGAGATTTACTACCGGCATTTCTATGTCCACTTCCCATAGTTAAAAGTGTTGTTTTATAGTTTTCCAAAACATTTTGAAGGTTAATGTTTATTTTGCTTTGAGCAACAACATTTTTGAATTTTTCAGACCCCTTTTTAATGTTTTTATGTTTGTTAAGAACATGACTTTCAATTCCCAGTACTGCAACTTTACAAATGCAACATATATTACCAGTATAATTTTTGTAAAAACCAACTCTATTGCGTTTAGCAAACGAATCATACATAAAATCTTTTTTATCAATATCTTTGTGTTTTTTTCGATGATGAGTCACATTAACAAAATTTTGCCCACAGTGAGGACATTCCCTTATTTTTCTAGTTGCAGTTTTAAATCTAGTTTAAAAAAAGATTTTATGTGTTTTATATTTTAGTATTAAAATGTATCACAAAACACTTCTACAAAAAGTTTAAATAGGCTATATCAGTGGTTTTTAAACTTCAGGCAGCTCTCTCACTAAAAATTAAAAATATCCTGTTTTTCCAATTTTTATTATCTAGAAGTAGTTGTAATTGTGTGTACTTTATGATAATAACCAATATAACAAAACCCCATTATTAAAAAGACAGTTACCCTACTATATAACAGTTTTTTAAGAAAAAAATACTAGTTTAAACATAATAGATATACCCAAAACTAAAAAATTTACAAACCTATTGGACTGTGAGGAAGAACTTTCACTATTACATAATTCTTTCTTAAGTTTTTTTTTAGAATTTATTAATTGATAACAATACCTGAAAAAAATAATTAATTCGTTTTAAACTTCATTTAATAAAATGTAATGGAAGTACAAAAAACTAAAAAATCATTAAATATTTAATTTAGTATAAGTTACTTTTCACTGAAATTATTATAAAATTGTGAATTAATAAATACCTTTCATCATCAGATGAACATTCAATACAGGATAAATCATTGCCATTATAGTTATTCCTTTTTAACTTGTAAGATCTACATGGAAATAAAATGCCTTCTATCATTAAAAGAAGAATATTTTAAACATAAAAAATACTTAACAAAACATATCCCTGGAAAAAAATGTTACTTTACTGAACATAGTAGGATATGTAGTTAAATTATTTAAATTATAAAATAGTTCAATTTTTTTCACTTAGTTTACCAATAAATAACCTTTTTTTATAACAAAACTTATTTAGAACAAACTAAGCATTAATATAATTCAAAAAAATAAAAATTATTTTTCAACAAACCGCAACGAAGACTCAGTATCACTACTGGAACTGCTTGATGATGACCTAAAACACCACGATTATTATTAATTTCATTTTTTACTTTTTAAATATATCATCGTTTAACTCACCTAACAGAAGATCTTTTTTTACTGACTAAAGTATGAGAAAAGCGCTTTTTTTTTCTTTGTTTCTTGTATTGGTACCTAGTAGATTCAAAAAGCTAAGTTTATTTTTTGTAAATTCTTCTTTTGTCTTAAAAACACAACAAATAAATTTTTTATATTGAAAATAATTATATATTAATCAATGTATATATACTCCATTCTCAAACAGCAATATGCTTATTTGGATGTTTTTAGAAAATTTAGTAAATACTATTACATTTCCCTTGCAGAATCATGTACAGAGCTTTCACTATTTGATGAAGATTTCCAACATTGATTTTTATGTTTTAGTTTTTTATGCCTGGTGAAAACAATGTATCTACTTTACAAAAATAAGATAACACAAAAGAATAACTAAAAAGTAGATATATATATAACTTTGTAAACAACCCAAGTTTATATTTAAGTTATTGCAAATAATTTTTTTTTTGTAAGGTAAGCATGCACAAAAAAAGTTATCATGCTGTAATAGGCTTTTTAATATAGATTTTGACTTAAGTGCAGTCGGTATTAAATATTAATTAGAACAACTAAAAAAACATTACAGTCAAGTATCTAAATTTTAGTAAGAACAGCCATAAATTAATGCAATTATTGGCAAATAAATAAATTGTGACTAACTGGATAAATTTTTGTTCATTATCAGTATTCGAATCACTTGAAGAAATACCTCTGAAACAAAAATGCATACTTGTACAAATTGACATTTTGATAAAACATTACAAATAATTTTAATATTAACGAATGTCTTAATATTGTTCTCATATTTATCGAACCTTGAAAAAAATGTTTTTCTTGAATGTGTCTTTCTAAAAAATAAATAACACTGTTTCATTAAAATTATCGATAACAAACACTAAAATATATCGGTATATATTTCGATCCGTACTTAGGTCGATGCGCACAAGGCGATCTGTACTCGGGTTCAAGTCCATTCGTACTTGCATTGCGTCACCCTTTATATAATTCAGGCGCATATACATGCCGAATCGGTTTATTTAAAGTGTTTTATCTTAGTAGAAATGTGCGATAAGTACTTATATATGTCGTACTTAGTATTGTTAATAAATTTTAATACAATTTAAGTGAACAAGTGTACCAAAAAGTCAGGCCACAGAATTTGGCGTATGGCCAATAAGTATGCTTACACCATTTTAATCTACAAAAAAATAATGATTAAAAGGAAATCTTGTTATTAAAATATATTGTGTTATTTGTTTTTTGTTATGTTTATGAATTGTAAAAAGTTTTACTTTGAAATTATGTATTTATGCTTAAAACAAGACTATTAATACACAAAGTTGTTCGCTGGTATGTTATAAAAGCTAATCACCGTGACAATAATTTAAAATGAATAAGGTCAACTGATAAAAATTCCGATTACACGTCAAAGCTATTACCCTTATCTTACGTCTTGGTTGCGATAATGGTTAAAAGCAGCTGACAAAAAAGATGTCAACAACACAATAATTTATCACTAGAAACGTTGAAAAACACATTTACTAAAGCATATATCCAACATTTATTCGGTAAAAAATAGAAATAGATTATAACTAGCAACATATCATATTTACAAATAACGTAAAAAAGACCGAGTTTGGATCGCCCGTTGATACAAAGGTTTGCGTAGCGGTCCAAAAGGCAAAAAATCACCGCAAAAAAAAAATTGCCGTTGTTTCGAGTACAGACCGCTTTGGTGACATAAACCGGGGTATGGATCGACTGGCAATCACTTATAATGCTTGTAACATTTACATCCAATTCAGTCAATCAGTTAAAAAATAAATTAATAAAAATAAAGTTTAATGACAAACAGAGTTTTAGCACTTAAAATTGCACAATACAATAAAATTCTGAGTTATATAGGACTCGATGGACTAGTAAGATGGTACAAATCGTGCCTTATAAAACAGTCAGACAGTAAGAGTAGTCAAAACAAAAAGAAAATAAAAAACATTACCTTCCAAAATTCGTTTCCTTATTCATTTTTGATTATATTAGTTCAGTCAACTATAAATAATAACCTAATTTATTACCAAAAACTGAAATAATTCTTAGCAATTATTAAAAAAATAGTTCATAATCGCTCTGTCGTTGGTCAGTCTGTCAGTTGGTAATAAGTATGCATCGCAAAAAAAATTCACAAAACTTGTTACTAAACGTTAGGGGGCGCAATTTTAAAATAATTTTTAATCAAATTTATTTTGATTCCGATTAAATTAAATTGACTTTATTACTTTTTGTATGCCTTAGTTGTATATATTATTCGAAAGAGAGTAAAAAAGTGTTAGATAAACTAACCCTTATTTGGTTTTGACTCTCTTTTTTATTTTTTTACATAAGATCGTAATAATAAAGCCTGCTTGTTTTTTTGCCGCGTGATTTCGCACATCTACATTCATGTTATAATAATTTCATTTAAATTGTCAAAAATGATTACTAAGTAATAAAATCCGTTTTTGTTTGTATAAAACAAAATTATTTCTAAAAACAATTTCGAAATTTAAAACACAGTTTACTCTTTAAAACAAATTTTGTTTCTCGAAACAATTTTGGAAACGAAATTCGTTTCGGAAACACTTTTCGAAACAAATTTTGTTTCTCGAAACAATTTTGGAAACAAAATTCGTTTCGAGAAACAAATTTTGTTTCGAAAATTGTTTCAGAAACAAACTTTGTTTCAAAAAGTAATCGTGTTCAAAATTTTTGGTAACTGTAGCCTATCTTATAGGCCAGCTTATAGTTCTTTTAAATAATTTATTAAGTGTTTAACTTTAACTTAAAAAAATATATACAATATTTAAATTAAAAACAGTTAAAAGTTAAAAGCCCTCTTTTAAACAATTTTAGCTATGTTAAGTTGTTACTTGATAAGTCTTGCCGACAACAGTCAGACAGTATAAACTTGAATAAATTTTTTTTGGACAATTCTTATACTGGTACTTCATTTACTAAATAAAATTTTAATATGCAGCAGTCAGACGGTAAACAATCTGGCGTAGTAAATGTCTAACTGTATTTTCAAGAATAGTTTTGTAAATTTCTTCTCTGACTGTCTGAACAAAATAAATGGTAAAATGTTAACAGGAAACATGGAAAAAAAGGTAATGCCCAGTTTATACCGGTACCTATAAACTATACAGGTTTGAATGGATCGTATATTAAATGGTTAGCGAATGGACCGAATCGATCAAATGGATCGATCCATTCGGTTCATTTGCTATCCATTTGTTATACATTTGATCCATTTGGTCCATTCGATCTTGTATAGCTTATAAATACCCAGTTTATACTAGTTTTTGACATTTAATTTTTAACAGTCTTGTTACTTTAATTTGTTTTTGACAGTCTTAACAACATAAGACCTTAGCAAGGTAATATATATGTTATATATTTCAGGAACACTTATGCTAAAAGAAAAAGGTTTTCCAAAAAAGATACAGTAACTGAGATACACCATTTCTTAGAGTTTTTGGTGATTTAAAAACCAAATTTAAAAATCGACAAACCTTGTGATGAAGTATTTTTTTCTTGTTCTATACGGTATGTTGATTTTATTTTTATAGATAGAACCAACATATAAATCAATAGATTAAGATGTATATATATGATATTTAATTAAAAAATAAAAATTTATCTACTCAATGACATGTTTAAAATAAACAATATAGGCCTATATAATATATACATTTTGTTGAAAGAATTGGAATCACATCTAGTTTATAGTTAGAAAGAAGTCATAGAATTGTAAACTATAAGAACTTAGCATTTAAACAATTCACTGCTATTGCAAGCATTTTGACCAAACTTTTGTGGGGTCTTGTTTGTTAAATTTTTATTTTCATGATATTTGCAGATTTTCTTGCTAGGTAACATTTTCGTTTACTAACGACATATGCCTATAATTAACAAACTTTTTAATTTAGCTCTCTACGTATTAGCTGTCTCCATATTGTAAATGCTAAATTGTTTTTTTACAAAATAAGTTAAAATGAAAATAGTGTTATATAGGCTTAAATAGGAACAGTGGTAATTGAAAAATTAGCTCGGAGGAATAAAAAGGTCAACAAGCGCATTATATGAGGAAATTATGCATTTCAATTATCATTTTTTTTTGCAGAAAAGACGTCACGACCCCTGTGTGCTACATTTTAATTTGCCCATTTCTAAAGTAAATTTAATTTGCAATCGAATGATGGTGATGGTTAGACTTTGGCACAAAGGAGATTTAATATCTTACAAGAAAATTATATGTTAGGCAGGTTTTGGATAAAAATTTTGCAACTCTGTGCAAGCCTAATTGTTTACAACCGAGCCATTCGCATTTTCTTCATATAATACTTCTGTTGTCTCCTTAAACCCTTTGTGTCAACCTGTAGGTAGCATCATTTAATTGCTAGTTTTTCTACATTTTAAGTACGATCATTTGTTTTATATTTAGTTTAGGCTTTTAACATCTTAGCATACATTATAATTACCTCACCAAAACAGTTTGTGACATCATTTAAAAAAACACTCTGAACTTTTTACATGGTGTCGCTATTTTTCAAGATATAAAAATTTGATTTTGTTATTAATATAATTAAATTCATATTATTAAGTTATTTTAACAAGATTTATTAAAATAAAATTTATTTTTAGGAATAAGTTTACATTCTCAATAATAATCTTTAAAATGCTGTGTTGAGCTGAAGACCTTTAATTTAAGGTAAGTTGTTTAATTTTACTGATTGTTGGAACTTAGAAAGTAAATATAGCGAATTTATATTTGTTGTTTATTAAAATATGTTGCCACAGTCATTAAGCGAGAAAACTCAACAATATTAAACGCTAAAAACAAATAATAAATGAAAAAGTGTTTGTTAATTAGTAATATTTTAATTGCATGTTATGAAATGATAATTTAAATTAACATTATTATTGTTTAGAATCTTCAAATACCAAACAAATTGTTATTGTCAGTGATATTAAATTTTTGCTTCTAATTTCTCTGGCTGGTTTACGGCTTTCCAAAATTCTCTCTTATGGGGAAATACTTATGGAGAAATTGTCTTGTCAGGATTACGGCTCTCCTAAATTCTCTACTATGGTAAACGACTCGTTGTTTTGTCTAGAGCCGGACAACATGAACCTTAACATTCTGTATTTTGCTTTTTAATTTTTTTTTCCATATTTTATTTTTCAACTAAATCTAGTTTTAAATTGCTATGGTGTTTAGTACAAAATTTTAAAATTTTTGTTTCACCTTATTTAGATTATTCTACTGAAAGACTTCATTGTGGTCAATTTTAAGAAATATGAAAACTGGAATTAAAAAAAAAACTGCTTAATTTTATTAAAATGTTTTTAATGTTAAGCTTCTATTAAGTGCTGGATTTTAATTATTTTTTTGAATGTTAAACTTAAATTAGTTATAACTTATTCAAATTTACCAACTGTATTGTACCACGATATAATTTTGTATTAAAAAGTGTTAATTTTTAAATGGAAACAAAATTTATAAAATACAACTTTATTTTCGTTAATGCTTATGATTTTTTTTTCTTAATGACAAGCTATGTGCTATGTTAACATTTTAAAAATGTGTATGTTAAGTGTGATTTTGTACCAATTTCACCAACTGTAATTTAATGTTCTCGTATTTACCAACTGTTATTTCACCAAAAACTTTTGACATAAAATAAAACAAAGGTGCATTAAACGAAGATGTTAGGCACGAAAAGAAACATAACCTGATTTTAGATTGTGTATTGCACCAGTATGTGGTGTGTTCACTAAGGTAATTTTAATGTATTTATAAATAAATGCCATTAATGGTAAATTCATCAGGCAATTTGCGTTTATAAATTATTTCCCGTTCCTTCCCTCATTTTCCAGTTCTTTTATTTTCCGTTCCTTCATTTTCTCGTTTCCTCATTTTCCGGTTCCTTCATTTTACCGCTCCTTCATTTTCCGTTCCTTTATTTACCGGTTCCTTCATTTTCCGTTTCCTTCATTTTACCGTTCCCTCATTTTCGCGATCTTTTATTTTCCAGTTCTTTCATTTTTCGGTGCCTTCATTTTCCCGTTCCCTCATTTTTCGGTTCCTTCATTTTCCCGTTCCCTCATTTTTCGGTTCCTTCATTTTCCCGCTCCTTTATTTTCCGTTCCTTTGTTTACTGGGTCCTTTATTTTCTGTTCCTTCATTTTTCGCGTCCCCCCTTTATCGTAGGCAGCTTTTTTTAGTTCCTTCATTTCCGGTCCCTTTATTTTACCATTCACTTAAATTTCTCGTTCCCATTGTAATTACATAAAATACTACAAAGTTTAAAAATGGTCCTCTACTGCCACCTTACCACTAGAAAATGCAAATTTTGCTCGAAACAAAATTTTTTTTTCTCGAAACGATTTTTGTTTTTCGAAACGATTTTTGATTTTTGCCATGTATATGGACATGTTTTAATAAAAAAACCTTTTTCCAGTCAAACAACGACTGAAGACCGAGTACAAACATAAGAAAAACCCACATAATTATTTTCACACCGGTTCGCAGGATTTTTACAATGTCAATTTTTAAAATTACAAAACTTTAGATTAATAAAAAATTTAAAACTGTCGCAGACCCTTTATTGTTAAAAACGACGAATAATTAAGTTTTGTAACAAGCTATGACGTCACAAAACAATTAGAATAGGGATTGTTTAAACAATGATTTGCTTGGTTATTATTATCTAGCTTGTAAACATCACACAACTTTTAAAAACAAGTTTTGGTGATTTTAATTAAAACATTTTTAATAAAATAAACTTTTTTAAATTAATTAACACCAATTAATTAAAAACTGTTTCTAAACTTTAATAAGTTAAACAAAATCAATTTTCGTTTTAAATTTAAGCTTACCAGATCATTTCCATTATTTTGGATGAACTGCATATCTGATGTACTGGACCCATAAGATATCTTAAAGCTGGTGACCCAATAAGGATAATCGTAACTTCCTTGTGTCACAACTCCTGTCACTCGAGTTGATGTCTTGAGGTCAATTTGGATCCATTCCCCAACCCTCCCTATTAATTAAAACAATGTTAATGTTTATTTTCCACTAATTACAAAAGTTGTGAAACTTTATTATAAGATAGAAAATAATTCCAACAACTCACCTTGTTTAGGATTCCAACCATTGGTATGAGCATCCAACCTTGCTTCATGTGGTGAGTAGTTGTTGTTAAAATAAGAACTAGCTGTAATGTCACTATCCGGTATTCTTCCATCTTTTAACCCAAGTCCACATACACTAACTATAAATATTTAGGTTTATTTAGAATCAATCTTATAAGTTAGCATGATTAAGCTTAACTCTTAGATATTTAAATTGTAAAATTAAATATTACAAAATGTTTATAAATTGTTATATTGTCTGCTTACTGTTAGAACCTCGTAACTCAAAATTTGACAACAAATATAAATTTAGCGGAATTTAAAAAATGATTTTATTTGTAATTAAAAAATTTATCATTTGATTTTTGAACTTTAAATAACCTTGTATTTTAAGTAAAAAGATCGAGTGGTTAAAGTTTTGTTAACATACAAATGTTGTTAAATTAAAACTGACATAATAAATAAATATCGGGTGTTAATATAATAATGTAGGAAAAGCACTTAGCATCGCAATCAGTTACACTGCAAATGCTTTCCTAGCCTCAAAACAGCTGTGGTGCTGGTTCGCAAAGAACGGCAAAAATCACCTGCATTGACAGCCGTGATGTAATTTTCGCCGTGAAACTGGTGGTATCAAAAGCAAAAATATTTACGAACTTTATCAACACTATCAAAGGTTTTCTAAAATGAAGGAATCGGAAAATGAAGGAACTGGAAAATGAAAGAACGGAAAATGAAAGGACCGTAGAATGAAAGAACGGAAAATGAAGAAACAGGAAAATGAAGGAACCGGAAAATGAAAGAACCGGAGAATGAAGGAACGGAAAATGAAGAAACCGGAAAATGAAGGAACGGAAAATGAAGGAACGGAAAATGAAGGGACCGGAGAATGAAAACAGAAAATGAAGGAACCGGAAAATAAAGGAACCGGAAAATAAAGGAACCGGAGAATGAAGGAACGGATAATGAAGGAACCGGAAAATGAAGGAACCGGAAAATGAAGGAACAGAAAATGAAGAAACCGAAGAATGAAAGAAAGTGAAGAAAGGAGAGGCGGAATCCTAAAAAATAAAAATTCCGCGTCCCCTAAAAAAGAATACGTAAGAACCCCTTTTCAGGCAAAATAATAACTTTCGTTCTGTGAACCCAAATAACTGTGCAAACTCGCTACCATTCTATGCGGTTAAAAGCCGTACAAATTTATTAACAATAAGAGAATTACAAAGAAGCATTATTTATATGTAGTGGTTATAGAAAAGGGTATGAAAACTAAGAAATACCCTTTTATTCAAGGACAGATCTAATTACCCATAAGGTAATTAGAATAACCAAATATATTTCGTCATTATATTAAAATAGTCAAACATTGTATAGACGCTATCTATGTACATATCAACGCCCCAATTTTGGATTTAGGTTATATCTCGATAACATTTCCTGTTGTTGTTTAGTTTTTACTATATAGTAAAAACTTTTAAAAAACATTATCAATAGTGACATAGTTTTTCTATGTGTGCGTTAGATTTTTGCTAAATATATTTTTTCCCGAATCTTGTGGTTATTAATTAATTTGATATAGAATTACCATCCATTTTAATGACAGTGAAACGTACAGCCATGTAATGTAGTTTTGTATTATTAACCCAGTATATTATTTATTTTCGCATCGCAGAATAATTTAGTTTATGTCTATTATGTACCTTTTGATTAAGGTGTTGCTTTACGTTGAAGGAGAAGTTGTGAGTGTGTTGTATTTTTGATAATTGTGATTGTGGAGAAAGAAGTTAGTGTATTTTATATGATAATGATGTTAGTTTAGAAATGATTTAGCGTAATGTAATATTGTAATATTATCGCCCTCATTTTTGTATATATATTGTTATCAATAAAGTATGTTAACCAGAATTGTATTTGAATAAGGTTTTACCTAGGAATATATTTAAGTATTTTAATATATTACTGGACCTTTCTGTCACCCTGACCCAATTCCCTACAATAACTAAATATATATGATAAAATTAATTTTACAGATAAGTTTTAGCACTTTAAAAATGCCACTGTATTAAGTATACTTGTTTATATAAGTAACAATGTTAAAAAACCATACAAAATATACTTGCAAGGTTTAAAAAGTTATTTAATTGTCTTAAGATTGCTTTTATTTTAGTTTTGAGGTTCTAACAGTAAGCCGATGATATTATCATTATTTAACAAATATAAAGTAACCAAAATACCTGCTTTATCAGGAAAAAATCTTTGAAACATTGCAGCAATTTCATCATGACACGAACACTCTCCAAAAGCCCCAACTGACTCAATTTCACCCTTAGGACCTATGGGGCCAATTTTACCCCTGAAACCTTGTTCACCTCTAACGCCAGAGCCCCCAACTGACCCAATTTCACCCTTAGGACCTATGGGGCCAATTTCACCCCTGAAACCTTGTTCACCTCTAACGCCAGCGCCCCCAACTGACCCAATTTCACCCTTAGGACCTATGGGGCTAATTTCACCCAAGAAACCTTGCTCACCCCTGGCACCAGGACCCCCAATCGCCCCAATTTCACCCCTTGAAACTTTTTCACCTTTCTCCCCAGCTGGTCCAAGCTTGCCTGGTCTCCCTTGGGTTGATCTTAGCTCCCTGAAAGCGGGACTATCGGGGCTTGCATTAAAACAAACTTTGTTTTTTCTGGATGCAGCTAAGCATAACAAGAAGCACAAAAACATAAATATTTTCAAACTCATTTCGGCAAGTTTCAAGTTACAATTGTTTTATTCTAAACTCATTTAACAAGCTAGTTATATTTTTTTTATTAATATTTATCACTAATAATTGAAAATAACTTTCCGTCTGTTCCGACATTTTTGTATCAAAACACGCAGGTACCAAAACGCACTAAAAATTATATCTTGATTAATTTTCAAATCGGCTGCAATTTAAAAATAATTAAAAACTTTTTAAACGAGATATGACGACACTATGACGTAACAATAATAGCAACGCTGCATTAAAATACTTATTCGAATTGTTGTCTAACAAGATTTGACGCTATAGTTTAATTGTGATGTCATAATCTACTAAAGTAACGACAAAGCCCGCTATAGTTTAATTGTGATGTCATAATCCACCAAAGTAACAACATAGCCCGCTATAGTTAAATTGTGATGTCATAATCTACCAAAGTATCGACAAAGCCCGCTATAGTTAAATTGTGATGTCATAAACTACTAAAGTGACGACAAAGCCCGCTATAGTTAAATTGTGATGTCATAATCTACTAAAGTGACGTTAAAGCCCGCTACCGGAGCCGTAAAGCGAGTCAGCTATTGTGGCATGCAACAAGGTTTCCCATAACAGCGTTAAAAATGTGAAACGTTTCAAGATTGTGCCAGTTAAAGTGTGGGGCAACAATCAAAGTAATTTTGTGAACGCTTTTCTGGATGACGGTTCAGATACAAGTATTTGTACTGCAAGCCTTGTTAAGAAATTAGAAGGAGACAAAAGAACACACCGAGCTTTATATAGCAAATTAAGTAACTAGTCAGGGGAGCCGAGTTGACTCACTGTATGTAAAGGAGGTCAAACCGAATCGTTTATTGTCGAAAAGCTTTTGGTACTTGATCATATTGTCAATATAGGTAACAGCATTACAACCAAGAAATTGGCAAACATGTATCCGCATCTGCGTGACCTGAAGTTTCCTGAACTTAAAACAAAGTCAGTGGAGCTACTTCTGGGAAACAATGTTCACGATGTATTCAGGGTTTCTGAATGGCGTTACGGCAAAAAGTGCCAGCCTTTCGGACCGCATACGGCGTTGGGTTGGACGTTGTTTGGCTCAGACCTTAACCCAAGAATATCGTCCCAACGAACTAATGTAAACTTTATGCATGAGCCTGAACAAGTATCGACATCATGCAACGAAATTTCAGATGTTTTTGTCGAGCAATTTTCACGACCTTGATTGTGCGCTAAAGAGCGAAATGTCATTAAACGACAAAAGTACGTTGAAAATTATGAACAAAACAGTTTCGCGAAATGGCTGACACTATGAAATTGGATTACCCTGAAAAAAGAAATATATTAAACTTTTAAAGAATAGAAAAATGACACTTCAAAGGCTACAATCTTTGAAGAAGAAGTTTATTGCTAACCCTAAAACTTTTAGGCAATATAGGAAAGAAATCGATGAATATGTAAAATAAGGACATGTGACTGTATTGGCTAATAGGAATTGTGTAAACGATATAACGTGGTATATACCACACCACTTAACGGGCCCTAAGTTCATTATAGTGTTTTATTGTGCTGCAAACTCTGCGTTGTTTCTTTTAATGACGTTTTATTACAGGGACTTTACTAACAGCCTCGTGGAAGTGCTTTTACGATCTGGTTCCAGAACTATATATTAACACTTGGAATAATTGGCTTAACACTCTTGTTGATTGAGAGAACATTAGTATACCCAGATGTTTTAAACCTTAATATTGATTATGGTTGTATTTAGTTTTATCGCTGAAAGAACTGAATAGCGCAACAACTGCCATTGTGCTGTCAGTTCAACGACAATCTTTTCCCGAGTTGATCAATCAACTTCATGACCACCAACTTTTGGACGAGCCTTTACAATTCAAGTCTAAACAACATCTAAATAAATCAAAACAGCTCAGCACTTTAAGAAAGCTAAGCCCGGTTTTAGTCAAAGGCAATATGTACGTTGGTGGCAGGCTACATAATCTGTCCCTTTAATCACCGAACATCCGATGATTCTTCCATCTAACCAGGTTGTAACCGAGCTCATTGTAACAAAGTATCATGGCATGGGCATTCGGAAACAATTCATGTCTTGTCCGCCATTGATGGCTGAGGTGGAACGAATTTTAAACAGCAGACCTCTGGTGCCACTCAGCGACGACTGCAAGGATGAATTGGCATTGACGCCAAGTATGTTGCTGAACAATGGACAACGACCTGCCTCCAGACACGTTTGTCAAGGAAGACAGTTACAGACGATCTTGGATGTTCTACTTCTTGTTGATCAATTTTGGGAGCGATTGACAAAGAAGTATTTGACTTTGTTACAATTGCGACAAAAATGGCTCCAACCGATGAGGAATTTCACGGTTGGCGACGTGGTCCGTTAATGAGAACGCAAAGAGAGGACTCTGGCCGAAAGGGATCATCCAGAAGTTAGACAAGAACGAGATGGTGCGCCGTGTCCAGGTGCGCACTGCATATGCTACCTCAACCCGAGACAAAATTTGCCTTCTAGAAGGGGTCGCATAAATTTGAATTTTCTATGTTGTTTGTGTTTACGCCTGCCTCACAGTTTTCTTCTTTACACATTTTAAAAAATAAAATATTTAAAAAATTAACATATATATTTATCTTAACAACCGGTTAAAACTTTTTTAACTATTATACTTTTCGCCAAATTTCATTTTAAATATCGGTAAAATATGTTCTTGCGTTAAAGGTATAGGCGGGCTTAACGCTGCAGGCTCCCCGCAGTTTAATAAAAAATTTCGCAGGCCGAAAGCTATTAGTCGTAAAATTTTGCAGGCCAAAAGCATCCGTCTTTAATCCGTTTATAAAAAGGTTTTTGAGACAAAAATCTTCAAAAAAAATAATATTCTAAAAACTAACATATGTCATTAACGTAACAACCAATAAAAACGTTTATATATACTGTACTTTATGCAAAATTTTTATTTTAAATATCGGTAAAGTATGGTCTTACGCTGACTTTATACACGGGAATTTCATCGCCGACTCCCCGCCGTTTTTTTTTGCGGGACGAACCTTCTGGCAACTCTTTAAACGTTTTATTCTTTCTGTCTTAGTATATAAATTTATATACATTAACACGGGCAATAACCAATAACATATTTATGCACACTCTTCAGTGTAAAAAATGATAAATTAATGCTTTTTCTTCAAATATTGTTTGGAAATACGGCCCTATTTCGCAAAATACGTGATATCATAATGCATCGTCTTGCGTCACCTAAATGCGCGCGCTTTCAAATTATTTTTTTATAGGTTTTAGTTTGTAAAATTAAAAAATAAATTGACACGGGAAAAGAAAGATAACATGTTCTTGCACATTATTCTTTAAAAAAATATTAATTTACTGCTTATTTTATTTCAAATACTGTCTAAAAAACTGTACAAAACTAGGCGAAAATAAAATTTTTCGCGGTAATTAAAATGCAAAATCCCCGCTGTTCTAAAAAAAATCTTCGGGCTGAAGTGTCTGGTTACCTTTTTGGTCAGTTCGCTGGACGTAAAAACTCATAAAAAAGTAAGGCCGAAGTAAGGTTTAACATACAATTAGACTTTCGCTTCCATACTTAATTTGTTGATTATATACTTTGTAGTTTGTGTTTCGTATCATATAGTTTGTGTCGCATTTTTGTTTTAATAAAGTATGGCCTTCTTATCGATGCCCATCTTTACAGCGTACTCTATTGGGGTTTAATAATTGTTTAAGTCATAGTAGGAGTTTATTAGATCCTACATTATTCAAGATATAAACTGCAGTCAACTAATCAAAAATTTTGCGCCAGACTCATCCCGCGGTGCTGCGATTTTTTAAAATTATTCCTCCTTTCTAGTTATATAGCCCATGAACCACCTCTGTTATCTACACTTCAAAAATAAAATATAATCTGACAACAACCTTACGTTAAAATAAAATTAAAATGTACGACCCTGAGCCCCACTGTTTAAAAATAAGTTTTGTTTATAAATTCTGGTATTTTTTCGTACAGTTATTCTATAACTATCTTAACCACTTCAGCCTAGCAATCAAAATGCGATCCCAGCAAAAGAACACTCGTTTATAAATGCTGATTTGAAACAGGTAGAAAAAGGCAATCTTTAAATTAAGGAGAATTAGTCACAAGTTTTTTTTGAATATATCTTTATCCTCGATGTGGGAAGGTCGATTGCGCGAACTAAACATAGAGTTACCCAGTTTCGAGTTGCATTTAGCAGTTTGGGATAATATATATTATAATTGCCCGGTAGTTATGCTGCTGAATAAGTGCTGGCTCAGCAGAAGTTTATACCGTTTATAGCACTTTACTCGAGGGCGCTACAGCATAAGAGCAGTGACTACACCACGCTGCCAAATGTTTAATAATTACCAATAATTATTATTTTTTTAAATTAATTAAACCCCCCCCCCAAAAAAATTGTCCTGTTGCTAGGACATCGAACTAAAATTAAAAGCAACAAAATGTAAATAATTTAAAAACCAAACCAACTTTTAAATAACAAAATTTTAAGTTAATTTTATTACATTTTAAAGCAGTTAGTTATCCCATACCAAACAACTTGGTAGTTTACATTAAACTGAGTATTGTCAACATGGTGGTGTCAGCTAAATATGACGCAAAACCTGATGACGAATATTTATTTAAATTGTAAGCGAATATGTTATAAGGTTGTTGAACTTGGTTAATCATTTATAATATCGATAAATGAAACTCGGTAAATACAGCTAGGACAAATATTGATGGCTGAATAACAGGAAGTTCTATTGATGGCTGAATAACATATACGATCACCATTTTGATCGGCACATACCTTTAATAAATTGCATTTTCGAAAAATAATCTCAAAAAATAGATGATATCAATTTTATAGATTTCTAAAATTTTAAAAGAAGTAACAAAAACAAAATATATTTCAGAAATATAAAACAATAATAATTTCTCATAAAATATGGAGTAATTATAAAGTAAGAGAATACAAAATCTTAAAAGTAATAAAAACTGTAAAATTAACATTATTTAAATTTCTGTTTAGTTAATATAAATTAGAAAATAAAAACAGCAAGAATGGCAACAAATAATTTAGGAACTAAAATAACTCACTAGTATAATATTAAAAATAACTTTAAAAAAATTTTGGCAAAAAATTATAAAAAAAATTTCACTAATAAATATTTAATAAAATTAAAATATTGTCATGATAAAATTTTTTAAACTTATAAATGTTTAACATAATTTAAATATTTTTTTTTAATTTAAAGTTTCGTTTTATTAACTATCGCTTCACAAACAAATATACCTCCATGTTCAGGTCGTAAAGTCGACCTTCCTACATCGAGGATAAACAATTATAAAGAAAAAAAAAACTTACTAGCCAAGTAAAATCCTGGGTAAACGATGTACAGTGCTTCCCTGAAACCTAAAACTTTGATCATAGGTGGTACTATAAGAGGGGCATTCCCTCCAATATTATTGATTACAAAAATAAACATAGCGATCGCTGTCGCGCGTGACTGGGCAGGAAAGAACTCAACCAAAACAGTGAACAAAACTCCGAACCACATTTCCGCTGTGTTTTAAATAAAATTTGATTACAATAAAGTCATCTCAAAACTGGGTCGGGGTAACTGTTCTCTTAAAAAAATATGAAACTATTTACCGAATAAATAAGCTCCAAAGAGCGAAATAAAAGCATAAGGCGGAGAAAAGTAAAGAGTTCCCGCCGCTAGAGGGCAGGCTATTGCTTGACTAACGACCAAAACCCACAATCTTGTTCGTACACCTAAAAAATTTGATTTGAAATTAAACCCAAAAAATGGAATATTTCTAAATACAAATCTACAAAATTTGTGTTATATTAATAACACCGCCAATTTACATATAATGGGACATTTATATTAACCCCCTTACACCCCATCCCTTCTCTGAAAATAAAACTGTTTTATTGTACTTATTTATCTTTAACGTGGGAAGGTCGAATGCACAACCTAAACATAGAGTAACATCAGCTACCCCGACCCGGTCTCAAGTTGACAGTTTGGAATATTATAATTGCTCAATAATTAAGCTGCTGATTAAGTGCTGGCTCAGCAGAAGTTAATATAGTTTATAGCGCCTTACTCATGGGTGCTACAGCATGAAAGCAGTGGGGATCGAACAACAGAACTTATGTAGTAAAGACAAGGGTTTTGACCACTACACCATGCTGCCAACCTTCAATTTATGTCAAAATTTTCAGATAATGCCGTTTTCAAAACTATTTTAGAAAAATGTCCATTCAGTAAAATCGATTTTTAATAATATGATCAAAATAAAGATTACCGTATTTAGAAGCGAGTAAATCGGACAAAATTCCACCAGTGATTATCCCAATCGTTCCACCAACGATGGAAGTTAAACTCATCCACAACCCCACCTCTGTGCCGGGGTAATATTGATCAAAATATAACTGACTGTTGTAAGACCAACAAAAACTTGCTGAAAATATTAAAATTTGATTTAGATTTTGTTCTCGATGTGGGAAGGTCGACTTCATGACCTGAACATAGATGAATATTTGTTACCCCGACCCAGTCCTGAGTTACCTTTAGCAGTTTGGGATATTATTATTTTTTTTGTATATATCTTTATCCTCGATGTGGGAAAGTCGAATGCGCGACTTAAACATAGAATAACACAAGCTACTCCGACCCAGTCTCGAGTTGCCATTGGCAGTTTGGGATATTATAGATTATAATTGCACGATAATTAAGCTGCTGATTAAGTACTGGCTCAGCAGGAGTTTATAGCTCCTTACTCAAAAGCACTACAGCACGAGAGCAGAAGAGTTCGAACCAAAGACCTCATGTAGTAAAGCAAAGTGATTTGACCACTACAGTATGTAGGGTGAGGTTTAAAGTTTGATTCCCAGTAGCGGCATGTTGAAGCACCGACTAAGGATTTTATTGCATAAATATAAAACTCACCAGAATGTCTGAATGAAGCCCCAACCAGTAACAATAAGATAGTTGGAGATTTGATAAATAATTTGAAAGTTGTCAAAATTGATTTTAACACCGACTGCTTTTCTAAATAATAAAATTTATAGCCAGGTTTATAAATAGCTTAGTTAAAAATATAGTTTGCAAAATAGGCCAAATAACTTTTAAACATTTCTCCAAAAAAATAAGAAATTTTACGGCAGACTTAAAAAATACAATTCTTATAATGAAAACGGCAGGATGGTGTAGTGGTAAGAACACTTGCTACACCACCATGAGGTCGTGGGTTCAATCCCCACTGCTCTCATGTGGTAGCACCCTTAAGTAAGGCGATATAAAAAAGTATAAACTCCTGCTGAGCCAACACTTAATCAGCAGCATAATTATCAGACAAATATATTTAATAATATCCCAAACTGCTAAAGGCAACTCGAGACTGGGTCGGGGTAACTAATGTTACTCTATGTTTAGGTCATGAGATCGACCTTCCCACATCGAGGATAAATAAATCCAAAAAACAGTTTCATTTATTAAACATTTTATCAAAAGTATTAAATACCAAAGTCTAACTCTTATTTGTTATTCTCTTCAGCTTGTTCTATAATTTTACGTTCTGGTTCTTTGACAGAGAAATATAAAATAATCGCCATAATTATGCCTGGAGCTCCAGCTATAAAGTAACACCAACGCCAGCTCTAAGAAAAAATTAACAAAAGATTGGTTAAAAATTAATTTAAATTAATTTTGTTTTTTTAGAGGTTGATTTGATAGAAAAACCTAAAAATAAATCGTTCAAAAAAAGGGTAGGCTACTACGTTATGAGAGTAGTGGGAATCGAACCCAGGTCCTCATGTAGTGATGCCAAGTGTTCTGACTACTACACCATGCTGCCGGTCAAAAATATTTAAAAAATTTTCACCATTCCAAGAATGTTGGCGTCAGTCACATAATTTCCAACAGCAAATGCCAAACCATATCCAAAATAAATCCCAAAGTTGAAAAAACTCATCGCAAAAGCTCGAACTTTCTGTGAGAAAATGTCGGCCACCAAACTTGAGGTAAGAGGAGTACAGGCCGACTCTCTGAGAAAAAAGTTTTAGGTTTTTAAGAAAATTTATTATACATACAAAACAAAAAAATATGATATTATTAAGGTTTGTTAAGACCCTATAGCATAAGAGCAGTGGGAATTGAACACAGGACCTCATGTAGTAATGCCAAGTGCTCTTACCACTACAGCATGCTTCACCCACAAATTTAGTAATGACGCTAAGTGACATTCTCGTTCGCTAATGACGTTTAAATAACGCGATTGTTAACTTAACGAGTTTTGTGATGCTGCCCCTTGTCAAAAACTGCCCAACTTTAAAGGGGGGTAATGTTTAATTATTAGAAAAATGGTGTTTTTAACGTAATGTCAGTTAATTGTTACTCAACTTACCATGGACAATGGTGGTCCATCCTTCTGATACAACGGCGACATATTTTGCAGTGGTGAGCTCTCGGGGGTCGGTAACTTTCGCACCGCTGGCACACAGTCCAATCCTGGCTGCTGCTAGACTAAAATATTAATTCCTCTTTAGTTTCAGTGACTTTAAATAAAGAATTATAGGCAGAGCTGAATCTAGCCATGAGAACAACATGAACAAAAACAAATTAATTTAAACTAGGCATGATTTTAATGCAGAATTTTCTTTTAAATAATAAAAAACTTTTGTAATACTTAATTTTAGTGACGTCAATATTACAAAAAAACATAAAACTCATATGAACTTCTGATAAGCCAACACTTAATCAGCAGCTTAATTATTAAGAAATTATATTCTATAATATCCCAAACTACTAAAGTCAACTCGAGACCGGGTCACAGTAACAGTTGTTAATGTTTTGGCTGTAAAGTCGACTTTCCCACATCGAGGATAAAGATATATAAAAATAATTAACGGTGAAGTTAATTTTATTGAATATTTTAAATTCGAAAAAATTTAACCTGATCTTTAGAGTTCATTCTGACATCAGAGAAATCGAGGCCTCAGATTGGTAGAGGAACAATGCCAGGATCAGAAAACACAGATCTACTATGAGCAAACAACAATGCTAAAACAACCATGTTGAACATTACAGCATGAAATGGGCCCCATAAACTAAAAAATTAATGTTTTTTTTATTGTTACAGTGAATGGGACAACCTGTATAAACTTTATTTTTGAAATTTAAGTTGAACAACATTATTTTTTGGTTTATTTATTTATCCTCGATGTGGGAAGGTCGAATACGCGACCTAAACATAGAGTAACATTAGTTACCCCGACCCATTATCAAGTTGCCTGTGGCACTTTGGGATATTATAAATTATAATTGTTCGATATTATGCTGCTGATTAAGTGCTGACTCAGCAGGAGTTCATACCGTTTACAGCACTCACTTAAGAACGCTACAGCATGAGATCAGTTGAGATTGAACCCAGGACTTCTTGTAGTGAACATTGTACTTAAAATTAGTTTTTTCCTTTTACAATAAAAGTATTTACGTGATTCGAAAAATGACAAAAAAATTAAAACATAAATTATAATATTTATATTTTAAAAAAATCCAATTTATTAATAAGCAATACAAACCAACCTTCCCAACCTTCCAGATTGTGATGTCATAACAATGTGTTGTATGATCACATAATCAGCATAAATCACTAAAAAGTACGTGAAAATAACACAAAAAATACCACATGGGTCTTTATGGAACACCATTACATGAGTTTTCTGAAAAAAAACAATTTTATTAAAATTTTACCCATTCAAGATCGGATTTTTTTGTATATATCTTTATCCTCAATGTGGTAAGGTCGAATGCGCGACTTAAACATAGAGTAACATCAGCTACTCCGACCCAGTCTCGAGTTGCCTGTTGCCTGTGACAGTTTGGGATATTATAGATTATATTTGCCCGACAAACTGCTGATTAAGTGCTGGCTCAACAGAAGTTTATAGCAGCTTACTAAAGGGCGCTACAGCATGAGAGCAGTGGGAATTAAACCTAGGACTTCATGTTCTCTGCGCATATCAAGCATTAACATTTTTAAGACACCCATTTAACAAGATTTTTTATTTAGTACTAAAATGAATGCGGAACAGACGGAATATACAAGGAAAGATAAGGGTAAGGTTATAGAAATTCCGCCCTTTCCGCATTCATAAACTTGGTGGCCGACCCTTATAGAGCTCTGAACTTTAAAGTGTTTATTTACTTTACTACGTTAACAAATTTCTTTATTTCAGAATAAATTCTAAAAACTTGCAAAAAAATTATTAAAAATCGAGAATTTCGTTTACGGAAATAATTAACGGAAAGAAACGTGGAATCCCAGCGCTTCCAACTTTTTTAACATCATTAACATAAAAAGTAACTGCTCATAAAAAGTATCTGCTCATAAAGTATCTGCTCATAACGACTTTTTACCTAAATTTAGGTAGAGCTGACATTTAGGAAAGATATATAACATATTTAGAGCATGAGATTTTCTTAAAATAGCATTTCAAGGCACAAGATTTTAGTAAAAGGTTATTAAAAAGTTAACTCAGGACATGAGTTCTTTTTTCATAATGATGCACACTATAAGGCTAATAATAAAGATGCTACAACATGCCATCAGTGGGAATCAAACTAAAAACCTCACGTTTTTACCTTAGGATACTATTACATGCCATCAGTGGGAATCAAACTAAGGACCTCAGGTTCTTACTTAAAGATGCTACAACATGCCATCAGTGGGAATTAAACTAAGGACCTCAGGTTCTTACTTAAAGATGCTACAACATGCTATCAGTGGGGTTGAAACTAAGGACCTCAGGTTCTACTTAAAGATGCTACAACATGCCATCAGTGGGAATCAAACTAAGGACCTCAAGTTCTTACCTTAGGATACTATTACATGCCATCAGTGGGAATCAAACTAAAGACCTCAGGTTCTTACTTAAAGATCCTACAACATGCTATCAGTGGGGTTCAAACTAAGGACCTCAGGTTCTACTTAAAGATACTATAACATGCCATCAGTGGGAATCAAACTAAGGACCTCAGGTTCTTACTTAAAGATACTACAACATGCTATCAGTGGGATTCAAACTAAGGACCTCAGGTTCTACTTAAAGATGCTACAACATGCCAGCAGTGGGAATCAAACTAAGAACCTCAGGTTCGTACTTAAAGATCCTACAACATGCCATCAGTGGGAATCAAACTAAGGACCTCAGGTTCTTACTTGAAGATCCTACAACATGCCATCAGTGAAAATCAAACTAAGAACCTTAGGTTCTTACTTAAAGACCCTACAACATGCCATCAATGAAAATCAAACTAAGGACCTTAGGTCTTACTTAAAGATGCTACAACATGCCATCAGTAAAAATCAAACTAAGAACCTCAGGTTCTTACTTAAAGATCCTACAACATGCCATCAGTGAAAATCAAACTAAGAACCTTAGGTTTTTACTTAAAGATCCTACAACATGCCATCAGTGGGAATCAAACTAAGGACCTCAGGTTCTACTTAAAGATACTATAACATGCCATCAGTGGGAATCAAACTAAGAACCTCAGGTTCTTACTTAAAGGTCCTACAACATGCCATCAGTGAAAATCAAACTAAGGACCTTGGGTCTTACTTAAAGATGCTACAACATGCCATCAGTGAAAATCAAATTAAGAACCTCAGGTTCTTACTTAAAGATCCTACAACATGCCATCAGTGAAAATCAAACTAAGGACCTTGGGTCTTACTTAAAGATGCTACAACATGCCATCAGTGAAAATCAAACTAAGAACCTCAGGTTCTTACTTAAAGATCCTACAACATGCCATCAGTGAAAATCAAACTAAGAACCTCAGGTTCTTACTTAAAGATCCTACAACATGCCATCAGTGGGAATCAAACTAAGAACCTCAGGTTCTTACTTAAAGATGATACAACATGCCATCAGTGAAAATCAAACTAAGGACCTCAGGTTCTTACTTAAAGATCCTACAACATGCCATCATTGAAAATCAAACTAAGGACCTTGGGTCTTACTTAAAGATGCTACAACATGCCATCAGTGAAAATCAAACTAAGAACCTCAGGTTCTTACTTAAAGATCCTACAACATGCCATCAGTGGGAATCAAATTAAGAACCTCAGGTTCTTACTTAAAGATGATACAACATGCCATCAGTGAAAATCAAACTAAGAACCTCAGGTTCTTACTTAAAGATCTTACAACATGCCATCAGTGAAAATCAAACTAAGAACCTCAGGTTCTTACTTAAAGATCCTACAACATGCCATCAGTGGGAATCAAACTAAGAACCTCAGGTTCTTACTTAAAGATGATACAACATGCCATCAGTGAAAATCAAACTAAGGACCTCAGGTTCTTACTTAAAGATCCTACAACATGCCATCAGTGGGAATCAAACTAAGAACCTCAGGTTCTTACTTAAAGATTATACAACATGCCATCAGTGGGAATCAAACTAAGAACCTCAGGTTCTTACTTAAAGATCCTACAACATGCCATCAGTGAAAATCAAACTAAGGACCTTAGGTTCTTACTTAAAGATCCTACAACATGCCATCAGTGGGAATCAAACTAAGGACCTCAGGTCTTACTTAAAGATCCTACAACATGTCATCAGTGGGAATCAAACTAAGGACCTCAGGTCTTACTTAAAGATCCTACAACATGCCATCAGTGGGAATCAAACTAAAAACCTCAGATTCTTACTTAAAGATCCTACAACATGCCATCAGTGGGAATCAAACTAAGAACCTCAGGTTCTTACTTAAAGATCCTACAACATGCCATCAGTGAAAATCAAACTAAGAACCTCAGGTTCTTACTTAAAGATCCTACAACATGCCATCAGTGGGAATCAAACTAAGAACCTCAGGTTCTTACTTAAAGATGATACAACATGCCATCAGTGAAAATCAAACTAAGGACCTCAGGTTCTTAATTAAAGATCCTACAACATGCTATCATTGAAAATCAAACTAAGGACCTTGGGTCTTACTTAAAGATGCTACAACATGCCATCAGTGAAAATCAAACTAAGAACCTCAGGTTCTTACTTAAAGATCCTACAACATGCCATCAGTAGGAATCAAACTAAGGACCTCAGGTCTTACTTAAAGATCCTACAACATGCCATTAGTGGGAATCAAACTAAGGACCTCAGGTTCTTACTTAAAGATACTACAACATGCCATCAGTGAAAATCAAACTAAGGACCTCGGGTTCTTACTTAAAGATGCTACAACATGCCATCAGTGAAAATCAAACTAAGGACCTCAGGTTCTTACTTAAAGATCCTACAACATGCCATCAGTGGGAATCAAACTAAGGACCTCAGATTCGTACTTAAAGATCCTACAACATGCCATCAGTGGGAATCAAACTAAGGACCTCAGGTTCTTACTTGAAGATCCTACAACATGCCATCAGTGAAAATCAAACTAAGAACCTTAGGTTCTTACTTAAAGATCCTACAACATGCCATCAGTGAAAATTAAACTAAGGACCTTAGGTCTTACTTAAAGATGCTACAACATGCCATCAGTGAAAATCAAACTAAGAACCTCAGGTTCTTACTTAAAGATCCTACAACATGCCATCAGTGAAAATCAAACTAAGAACCTTAGGTTTTTACTTAAAGATCCTACAACATGCCATCAGTGGGAATCAAACTAAGGACCTCAGGTTCTACTTAAAGATACTATAACATGCCATCAGTGGGAATCAAACTAAGAACCTCAGGTTCTTACTTAAAGATCCTACAACATGCCATCAGTGAAAATCAAACTAAGGACCTTAGGTTCTTACTTAAAGATCCTACAACATGCCATCAGTGAAAATCAAACTAAGGACCTTGGGTCTTACTTAAAGATGCTACAACATGCCATCAGTGGGAATCAAACTAAGAACCTCAGGTTCTTACTTAAAGATGATACAACATGCCATCAGTGAAAATCAAACTAAGGACCTCAGGTTCTTACTTAAAGATCCTACAACATGCCATCAGTGAAAATCAAACTAAGGACCTTGGGTCTTACTTAAAGATGCTACAACATGCCATCAGTGAAAATCAAACTAAGAACCTCAGGTTCTTACTTAAAGATCCTACAACATGCCATCAGTGGGAATCAAACTAAGAACCTCAGGTTCTTACTTAAAGATGATACAACATGCCATCAGTGAAAATCAAACTAAGGACCTCAGGTTCTTACTTAAAGATCCTACAACATGCCATCAGTGGGAATCAAACTAAGAACCTCAGGTTCTTACTTAAAGATTATACAACATGCCATCAGTGGGAATCAAACTAAGAACTTCAGGTTCTTACTTAAAGATCCTACAACATGCCATCAGTGGGAATCAAACTAAGGACCTCAGGTCTTACTTAAAGATCCTACAACATGCCATCAGTGGAAATCAAACTAAGGACCTCAGGTCTTACTTAAAGATCCTACAACATGCCATCAGTGAAAATCAAACTAAGGACCTTAGGTTCTTACTTAAAGATCCTACAACATGCCATCAGTGGGAATCAAACTAAGGACCTCAGGTCTTACTTAAAGATCCTACAACATGTCATCAGTGGGAATCAAACTAAGGACCTCAGGTCTTACTTAAAGATCCTACAACATGCCATCAGTGGGAATCAAACTAAAAACCTCAGATTCTTACTTAAAGATCCTACAACATGCCATCAGTGGGAATCAAACTAAGAACCTCAGGTTCTTACTTAAAGATCCTACAACATGCCAGCAGTGGGAATCAAACTAAGGACCTTAGGTTCTTACTTAAAGATGCTACAACATGCCATCAGTGAAAATCAAACTAAGGACCTCAGGTTCTTACTTAAAGATCCTACAACATGCCATCAGTGAAAATCAAACTAAGGACCTCAGGTTCTTACTTAAAGATCCTACAACATGCCAGCAGTGGGAATCAAACTAAGGACCTCAGGTTCTACATTAAAGATCCTACAACATGCCATCAGTGGGAATCAAACTAAGGACCTCAGGTCTTACTTAAAGATCCTACAACATGCCATCAGTGGGAATCAAACTAAGGACCTCAGGTCTTACTTAAAGATCCTACAACATGCCATCAGTGGGAATCAAACTAAGGACCTCAGGTCTTACTTAAAGATCCTACAACTTGCCATCAGTGGGAATCAAACTAAGGACTTCAGGTCTTACTTAAAGATCCTACAACATGCCATTAGTGGGAATCAAACTAAGGACCTCAGGTTCTTACTTAAAGATACTACAACATGCCATCAGTGAAAATCAAACTAAGGACCTCGGGTTCTTACTTAAAGATGCTACAACATGCCATCAGTGAAAATCAAACTAAGGACCTCAGGTTCTTACTTAAAGATCCTACAACATGCCATCAGTGGGAATCAAACTAAGGACCTCAGGTCTTACTTAAAGATCCTACAACATGCCATCAGTGGGAATCAAACTAAGGACCTCAGGTCTTACTTAAAGATGCTACAACATGCCATCAGTGAGAATCAAACTAAGGACCTCAGGTTTTACTTAAAGATCCTACAACATGCCATCAGTGGGAATCAAACTAACAACCTTAGGTTCTTACTTAAAGAGATCCTACAACATGCCATCAGTGGGAATCAAACTAAGGACCTTAGGTTCTTACTTAAAGATGCTACAACATGCCATCAGTAAAAATCAAACTAAGGACCTCAGGTTCTTACTTAAAGATCCTACAACATGCCATCAGTGAAAATCAAACTAAGGACCTCAGGTTCTTACTTAAAGATCCTACAACATGCTATCAGTGGGAATCAAACTAAGGACCTCAGGTTCTACATTAAAGATCCTACAACATGCCATCAGTGGGAATCAAACTAAGGACCTCAGGTCTTACTTAAAGATCCTACAACATGCCATCAGTGGGAATCAAACCAAGGACCTCAGGTCTTACTTAAAGATCCTACAAAATGCCATCAGTGGGAATCATGCAAGAATATGAAGCGAATTTTATTAATTACAAACTGTTTTTAGTTGTTGGTTGTTTACTTGAATATAAAATTCTGGCTAATTCTTACGGAAATAAACTCAGAATTTCAGTAATGTCTAAATCCATGTTTATTAAGTGGCGTCCGTTCAGCAGAACGGAATTGCTTAACTGTTTAAAACAAACATTTGCATTTAATAAAAAGCAGAAATGAATCGTTGGAAAAATAATTCAATACTAGAAAAACGAGGTTAGAGTTCCCATGTGAAAAGAGTTGTTAAATAACCCGCAAATTCGATAAACAAGTTATAGTTAAAAGCATTGAAACTTATTATTTAAATAGGGAGGAAAAATACGTCAAAGCTTGTCAGCAAATAAATAACAATTCCATTTCAAATCAACATCAAAAACTGTTTGTTTATAAAATTAAAAGTTAGCTTATGCGGATTTATCCAAAATAAGTTACAATTGTGGCACTAATAGGGCCAATACCTTCTTTGTTTGACCCAGTTACACCGATGTAGCTAATTGTTTGCTTGCTGGTCCGCAAATCAGTAGTAATCGTAACAGCACTTACTTTTTGTTCAATCTCGTCTTCTAATCCTTCCCACATCTCTGTTTTAGGAGCAGGTAGTATTGTGCGAGATGGTATTTCAAACCTGGGCTCTAGAACTTTCATAAGATCTCCAAAACCTTCGTCATTTAAAACCTTTCGTCAATGAAAATAGCTGCAAATTTTTAGTATTATAACTTCTTTTGTTGCCTGGACAGCCACTTGAAATAACTAATTTGCATTTATTACACATTGTTTTACTTTCACTATCTTTGATTACAGTCTTTACTAAATATTAGACCTACGATTTGACATCGCAGTAACTGTTCACTTGAAAATAGGAAATTTAAACATTACTACTATAGACTTTGTTACATTATGTTTATTCACACATTTAATAAACCCAACTATTACAGCCTTAACATTTTAGTACATTTACAGAATTTTATTTTTTGTAAGATTTAATTAATATAACACGGATTATTTGTTCAAATTATAAAATTAATTAGTTAACAAGTTTTAATATAGTACATAACTAATGAATTTTAATTAACAACTAGGAATTAAAATAATTAACCGAAAGAAATATGTGATTACTAGCAAGATAAAAGCTCCATGCGAAGAAAGGGATTACCATACCAGGTTTGTGGATACAATCGAACATAGCGAGCTCTTATAGGTTGAGGAAAGTTGTTCAACTTGTGACCATTTCCATCTTCGTTACCAACAAAGACCTTTAAAAGATTTAATATCATATTTAACATAATAATATTCAGGTTTAAGATATTAATTATTTCAATTTTATAACTTTTTTAATCGCGCGTTGTTCATCGCTTCACATTTAACTTAAAGGGACTGCAACTAGCAAAATTAAAATGTTTATAAAGGGCATTGTGACGTGTTTGCCAGCCCCTGATTACAATCTAAATGGCTTATGTCCTGCCCAAAAGTTACTGATTTTTGCTATTTTAAATAAAAAAATGTTACGACGGTGCTTAAATTTAAGTTATCGACTTTATATTTAGGTTGTGCATAATTTAAGCTTAAGCATTCGTGTTGACACTGTTTTTAGGGAGCTAGAACAGCGTCCATAGCAACGTGATATAAATACGTTCCATGTCTTGCAAAAAAACAGTTTTATGGACAAAAAAAAAAAATTAAAATGTTTTATCCTGCATCCTGCAGGATTTAAAAAAACATCAATATTGCAATATTGGACATGTTTCAATAAAAAAACGTTTTTTCAGCCAAACAACGAGTTTTTTCAGCCAAAAAACAAAAGACCGAGTACAAACATAAGAAAAGCTCACATAATTATTTTCACACCGGTTCGCGGGATTTTTACAATGTCAATTTTTAAAATTACAAAACTTTAGATTAATAAAAAATTTAAAACTGTCGCAGACCTTTTATTGTTACACGACGCATAATTAAGTTTTGTAACAAGCTATGACGTCACAAAACAATTAGAATAGGGATTGTTTAAACAATGGTTTGCTTGGTTATTATCATCTAGCTTGTAAACAACACACAACTTTTAAAAACAAGTTTTGGTGATTGTAATTGAAACAAATAAACTTTTTAAATTAATTAAGACCAATTAATTAAAAACTGTTTCTAAACTTTAAAAATTTAAACAAAATAAATTTTCGTTTTAAATTTAAGCTTACCAGATCATTTCCATTATTTTGGATGAACTGCATATCTGATGTACTGGACCCATAAGATATCTTAAAGCTGGTGACCCGATTATTACCATTGTAATTTCCTTGTGTCACAACCCCTGTCACTCGAGTTGATATCTTGAGGTCAATTTGGATCCATTCCCCAACCCTGACTATTAATTAAAACAATGTTAATGTTTATTTTCCACTAATTACAAAAGTTGTGAAACTTTATTGTAAGATAGAAAATAATTCCAACAACTCACATTGTTTAGGATACCAACCCCTGGTATGAGCATCCAACCTTGCTTTATGTGGTAAGTACCTGCTGTCATAATAAGAACTAGCTGTGATGTCACTATCCGGTATTCTTCCATCTTTTAACCCAAGTCCACATACACTAACTATAAATATTTATGTTTATTTAGAATTAATCTTATAAGTTGGCATGATTTAGCTTAACTCTCAAATACTTAAATTGTAAAATTAAATATTACAAAATGTTTATAAATTGTTATATTGTCTGCTTACTGTTAGAACCTCGTAACTCAAAATTTGACAACAAATATACATTTAGCGGAATTTAAAAAATGATTTTATTTGTAATTAAAAAAATAACTTTTTACTAAAATATCATTTGATTTTTAAACTTTAAATAACCTTGTATTTGAAGTAAAAAGATCGAGTGGTTAAAGTTTTGTTAACATACAAATGTTGTTTAATTAAAACTGGTTGCGATTTAAAAAACACCGAAAATTTTAATTTATAAACAGAAGAAATTTCAGCAGATATTAAAAAATACAAATTCTAAAAGCTGCGTTTTCTTGGGCACAGATTCCATAAGACATTTTAAGTTATTTAAATTAAAAGTTTATTTAATTAAAACTGACATAATAACTAAACATCGTTTGTTAATACAATAACTAAATATCTATGATAAAATTAATTTTACAGATCAGTTTTAGCACTTTAAAAATGCCACTGTATTAAGTATACTTGTTTATATAAGGAACAATGTTAATAAACCATACAAAATATACTTGCAAGGTTTAAAAAGTTAATTAATTGTCTTAAGATTGTTTTTATTTAAGTTTTGAGGTTCTACCAGTAAGATGATATTATTTAACAAATATAAAGTAACCAAAATACCTGCTTTATCAGGAAAAACTCGTTTTATTACTGCAACAATTTCATCATGACACGAACACTCTCCAGTAGCCCCAATTGCCCCAATTTCACCCCTTGAACCTTTTTCACCTTTCTCCCCAGCTGGGCCAAGCTTGCCTGGTCTCCCTTGGGTTGATCTTAGCTCCCTGAAAGCGGGACTATCGGGGCTTGCATTAAAACAAACTTTGTTTTTTCTGGATGCAGCTAAGCATAACCAGAAGCACAAAAACATAAATATTTTCAAACTCATTTCGGCAAGTTTTAAGTTACAATTGTTTTAATCTAAACTCATTTAACAAGCTAGTTATATTTATTTTATTAATATTTATCACAAATAATTGAAAATAACTTTCCGTCTGTTCCGACATTTTTGTATCAAAACACGCAGGTACCAAAACGCACCAAAAATTATATCTTGATTAATTTTCAAATCGACTGTAATTTAAAATTAATTAAAAACTTTTTAAACGAGATGTGACGACACTATGACGTAACAATAATAGCAACGCTGCATTAAAATACTTATTCGAATTGTTGTCTAACAAGATTTGACGCTATAGTTTAATTGTGATGTCATAATCTACTAAAGTAACGACAAAGCCCGCTATAGTTTAATTGTGATGTCATAATCTACCAAAGTAACAACATAGCCCGCTATAGTTAAATTGTGATGTCATAATCTACTAAAGTGACGTTAAAGCCCGCTATCGGAGCCGCAAAGCGAGTCAGCTATTGTGACATGCAACGAGGTTTCCCATAACAGCGTTAAAAGTGTGAAACGTTTCAAGATTGTGCCAGTTAAAGTGTGGGGCAACAACCAAAGTAATTTTGTGAACGCTTTTCTGGATGACGGTTCAGATACAAGTATTTGTACTGCAAGCCTTGCAAAGAAATTAGAAGGAGACAAAAGAACACACCGAGCTTTATACAGCAAATTAAGTAACTAGTCATGGGAGCCGAGTTGACTCACTGTATGTAAAGGAGGTCAAACCGAATCGATTATTGTTGAAAGGCTTTTGGTACTTGATCATATTGTCAATATAGGTGACAGCATTACAACCAAGAAAGTGGCAAACATGTATCCGCATCTGCGTGACCTGAAGTTTCCTGAACTTAAAACAAAATCGGTGGAGCTACTTCTGGGAAACAATGTTCACGATGCATTCAGGGTTTCTGAATGGCGTTACGGCAAAAAGTGCCTGCATAAGGCGTTGGGTTGGCCGTTGTTTGGCTCAGACCATAACCCAAGAAAATCCTCCCAACGAACTAATGTTAACTTTATGCATGAGCCTGAACAAGTATCGACATCATGCAACAAAATTTTAGATGTTTTTTTCGAGCAATTTTCACGACCTTGATTGTGCGCAAAAGAGCGAAATGTCATTAAACGACAAAAGTACGTTGAAATTATGAACAAAACAGTGTGGCAAAATGGCTGACACTATGAAATTGGATTACTCTGGAAAAAAGAATATATTAAACTTTTAACGAATAGAAAAATGGCACTTCAAAGGCTACAATCTTTGAAGAAGAAGTTTATTGCTAACCCTAAAACTTTTAGCCAATATAGGAAAGAAATCGATGAATATGTAAAATAAGGACATGGGACTGTATTGGCTGATAGGAATTGTGTAAACGATATAACGTGGTATAAACCACACCACTGTACAGGCTCTAAGTTCATTATAGTGTTTGATTGTGCTGCAAACTCTGCGTTGTTTCTTTAAATGACGTTTTATTACAGGGACTTTACTAACAGCCTCGTGGAAGTGCTTTTACGATCTGGTTCCAGAACAATATATTAACACTTGGAATAATTGGCTTAACACTCTTGTTGATTAAGAGAACATTAGTATACCCAGATGTTTTAAACCTTAATATTGATTATGGTTGTATTTAGTTTTATCGCTGAAAGAATTGAAGCCCGGTTTTAGTCAAATGCAATATGTACGTTGGTAGCAGGCTACGTAATTCAACCGTCCCTCTAATCAACAAACATCCGATGATTCTTCCATCAAACCAGGTTGTAACCGAGCTCATTGTAACAAAGTATCATGGCATGGGCATTCGGGAACAATCCATGTCTTGTCCGCCATTGATGGCTGAGGTGGAACGAATTTTAAACAGCAGACCTCTGCCAAAGTATGTTGCTGAACAATGGACAACGACCTGCCTCCAGACACGTATGTCAAGGAAGACAGTTACAGACGACCTTGGATGTTCTACTTCTTGCTGATCAATTTTGGGGGAGATTGACAAAGGAGTATTTGACTTTGTTACAATTGCAACAAAAGTGGCTTCAACCGATGAGGAATTTCACGGTTGGCGACGTGGTCCGTTAATGAGAACGCGAAAAGAGGACTCTGGCCTAAAGGGATCATCAAGAAGTTAGACAAGAACGGGAGTGTGCGCCGTGTCCAGGTGCGCACTGCATATGCTACCTTAACCTGAGACAAAATTTGCCTTCTAGAAGGGGTCGCATAAATTCTGTATTTTCCATGTTTTTTTTGTTTACGCCTGCCTCACAGTTTTCTTCTTTACACATTTTAAAAAAAGAAATATTTAAAAAATTAACATATATATTTATCTTAACAACCGGTTAAAACTTTTTTAACTATTATACTTTTCGCCAAATTTCATTTTAAATATCGGTAAAATATGTTCTTGCGTTAAAAGTATACGCGGGCTTAACGCTGCAGGCTCCCCGCAGTTTAATAAAAAATTTCGCAGGCCGAAAGCTATTAGTCGTAAAATTTTGCAGGCCAGAAGCACCCGTCTTTAATCCGTTTATAAAAAGGTTTTTGAAACAAAAATCTTAAAAAAAAAAAATAATATTCTAAAAACTTACATATATGTCTTTAACGTAACAACCAATAAAAACTTTTATATATACTGTACTTTATGCAAAATTTTATTTTGAATATCGGTAAAATATGGTCTTACGCTGACTTTATTCACGGGAATTTCATCGCCGACTCCCCGCCGTTTTTTTGCAGGACAAATCTTCTGGCAACTCTTTAAACGTTTTATTCTTTGTGTTTTTGTATATAAATTTATATACATTAACACGGGCAATAACTAATAACATATTTATGCACATTCTTCAGTGTAAAAAATAGAAATACGGCCCTATTTCGCAAAATACGTGATATCATAATGCATCGTCTTGCGTCACCTAAAAGCGCGCGCTTATTTTTTTATAGGTTTTAGTTTGTAAAATTTAAAAATAAATTGACACGGGAAAAGAAAGATAACATGTTCTTGCACATTATTCTTTAAAAAAACTATTAATTTACTGCTTATTTTATTTCAAATACTGTCTAAAAAACTGTATAGGAATACGCGAAAATAAAATTTTTCGCGGTAATTAAAATGCGAAATCCCCGCTGTTCTAAAAAAAATCTTCGGGCTAAAGTGTCTGGTTACCTTTTTGGCCAGTTCGCTGGACGTAAAAACTCATAAAAAAGTAAGGCTGAAGTAAGGTTTAACATACAGTTAGACTTTCGCTTCCATACTAAATTTGTTGATTAAATACTTTGTAGTTTGTGTTTCGTGTCATATAGTTTGTGTCGCATTTTTGTTTTAATAAAGTGTGGCCTTCTTATCGATGCCCATCTTTACAGCGTACTCTATTGGGGTTTAATAATTGTTTAAGCCATAGTAGGAGTTTATTAGATCCTACATTATTCAAGATATAAACTGCAGTCAACTAATCAAAAATTTTCGCCAGATTCATCTCGCGGTGCTGCGATTTTTTAAAATTATTCCTCCTTTCTAGTTATATAGCCCATGAACCACCTCTGTTATCTACACTTCAAAGATAAAATATATTCTGACAACAACCTTACGTTAAAATAAAATTAAAATGTACGACCCTGAGCCCCACTGTTTAAAAATAAGTTTTGTTTATAAATTCTGGTATTTTTTCGTACAGTTATTCTATAACTATCTTAACCACTTCAGCCTAGCAATCAAAATGCGATCCCAGCAAAAGAACACTCGTTTATAAATGCTGATTTGAAACAGGTAGAAAAAGGCAATCTTTAAATTAAGGAGAATTAGTCACAAGTTTTTTTTGAATATATCTTTATCCTCGATGTGGGAAGGTCGATTGCGCGAACTAAACATAGAGTTACCCAGTTTCGAGTTGCATTTAGCAGTTTGGGATAATATATATTATAATTGCCCGGTAGTTATGCTGCTGAATAAGTGCTGGCTCAGCAGAAGTTTATACCGTTTATAGCACTTTACTCGAGGGCGCTACAGCATAAGAGCAGTGGGGATTGAACCCACGACCTCTTGGTGGTGTAGCAAATGTTCTTACCACTACACCACGCTGCCAAATGTTTAATAATTACCAATAATTATTATTTTTTTAAATTAATTAAACCCCCACCCAAAAAAAATTGTCCTGTTGCTAGGACATCGAACTAAAATTAAAAGCAACAAAATGTAAATAATTTAAAAACCAAACCAACTTTTAAATAACGAAATTTTAAGTTAATTTTATTACATTTTAAAGCAGTTAGTTATCCCATACCAAACAAATTGGTAGTTTACATTAAACTGAGTATTGTCAACATGGTGGTGTCAGCTAAATATGACGCAAAACCTGATGACGAATATTTAATTAAATTGTAAGCGAATATGTTATAAGGTTGTTGAACTTGGTTAATCATTTATAATATCGATAAATGAAACTCGGTAAATACAGCTAGGACAAATATTGATGGCTGAATAACAGGAAGTTCTATTGATGGCTGAATAACATATACGATCACCATTTTGATCGGCACATACCTTTAATAAATTGCATTTTCGAAAAATAATCTCAAAAAATAGATGATATCAATTTTATAAATTTCTAAAATTTTAAAAGAAGTAACAAAAACAAAATATATTTCAGAAATATAAAACAATAATAATTTCTCATAAAATATGGAGTAACTATAAAGTAAGGGAATACAAAATCTTAAAAGTAATAAAAACTGTAAAATTAACATTACTTAAATTTCTGTTTAGTTGATATAAATTAGAAAATAAAAACAGCAAGAATGGCAACAAATAATTTAGGAACTAAAATAACTCACTAGTATAATATTAAAAATAACTTTAAAAAAATTTTCGAAAAAAATTATAAAAAAATTTCACTAATAAATATTTAATAAAATTAAAATATTGTCATGATAAAATTTTTTAAATTTATAAATGTTTAACATAATTCAAAAACTTTTTTTTTTAATTTAAAGTTTCGTTTTATTAACTATCGCTTCACTTTCTTCACAATTATTCGCTTCAATGCTCATGTGCGGTGAACCACGCAGAAGAGAAATTTGAGTCAACAAAAAGAAAAAAGAACCTGAAATTAGAAAAAAGTTTTCGTAAAACTAACTAAAAAAAGGGTTTAAAAATCAAACTATATAAACCATTAAAATATTATTTAAAAAACTTGGCTTTGCTGCATGAGGTCCTGGGTTCGATTCCCACTGCTCTTGAGCTGTAACTTTATTAAGTAAGGTGCTATAAACGATATAAACTCTTGCTAAGCCAGCACTTAATCAGCAGCATAATTATCAGACTATTATAATCTATAATATCCCAAACTGCCACAGGCAACTCGAGACTAGGTCTGAGTAACAAATATACCTCCATGTTTAGGTCGTAAAGTCGACCTTCCTACATCGAGGATAAACAATTATAAAGAAAAAAAAACTTACTAGCCAAGTAAAATCCTGGGTAAACGATGTACAGTGCTTCCCTGAAACCTAAAACTTTGATCATAGGTGGTACTATAAGAGGGGCATTCCCTCCGATATTATTGATCACAAAAATAAACATAGCGATCGCTGTCGCGCGTGACTGGGCAGGAAAAAACTCAACCAAAACAGTGAACAAAACTCCAAACCACATTTCCGCTGTGTTTTAAATCAAATTTGATTACAATAAAGTCATCTCGAAACTGGGTCGAGGTAACTGTTGTTACTCTTAAAAAAAAAGAAATATTTACCGAATAAATAAGCTCCAAAGAGCGAAATGAAAGCATAAGGCGGAGAAAAGTAAAGCGTTCCTGCCGCTAGAGGGCAGGCTATTGCTCGACTAACGACCAAAACCCACAATCTTGTTCGTACACCTAAAAAAATTTGATTTAAAATTAAACCCCCAAAAAAATGAAATATTTCTAAATACAAATCTACAAAATTTTTGTTATATTAATAATACTGCCAATTTACACATAATGGGACATTTATATTAACCCCCTTATACCCTATCCCTTCTCTGAAAATAAAACTGTTTTATTGTACTTATTTATCTTTAACGTGGGAAGGTCGAATGCACAACCTAAACATAGAGTAACATCAGTTACCCCGAGCCGGTCTCAAGTTGACAGTTTGGGATATTATAATTGCTCAATAATTAAGCTGCTGATTAAGTGCTGACTCAGCAGAAGTTAATATCGTTTATAGCGCCTTACTCATGGGTGCTACAGCATGGAAGCAGTGGGGATCGAACAACAGAACTTATGTAGTAAAGACAAGGGTTTTGACCACTACACCTCGCTGCCAACCTTTAATTTATGTCAAAATTTTCAGATAATGCCGTTTTCGAAAACTATTTTAGAAAAATGTCCATTCAGTAAAATCAATTTTTAATAAGATGATCAAAATAAAGATTACCGTATTTAGAAGCGAGTAAATCGGACAAAATTCCACCAGTGATTATCCCAATCGTTCCACCAACGATGGAAGTTAAACTCATCCACAACCCCACCTCTGTGCCGGGGTAATATTGATCAAAATATAACTGACTGTTGTAAGACCAACAAAAACTTGCTGAAAAAATTAAAATTTGATTTAGATTTTGTTATCCTCGATGTGGGAAGGTCGACTTCATGACCTGAACATAGATGAATATTTGTTACCCCGACCCAGTCTCGAGTTGCCTGTGGTAGTTTAAGAGCAGAAGGGATCGAACCACAGACCTCATGTAGTAAAGCCAAGTGATCCCACCACTACAGTATGTAGGGTGAGGTTTGAAGCTTGATTCCCAGTACCGGCATGTTGAAGCACCGACTAAGGATTTTATTCATAAATATAAAAACTCACCAGAATGTCTGAATGAAGCCCCAACCAGTAACAATAAGATAGTTGGAGATTTGATAAATAATTTGAAAGCTGTCAAAATTGATTTCAACACCGACTGCTTTTCTAAACAAGAAAATTTATAGCCAGGTTTATAAATAGCTTAGTTAAAAATATAGTTTGCAAAATAGGCCAAATAACTTTTAAACATTTCTCCAAAATAAAGAGAAATTTTACGACAGACTTAAAAAATACAATTTTTATAATGAAAATGGCAGGATGGTGTAGTGGTAAGAACAGTTGCTACACCACACATAAGGTCGTGAGTTCAATCCCCACTGCTCTCATGCTGTAGCACCCTTAAGTAAGGTGTTATAAACGGTGTGAACACCTGCTGAGCCAACACTTAATCAGCAGATTAATTATCGGACAAATATATTGAATAATATCCCAAACTGCCAAAGTCAACTCTATGTTTAGGTCATGAGATCGACCTTCTCACCTCGAGGATAAAGAATTACAGAAAACGGTTCATTTATTAAACATTTTATCAAAAGTATTAAATACCAAAGCCTGTCTCATATTTGTTATTCTCTTCAGCTTGTTCTATAATTTTACGTTCTGGTTCTTTGACAGAGAAATATAAAATAATCGCCATAATTATGCCTGGAGCTCCAGCTATAAAGTAACACCAACGCCAGCTCTAAGAAAAAATTGGTTAAAAATTAATTTAAATTAATTTTGTTTTTTTAGAGGTTGATTTGATAGAAAAACCTAAAAATAAATTGTTCAAAAAAAGGGTAGGCTACTACGTTATAAGAGAAGTGGGAATCGAACCCAGGTCCTCATGTAGTAAAGCCAAGTGTTCTGACTACTACACCGCACTGCCGGTCAAAAATATTTTCACCATTCCAAGAATGTTGGCGTCAGTCACATAATTTCCAACAGCAAATGCCAAACCATATCCAAAATAAATCCCAAAGTTGAAAAAACTCATCGCAAAAGCTCAAACTTTCTGTGAGAAAATGTCGGCCACCAAACTTGAGGTAAGAGGAGTACAGGCCGATCTCTGAGAAAAAAGTTTTAGGTTTTTAAGAGAATTTATTATACATACAAAACAAAAAAATATGATATTATTAAGGTTTGTTAAGACCCTATAGCATAAGAGCAGTGGGAATTGAACACAGGACCTCATGTAGTGATGCCAAGTGCTCTTACCACTACACCATGCTTCACCCACAAATTAAGTTAAAAATATTAACTGGTACAAAAAATTTTTTTTTTTTTTGAAAAATATTTTTTTACTGAAACAAACTTTAAACTCACCCTGCCCCGAAGCCAACTCTCAGCAAGCTAACAACCAATAAGTGTCGGCAAATCCAGTGGTAAAAGTCATTACCAAGTAAAAGAAAACACTTGCAGATAATATCTGGATTCTAAACCATAAAATAAAAAGAGTTTTATAAAAGTTAATTCAAAATTTAAATAATTAAAAAGCAAAATAAATAAAAAAAAGGTTTTAAGAGATTTTAGGTTTGCATAGAAAATGGAGTTACTGACATTTTACCAAAAACTATATGCCCAAAACCACCATTTTTCTAACAATAGCACATTTTCTATTAACTCTTTTTTACTCAATAAAAAATTCTCTTTAATTTCTAAAAAAAATTAATCCTCATAGCTCTCATGCTGTTGCGCTATAAACAGTTTAATCTCCTGCTAAGCCAACACTTAATCAGCAGCATAATTATTGGGCAATTAAAATCTATAATATCTCAAACTGTTGAAGGCAACTTGAGACTGGGTCGGAGTAAATGATGTTACTTTATGTTTATGTCGTGAAGTTGACCTTTCCACATCGAGGATAAATTAATATAAAAAATAGTTGGTAATCAACCTGTTATATTTATCGCCAACAATTCCCATTACAACTCCCATAACAGTAAAAATGGCAATAAATATTGGACCAGCAAGAACTTGGTATTCTATTCCCTGGCCTGAGTAATTCCATTCACAATATATCGTTCCATTCAATCCCATGAGATTACATCTAAAAATTAAGATTATTAATAATTTACTTTATTAGTTAGCATGTTGTAGCATCGTTAAGTAAGACGTGAGATCCTGGGTTTGATTCCCACTGCTGGCATGTTATAGCATCCTTTAATAAGAACTAAGATCCTGGGTTTGATTTCCACTGATGGCATGTTTAAGCAAATTTAAGTTAGCTTTAGAATTTATGGATATTATTAAATATATTTTACAGTCATTAATCTGCTGATAATTGTCGTAGCAAAAGTTTATATTAATAATGGCGACTTACTTAAAAAAGCTACAGTATGGAAGCAGTGGGGATCAAACCCAGAACCTAGTTTAGTGAAGCCAAGTGTCTTACCACTACACTATGCCGTCGATAGTTAAATTTATTTACAATTAAACCTTTTGAAACTGGAAATAAAACAGTCAATATATATAAGATAGTACTAAAATACAGAATTCAAAAAGTTTAGGGTGCGGAAAATAGTAAGGGGGCATATGTAAACGTTAACAAAAAATAACGGAATTGCCAAAGGGCAAAATTTTTATATTTTTCCCTATCATCCCTCAGTCCTAAATAAATACCGACTTTATCCCACAGTGAAATACAAAATTTCCGTTCCATCCCACATTCTGCAAATTTTTGTTAATGTTTACCTTTAGTATTGCTTAATATAGACCTAAGAAAATAAAATAATATTAGCATGCAAAATTAACAACTACTCACTGTGTTGAATTCTTCACATCTCTGCATTTTGTGTTTGACAGTTTTTCAACATTTATGTCCAAGGTCAAACAAGCCATGTCTCCAAAATGAACGTCCTGTGCCATTTCCTTTGAGGTGACACCGATCATAAAATGACCCAACTCTCCAAACCCATAACACAACATTAGGATTGTTATACAATACCAATGATACATAGGCTCCCCTTTAAATGTTTTAACCATTTTGAAATTGTTTTCCTATTGTTAAAGTAAACTGAATTTAAATTCTGTTAAAATATATTTTTACATTTATTAATTAGTGATGCGGAAAGGTCGACTTGACAACTTAAAAAAATCTCCAAGTTTATTCGGCCTTACTTAAGAGCGTTACAGCATGAAAGCCCAGTCTGGAAAGTGGGGCAGTTTTCGACAAGATCTCGTGCGTGCAAGCGTAAAAAAATGCGTGACCGCGTGTGCTCGCGTACCAAAATTTCCGGTTTAGGCGTGCACGCGTGATATGTTAGCGTTTTTAGACATCAGTACTGCACGTACACATTTTTTTAAGACACCAGGCGAGCAAAAAGCTAATTCCAGGCGTGCATATTTATTAATAAAAAAAATATTGTACGTGCATGCTGCCCTACTTTCCAGACTGGATGGAAGCAATGAGAATCGAACCCAGGACCTCATGTAGTGAAGCCAAGTGTTCTGACCACTACACCATGCTGCCATTATTAAAGTATATATAATTTTAAAACTTAATACATAAAAAATGTTCGTTATTCGTTTAAATATTAATAAAATAATAAAAACATTATTCAGCAAAAAAGATTTAATTTATGCCTAAAACTAACCAAAATTTTGTCCAGAATATATCAGCTAACGCAAACAATTTTGGCAAATATTACCAGACCATAACTTTTCTGATATTTTTAACATTAATATATCTTAACATTTCTTTATTTTTACTTTATAATTTGCTCAATTTATCTAAAAACATCTGTTTTTGGTCTGTTTACAAAATTACATTTCCTCAACGCGATGTCAACAAAAAGTTGAAGTAGTAACTCATATGCGGTGTACGAAAAATATCACCACTTTTTAAATATTCATTGCAAGAAAGTCGACTTCAAGACCTAAATATAGGGCAACAACTGTTACACCGACCCAATCTTGAGTTGCCTTTAGCATGTTAGAGTATTATTGATCATATTTGCACAATAAATAAACTGCTGATTAAGTAATGAGCCAGCAAGAGTTTATGTCGTTTATAGCACCTTAGTTAATGCGCTAGTGCATGAGAGCAGTGGGAATTAAGTCCAGGACCTCGTATAGAAAAGCCAAGTGTTTTTACCACTACACCAGGCTGCCTTAACATAATTTAACTGAAAACGTTTTACCAAATATACATGAATTAAAAACTGTACAAAAACGATGTTTTACCATTTTTATAACAAACAAACAAGCGCAAGACATCTACCTCAAAAACTACCAAGCGACCTAAAGACAACGACGGACAAAAGGCTAAGCTCTATAACCAACTACCTCTACTTAGTTTATAACAAACAAAAATAACTATACACACAACTAGCACAAGACATCTAACAATAACCTAGCAAGCGACCTAACTACTAAGACTAAAGCGCAAGACATCTACCTAAAAAACGGCAAAGGGGCCTGACTACTAAGACTGTAGTGCAAGACATCTACCAAAAACCTAGCGAGCGACCTAACTACTAAGACTAAAGCGCAACACATCTACCTAAAAACCTAGCAAGCGACCTAACTACTAAGACTAAAGTGCAACACATCTAACAAAAAACCTAGCAAGCGACCTAACTACTAAGACTAAAGCGCAAGACATCTACCAAAAAAAACGGCAAGGGGCCTGACTACTAAGACTGTAGTGCAAGACATCTACCAAAAAACCTAGCGAGCGGCCTAACTACTAAGACTAAAACGCAAGACATCTACCAATAAAACTAGCAAGGGACCGAACTACTAAGACTAAAGCGCAAAACATCCACCAAACAACCCAGCAAGCAACCTAACTACTAAGACTGTAGTGCAACACATCTACCAAAAAACCTAGCGAGCGACCTAACCACTAAGACTAAAGCGCAAGACATCTACCAAAAAACCTAGCGAGCGACCTAACCACTAAGACTAAAGCGCAAGACATCTATCGAAAAACCTAGCAAGCGACCTAACTACTAAGACTAAAGCGCAAGACATCTACCAAAAAAACGGCAAGGGGCCTGACTACTAAGACTGTAGTGCAAGACATCTACCAAAAAACCTAGCGAGCGACCTAACCACTAAGACTAAAGCGCAAGACATCTATCGAAAAATCTAGCAAGGTACCTGACTACTAAAACGGACTAAAGCTTTAAAACTATGCCAACTTAGGAGAAAACAGTTCCTGCCATAGCGTAGGTGATCCGATATTCAAAAAAGCGAACAGTCGATCAAAGCCATCGGCCTAAAGGCACTACAAGCTGATCAGACGCGCTTATAAAACCAATGAATATCCACGTACGGAGAAGTGCTTGGCCTCCCATTGTCGCTGGGAGGCCTCCCATTGTCGCTGGGAGGCCTCCCATTTAAACTTCCCTAACTGTACGTTAAACATCGAAATCTTGAGTCTAGGTTAAGTCTAAAATAAAGCTATTTGTGGTCCTTTGTAAAAGTCTAAATTAAAGCTTTGGCAAGAGAGATTTGTTCAATCTCGTTTTCTAATCCTTCCCACGCCTCTGTTTTAAGAGCAGGTAGTATTGTTCGGGATGGTATTTCAAACCTGGGCTCTAGAACTTTCATAAGGTCTCTAAAACCTTCGTCATTTAAAACATTTCGTCAATGAAAATGGCTGCAAATTTTTAGTATTATAACTTCTTTTGTTGCCTGCCACTTTAAATAACTAATTTGCATTTATTACACATTGCTTTACTTTTACTATCTTTGATTACAGTCTTTACCAAATATTAGACCTACGATTTCACATCGCAGTAACTGTTCACTTAAAAATAGGAAATTTAAATATTACTACTATAGACTTTGTTACATTATGTTTATTTACACATTTAATAAACCCAACTATTACAGCCTTAACATTTTAGTACATTTACAGAATTTTATTTTTCGTAAGATTTAATTAATATAACACGGATTATTTGTTCAAAATTATAAAATTAATTAGTTAATAAGTTTCAATATATTACATAACAAAAGAATTTTAATTAACAACTAGGAATTAAAATAATTAACCGAAAGAAATATGTGATTACTAGCAAGATAAAAGCTCCATGCGAACAACGGGATAATCAGTCCATGTTTGTGGATACAATCGAACATAGCGAGCACTTATAGGTTGAGGAAAGTTGTTGAACTTGTGACCATTTCTATCTTCATTACCAACAAAGACCTTTAAAATGATTTAATATAATATTTAACGTAATAATATTCAGGTTTAAGATATTAATTATTTAAATTTTATAACTTTAATAATCGCGCGTTGTTCATCGCTTTACATTTAACTTAAAGGGACTGCAACATGCAAAATTAAAATGTTTATAAAGGGCATTGTGACGTGTTTGCCAGCCCCTGATTACAATCTAAATGGCTTATGTCCTGCCCAAAAGTTACGAATTTTGCTATTTTAAATAAAAAAATGTTACGACGATGCTTAAATTTAAGTTATCGAATTTATATTTAAGTTGTCAATAAATTTAAGCTCAAGTATTCGTGTTGACAATGGTTTTTACGGAGCTAGAACAGCGTCCATAGCAACGTGATATAAATACGTTCCATGTCTTTTAAAAAAACAGTTTTATGGACATAAATCACAACCACAAAATCAAATGTAGCCTGCACTTAAAAAAACTGTTTTTAATTAACACTAAGGCTAAAAAGAATGCTGTTTTTAAGTAAGTTAGGTACTATAAACGACTTTCCAAGCTACTTCGTACGCTGGGACCAAAGTAGCTACGTTCGGTCTTAAGAAAACAGTAGATTATAACTTGCGTTAAATTATAAACTCACAACTTATTTACTACTTGGAAAAAACATAAAAATGTCTTTCAACAAGTAGTAAACCCCGTTTGGGGCTGAAAATGTAAAAGAAAGTCAGCACTGGAAAATAATAAAACTGAAATACAAAATCGGTAAAAAATTGTGATCCAGTTTAGCCTTAGAACCTGTAGAATTTAAAAAAACATCAATATTGCTATATTGGACATGTTTTAATAAAAAAACGTTTTTCCAGTCAAACAACGACTGAAGACCGAGTACAAACATAAGAAAAGTCCACATAATTATTTTCACACCGGTTCGCAGGATTTTTGCAATGTTAATTTTTAAAATTACAAAACTTTATTATTAGATTAATAAAAAATTCAAAAACTGTCGCACCTTTATTGTTAAAAACGACGCATAATTAAGTTTTGTAACAAGCTATGACATCACAAAACAATTAGAATGGTGATTGTTTAAACAATAGTTTTCTTGGTTATTATTATCTAGCTTGTAAACATCACACAACTTTTAAAAACAAGTTTTGTTGATTTTAAATAAAACATTTTTAATAAAATAAACTTTTCAAATTAATTAACACCAATTAATTAAAAACTGTTTCTAAACTTTAAAAATTTAAACAAAATAAATTTTCGTTTTAAATTTAAGCTTACCAGATCATTTCCATTATCTTGGATGAACTGCATATCTGATGTACTGGACCCATAAGATATCTTAAAGCTGGTGACCCAACCATAACCATTGTATCTTCCTTGTGTCACAACTCCTGTCACTTGAGTTGATGTCTTGAAGTCAATTTGGATCCATTCCCCAACCCTGTCTATTAATTAAAACAATGTTAATGTTTATTTTCCACTAATTACAAAAGTTGGGAAACTTTATTATAAGATAGAAAATAATTCCAACAACTCACATTGATTAGGTAACCAACCCCTGGTATGAGCATCCAACCTTGCTTTATGTGGTAAGTAGCTGTTGCTATAATAAGAACTAGCTGTGATGTCACTATCCGCTATTCTTCCATCTTTTAACCCAAGTCCACATACACTAACTATAAATATTTAGGTTTATGTTTATTTAGAATTAATCTTATAAGTTGGCACGATTTAGCTTAACTCTTAAATATTTAAATTGTAAAATTAAATATTACAAAATGTTTATAAATTGTTATATTGTCTGCTTACTGTTAGAACCTCGTAACTCAAAATTTGACAACAAATATAAATTTAGCGGAATTTAAAAAATGATTTTATTTGTAATTAAAAAAAAACTTTTTATTAATTTATCATTTGATTTTTGAACTTTAAATAACCTTGTATTTTAAGTAAAAAGATCGAGTGGTTTAAGTTTTGTTAACATACAAATGTTGTTAAATTAAAACTGACATAATAACTAAATATCGGGTGTTAATATAATAATGTAGGAAAAGCACTTAGCATCGCAATCAGTTACGCTGCAAATGCTTTCCTAGCCTCAAAACAGCTGTGCTTTTCCTAGCCTCAAAACATTTAAAAAAACACCGAAAATTTTAATTTATAAACAGAAGAAATTTCAGCAGATATTAAAAAATACAAATTCTAAAAGCTGCGTTTTCTTGGTCACAGATTCCATAGGACATTTTAAGTTATTTAAATTAAAATTTTATTTAATTAAAACTGACATAATAACTTAACATCGTTTATTAATATAATAACTAAATATCTATGATGAAATTAATTTTACAGATAAGTTTTAGCACTTTAAAAATGCCACTGTATTAAGTATACTTGTTTATATAAGTAACAATGTTAATAAACCATACAAAATATACTTGCAAGGTTTAAAAAGTTATTTAATTTTCTTAAGATTGTTTTTATTTTAGGTTTAAGGTTCTAACAGTAAGCCGATGATATTATCATTATTCAACAAATGTAAAGTGACCAAAATACCTTTTATTTGGGGGAGAATTTTTTCCAACTCCGACACGACACCCTCATTGCAAGAACACTCTCCAATAGCCCCAACTGACCCCTTGGGACCTATGGGGCCCATTTCACCCATCAAACCTTGTTCACCTCTAACGCCAGGACCCCCAATTGCCCCAATTTCACCCCTTGAACCTTTTTCACCTTTCTCCCCAGCTGGGCCAAGCTTTCCTGGTCTACCTTGTTTAGTTTCAGAAGGTTCATGAGCAGATGCAGTGGGACATGCACTAAAACAAACTTGGTTGTTATGGGATGCAGCTAAGCATAACCAGAAGCACAAAAACATAAATATTTTCAAACTCATTTCAGTAAGTTTTAAGTTACAATTGTTTTAATCTAAACTCATTTAACAAGCTAGTTATATTTTTGTTATTAATATTTATCACAAATAATTGAAACACTATGACGTAACAATGATAGAAAATACTTTTTCGAATTGTTATTTATTAAGATTTGAAGCGGCAGTAACTTAAACTGTTTGAGTGTTAGTCTCTGACTGTTTGAATGGAAATGTAAAGTCGCCTCATTTTTCTCTAATATATAGACTTACAGTCAGAAGCTTTACGATATCTACTTATGACAATTTTTAATTAACTTAATAACCAAACAACGTTAATATTTGTAAACTTAAACAATTTTATCTAGTAACGCATTCAAATAATTTTTAAAATTTAATTGTGATGTCATAATCTACTAAAGTGACGACAAAGCCCGCAATAGTTAAATTGTGATGTCATAATCTACTAAAGTGACGACAAAGCACGCTATAGTTAAATTGTGATGTCATAATCTACTAAAGTGACGACAAAGCCCGCTACCGGAGCCGCAAAGCGAGTCAGCTATTGTGCCATGCAACGAGGTTTCCCATAACAGCGTTAAAAATGTGAAACGTTTCAAGATTGTGCCAGTTAAAGTGTGGGGCAACAATCAAAGTAATTTTGTGAAAACCCTTTTCTGGATGACGGTTCAGATACAAGTATTTGTACTGCAAGCCTTGCAAAGAAATTGGGAGGAGACAAAGTAACGAGCTATTGTGGCATGCAACGAGTTTTAAAATTACGTTTTCGAGATAAAAATCTTTAAAAAAAAAAATATTTAAAAAATTAACATATATATTTATCTTAACAACCGGTTAAAACTTTTTTAACTATTATACTTTTCGCCAAATTTTATTTTAAATATCGGTAAAATATGTTCTTGCGTTAAAAGTATACGCGGGCTTAACGCTGCAGGCTTCCCGCAGTTTAATGAAAAATTTTGCAGGCCGAAAGCTATTAGTCGTAAAATTTTGAAGGCCAGAAGCACCCGTCTTTAATCCGTTTATAAAAAGGTTTTTGAGACTAAAATCTTCAAAAAAAAAATATTCTAAAAACCAACATATGTCATTAACGTAACAACCAATAAAAACTTTTATATATACTGTACTTTATGCAAAATTTTTATTTTGAATATCGGTAAAATATGGTCTTACGCTGACTTTATACACGGGAATTTTATCGCCGACTCCCCGCCGTTTTTTGCAGGACAAATCTTCTGGCAACTCTTTAAACGTTTTATTCTTTCTGTCTTAGTATATAAATTTATATACATTAACACGGGCAATAACTAATAACATATTTATGCACATTCTTCAGTGTAAAAAATGATAAATTAATGCTTTTTCTTCAAATATTGTTTAGAAATACGGCCCTATATCGCAAAATACGTGATATCATAATGCATCGTCTTGCGTCACCTAAAAGCGCGCGCTTATTTTTTTATAGGTTTTAGTTTGTAAAATTAAAAAATAAATTGACACGGGAAAAGAAAGATAACATGTTCTTGCACATTATTCTTTAAAAAAACTATTAATTTACTGCTTATTTTATTTCAAATACTGTCTAAAAAACTGTACAGGAATACGCGAAAATAAAATTTCTCGCGGTAATTAAAATGCAAAATCCCCGCTGTTCTAAAAAAAATCTTCGGGCCAAAGTGTCTGGTTACCTTTTTGGTCAGTTCGCTGGACGTAAAAACTCATAAAAAAGTAAGGCCGAAGTAAGGTTTAACACACAATTAGACTTTCGCTTTTATACTTAATTTGTTAATTAAATACTTTGTAGTTTGTGTTTCGTATCATATAGTTTGTGTCGCATTTTTGTTTTAATAAAGTGTGGCCTTCTTATCGATGCCCATCTTTACAGCGTACTCTATTGGGGTTTAATAATTGTTTAAGCCATAGTAGGAGTTTATTAGATCCTACATTATTCAAGATATAAACTGCAGTCAACTAATCAAAAATTTTCGCCAGATTCATCTCGCGGTGCTGCGATTTTTAAAACTATTTCTCCTTTCTAGTTATATAGCCCATGAACCACTTCTGTTGTCTACACCTCAAAAACTGATAAAATATAATCTGACAACAACCTTACGTTAAAATAAAATTAAAATGTAAGACCCTGAGCCCCACTGTTTAAAAATAAGTTTTGTTTATAAATTCTGATATTTTTTCGTAAAGTTATTCTATATATACCTTAGCCTAGCAATCAAAATGCGATCCCAGCAAAAGAACACTCGTTTATAAATGCTGGTTTGAAACTGGTAAAAAAAGGCAATCTTTAAATTAAGGAGAATTAGTCACAAGTTTTTTTGAATATATCTTTATCCTCGATGTGGGAAGGTCGATTGCGCGAACTAAACATAGAGTTACCCAGTTTCGAGTTGCATTAAGCAGTTTGGGATAATATAGAGATTATAATTGCCCGATAATTATGCTGCTGATTAAGTGCTGACTCAGCAGGAGTTTATACCGTTTATAACGCCTTACTCAAGAGTGCTACAGCATAGAAGCAGTGGGGATTGAACCCACGACATCATGTTGGTGCAGCAAGTGTTCTTACAACTACACCACGCTGCCAAATGTTTAATAATTACCAATAATTATTATTTTTTTAAATTAATTAAACCCCCCCCCCCAAAAAAAAATTGTCCTGTTGCTAGGACATCGAACTAAAATTAAAAGCAACAAAATGTAAATAATTTAAAAACCAAACCAACTTTTAAACAACGAAATTTTAAGTTAATTTTATTACATTTTAAAGCAGTAAGTTATCCCATACCAAACAACTTGGTAGTTTACTTTAAACTTAGTATTTTCAACATGGTGGTGTCAGCTAAATATGACGCAAAACCTGATGACGAATATTTATTTAAATTGTAAGCGAATATGCTATAAGGTTGTTGAACTTGGTTAATCATTTATAATATCGATAAATAAAACTCGTTGGTATCAGCTAGGACAAATATTGATGGCTGCATAACAGGAAGTTCTTTATAAAACTTGATGTTTTTATAAGGTCAATATCAGCTGTGATTACAAAAATTCTGCAAAATATTTACGCAATGTTTTCGAAATTCTCAGTAAATTTGTGTTTACTGAATTGCAACATTTTGCAGACCTTGAACTAAAGTCAATATAATAAACATGTCAATCACTTGAAACTTTGGTTTAAAATTGTGTAAAACTTAAGGTAATGTTGCTAATAAATTTCCACTAAAAATAAAACTTTGATCATAGGTGGTACTATAAGAGGGGCATTCCCTCCAATATTATTGATCACAAAAATAAACATAGCGATCGCTGTCGCGCGTGACTAGGCAGGAAAGAACTCAACCAAAACAGTGAACAAAACTCCGAACCACATTTCCGCTGTGTTTTAAATCAAATTTGATTACAATAAAGTCATCTCAAAACTGGGTCGGGGTAACTGTTCTCTTAAAAAAATATGAAACTATTTACCGAATAAATAAGCTCCAAAGAGCGAAATAAAAGCATAAGGCGGAGAAAAGTAAAGAGTTCCCGCCGCTAGAGGGCAGGCTATTGCTTGACTAACGACCAAAACCCACAATCTTGTTCGTACACCTAAAAAAATTAGATTTAAAATTAAACCCCCCAAAAAATGAAATATTTCTAAATACAAATCTACAAAATTTGTGTTATATTAATAATACTGTCAATTTACACATAATGGGACATTTATATTAACCCCCTTATACCCTATCCCTTCTCTGAAAATAAAACTGTTTTTGTACTTATTTATCCTCGATGTGGGAAGGTCGAATGCACGACCTAAACATAGAGTAACATCAGTTACCCCGACCTGGTCTCAAGTTGGCAGTTTGGGGTATAATAATTGCTCAATAATTAAGCTGCTGATTAAGTGCTGGCTCAGCAGAAGTTAATATCGTTTATAGCGCCTTACTTAAGGGCTCTACAGCATGAAAGCAGTGGGGATCGAACAACAGAACTTATGTAGTAAAGACAAGGGTTTTGACCACTACACCATGCTGCCAACCTTCAATTTATGTCAAAATTTTCAGATAATGCCGTTTTCGAAAACTATTTTAGAAAAATGTCCATTCAGTAAAATCAATTTTTAATAATATGATCAAAATAAAGATTACCGTATTTAGAAGCGAGTAAATCGGACAAAATTCCACCAGTGATTATCCCAATCGTTCCACCAACGATGGAAGTTAAACTCATCCACAACCCCACCTCTGTGCCGGGGTAATATTGATCAAAATATAACTGACTGTTGTAAGACCAACAAAAACTTGCTGAAAATATTAAAATTTGATTTAGATTTTGTTATCCTCGATGTGGGAAGGTCGACTTCATGACCTGAACATAGATGAATATTTGTTACCCCGACCCAGTCCCGAGTTAACTTTAGCAGTTTGGGATATTATTATTTTTTTTGTATATATCTTTATCCTCGATGTGGGAAAGTCGAATGTGCGACTTAAACATAGAATAACACAAGTTACTCCAACCCAGTCTCGAGTTGCCTGTGGCAGTTTAGAATCTTACTGATTATAATTGCCCGATAAATAAGCTGCTGATTAAGTGCTGGCTCAGCAGGAGTTTATACCGTTTTTAGCACTTTACTCAAGGGCGCTACAACATGAGAGCGGAAGGGATCGAACCAAAGACCTCATGTAGTAAAGCCAAGTGATCTGACCACCACAGTATGCAGGGTGAGGTTTAAAGTTTGATCCCCAGTTCCGGCATGTTGAAGCACCGACTAAGGATTTTATTGCATAAATATAAAACTCACCAGAATGTCTGAATGAAGCCCCAACCAGTAACAATAAGATAGTTGGAGATTTGATAAATAATTTGAAAGTTGTTAAAATTGATTTTAACACCGACTGCTTTTCTAAATAATAAAATTTATAGCCAGGTTTATAAATAGCTTAGTTAAAAATATAGTTTGCAAAATAGGCCAAATAACTTTTAAACATTTCTCCAAAATAAAGAGAAATTTTACGACAGACTTAAAAAATACAATTTTTATAATGAAAACGGCAGCATGGTGTAGTGGTAAGAACAGTTGCTACACCACACATAAGGTCGTGAGTTCAATCCCCACTGCTCTTATGCTGTAGCACCCTTAAGTAAGGTGTTATAAACGGTGTGAACACCTGCTGAGCCAACACTTAATCAGCAGATTAATTATCGGACAAATATATTGAATAATATCCCAAACTGCCAAAGTCAACTATATGTTTAGGTCATGAGATCGACCTTCTCACATCGAGGATAAAGAATTACAGAAAACGGGTTCATTTATTAAACATTTTATCAAAAGTATTAAATACCAAAGTCTATCTCGTATTTGTTATTCTCTTCAGCTTGTTCTATAATTTTACATTCTGGTTCTTTGACAGAGAAATATAAAATAATCGCCATAATTATGCCTGGAGCTCCAGCTATAAAGTAACACCAACGCCAGCTCTAAGAAAAAATTAACAAAAAATTAGTTAAAAATAAATTTAAAAAAAGTTAAATCAATTTTGTTTTTTTAGGGGTTGATTTAATAAAAAAAACATAAAAATAAATTGTTCAAAAAAGGGGTGCTGCATCATGACAGCAGTTGGGATCAAACCCAGGTCCTCATGTAGTAAAGCCAAGTGTTCTGACTACTACACCATGCTGCCGGTGAAAAATATTTAAAAAATTTTTACCATTCCAAGAATGTTGGCGTCAGTCACATAATTTCCAACAGCAAATGCCAAACCATATCCAAAATAAATCCCAAAGTTGAAAAAACTCATCGCAAAAGCTCAAACTTTCTGTGAGAAAATGTCAGCCACCAAACTTGAGGTAAGAGGAGTACAGGCCGACTCTCTGAGAAAAAAGTTTTAGGTTTTAAGAGAATTTATTATACATACAAAACAAAAAAATATGATATTATTAAGGTTTGTTAAGACCCTAGCATAAGAGCAGTGGGAATTGAACAAAGAACCTCACGTAGTGATGCCAAGTGCTCTTACCACTACACCATGCTTCACCCACATATTTAGTTAAAAATATTAACTGGTACAAAAAACTTTTTTTTTTAAATATTTTTTTACTGAAACAAACTTTAAACTCACCCTGCCCCAAAGCCAACTCTCAGCAAAGCTAACAACCAATAAGTGTCGGCAAATCCGGTGGTAAAAGTCATTACCGAGTAAAAGAAAAACTTGCAGATAATATCTGGATTCTAAACAATAAAATAAAAAGAGTTTTATAAAAGTTAATTAAAAATTTAAATATTAAAAAGCAAAATAAATAAAACAAATTTTTAAAAGATTTTAGGTTTGCATAGAAAATGGAGTTACTGACATTTTACCAAAAACTATATTTCCAAAACCACCATTTTACTAACAATAACACATTTTCTATTAACTCTCTTTTACTCAAAAAAAGTTTATAAAAAAAATTTATCCCCACAGCCCTCATGCTGTAGCGCCTTTAAGTAAGGCGCTATAAACAGTATGAACTCCTGCTGAGCCAGCACTTAATTAGCAGCTTAATTATTGGCTTATTGTAATTTATAATATCCCAAACTGTTGAAGGCAACTCGATACTGGGTCAGAGTAAATGATGTTACTCTATGTTTAGGTCGTGAAGTTGACCTTTCCACATTGAGGATAAATAAATATAAAAAATAGTCGGTAATCAACCTGTTATATTTATCGCCAACAATTCCCATTACAACTCCCATAACAGTAAAAATGGCAATAAATATTGGACCAGCAAGAACTTGGTATTCTATTCCCTGGTCTGAGTAATTCCATTCACAATATATCGTTCCATTCAATCCCATGAGATTACATCTAAAAATTAAGATTATTAATAATTTACTTTGTTAGTTAGCATGTTGTAACATCCTTGAGTAAGACCTGAGATCTTGGGTTTGATTCCCGCTGCTGGCATAATGTAGCATCATTAGGTAAGACCTGAGATTCTGGGTTTGATTCCCACTGCTGGCATGTTGTAGCATCCTTAAGTAAGACATGAGATCCTGGGTTTGATTCCTACTACTAGCATGTTGTAGCATTCTTGAGTAAGACCTGCAATCCTGGGTTTGATTCCTACTGCTGGCATGTTGTAGCATCCTTAAGTAAGACCTGGGGTTCTTGAATTGATTCCCAATAAAATAATATTAGCATGCAAAATTAACAACTACTCACTGTGTTGAATTCTTCACATCTCTGCATTTTGTGTTTGACAGTTTTTCAACATTTATGTCCAAGATCAAACAAGCCATGTCTCCAAATTGAACGTCCTGTGCCATTTCCTTTGCGGTGACACCAATCATAAAATGACCCAACTCCCCAAACCCATAACACAACATTAGGATTGTTATACAATACCAATGATACATGGGCTCCCCTTTAAATGTTTTAACCATTTTGAAATTGTTTTCCTAATGTTAAACTAAACTAAATTTAAATTCTGTTAAAATATATTTTTACATTTATTAATTAGCAAAGGTCGACTCGACAACTTAAAAAAAGCTGCTGGTTAAGTGCTGGTTCAGCAGAAGTTCATGTCGTTTATTGCGCCTTACTTAAGAGCGCTACAGCATGGAAGCAATGAGAATCAAACCCAGGACCTCATGTAGTGAAGCCAAGTGTTCTGACCACTACACCATGCTGCCATTAAAAGATATATAATTTTTAAATTTGATACAAAAAATTGTTCGTTATTCGTTTAAATATTAATAAAATAATAAAAACATTATTCAGCAAAAAAGATTTAATTTATGTCTAAAATTAACTTTAAATTTTGTCCAGAATATATCAGCTAACGCAAACAATTTTGGCAAATATTACCAGACCATAACTTTTCTGATTTCTTTAACATAAATATATCTTAACATTTCTTTGTTTTTACTTTATAATTTGCTCAATTAATCTAAAAACATCTGTTTTTGGTCTGTTTACAAAATCACATTTCCTCAACGCGATGTCAACAAAAAGTTGAAGTAGTTACTCATATGCGGCGTACGAAAAATGTCACCACTTTTAAAATACTCATTGCAAGAAAGTCAACTTCAAGACCTAAATATAGAGTAACAACTGTTACCTTGACCCAGTCCTAAGTTGCCTTTAGCAGGTTAGAGTATTATTGATTATATTTGCACAATAAATAAACTGCTGATTAAGTAATGAGCCAGCAAGAGTTTATGTCGTTTATAGCACCTTACTCAAGGACGCTACTGCATGAGAGCAGTGGGAATCAAATCCAGGACCTCGTATAGAAAAACCAAGTGTTTTAAACTACCTCTACTTAGTTTATAACAAACAAAACTAACTATACACACAACTAGCGCAAAACATCTAACAAAAAACTAGCAAGCAACCAACTACTAAGACTAAAACGCAAGACATCTACCAAAAAACCTAGCAAGCAACCAACTACTAAAACTGAAGCGCAGGACATCTACCAAAAACCTAGCGAGCGACCAACTACTAAGACTAAAACGCAAGACATCTACCAAAAAACCTAACAAACGATCTAACTACTAAGAACAAAGCGCAAGACATCTACTAAAAAACCTAGCAAGCAACCAACTACTAAGACTAAAACGCAGGACATCTACCAAAAAACCTAGCAAGCGACCTAACTACTAAGACTGAAGCGCAAGACATCTACCAAAAAACCTAGCAAGCAACCAACTACTAAGACTAAAACGCAGGACATCTACCAAAAAATCTAGCAAGCGACCTAACTACTAAGACTAAAACGCAAGACATCTACCAAAAAACCTAGCAAGCGACCAACTACTAAGAATAAAGCGCAGGACATCTACCAAAAAACTTAGCAAGCTACCTATCTTAAGCAACCTAACTAATAAAACGGACTGAAGCTTTAAAACTGTGCCAAAATTTAGGGAAAACAGTTCCTGCCATAGCGTACGTGATCAATATTCAAAAAAGCGAACAGTCGATCAAAGCCATCGGCCTAAAGGCACTACAAGCTGACCAGACGCGCTTATGAAACCAATGAATATCCATGTACGAAGAAGTGGTTGGCCTCCCATTGTCGCTGGGAGGCCTCCCATTTAATCTTCCCTAACTGTAAGTTAAACATCAAAATCTTGAGTAAAAGTCCAAGTTTACGCTTTGGCGAGAGAGATTTGTTCGATCTCGTCTTCTCATCCTTCCCACACCTCTGTTTTAAGAGCAGGTAGTATTGTACGGGATGGTATTTCAAACCTGGGCTCTAGAACTTTCATAAGGTCCCTGAAACCTTCGTTATTTAAAACATTTCGTCAATGAAAATGGCTGCACATTTTTAGTATTATAACTTCTTTTGTTGCCTGCCACTTGAAATAAATAATTTGCATTTATTACACATTGCTTTACTTTCACTAACTTTGATTACAGTCTTTGCCAAATATTAGACCTACGATTTGACATCGCAGTAACTGTTCACTTGATAATAGGAAATTTAAACATTACTACTATAGACTTTGTTACATTATGTTTATTTACACATTTAATAAACCCAACTATTACAGCCTTAACATTTTAGAACATTTACAGAATTTTGTAAGATTTAATTAATATAACACAGATTATTTGTTCAAATTATAAAATTAATTACTTTAAAAGTTTTAATATAGTACATAACTAAAGAATTTTAATTAACAACTAGGAATTAAAATAATTAACCGAAAGAAATATGTGATTACTAGCAAGATAAAAGCTCCATGCGAAGAACGGGAACATCATACCAGGTTTGTGGATACAATCGAACATAGCGAGCACTTATAGGTTGAGGAAAGTTGTTGAACTTGTAACCATTTCTATCTTCATTACCAACAAAGACCTTTAAAAAGATTTAATATAATATTTAACGTAATAATATTTAGGTTTAAGATATTAATTATTTGAATTTTATAACTTTAATAATCGCGCGTTGTTCATCGCTTCACATTTAACTTAAAGGGACTGCAACATGCAAAATTAAAATGTCTATAAGGGACATTGTGACGTGTTTGCGGGGCCCTGATTACAATCTAAATGGCTTATTTCCTGCCCAAAAGTTACGGATTTTTGCTATTTTAAATAAAAAAATGTTACGACGATGCTTAAATTTAAGTTATCGACTTTATAATTAAGTTGTGCATCAGTTTAAGCTCAAGCATTCGTGTTGACACTGGATTTTAAGGAGCTAGAACAGCGACCATAGCAACGTGATATAAATACGTTCCATGTTTTGCAAAAACAGTTTTATGGACATAAATCACAACCACAAAATCAAATGTAGCCTGCACTTTAAAAAAACTGTTTTTAATTAACACTAAGTCCAAAAAGAAAGCTGTTTTAAGTAAGTTAAGTACTATAAACTACTTTCCAAGCTACTTCGAACGCTGGGACCAAAGTAGCTACGTTCGGCCTTAAGAAAACAGTAGATTATAACTTGCGTTAAATTATAAACTCACAACTTATTTACTACTTGAAAAAACATAAAAACGTCTTTCAACAAGTAGTAAACCCCATTTGGGGATGAAAATGTAAAAGAAAGTCAGCACTGGAAAATATTAAAACTGAAATACAAAATCGGTAAAAAATTGTAATCCAGTTTAGTCTTAGAACCTGTAGAATTTAAAAAAACATCAATATTGCAATATTGGACATGTTTTAATAAAAAAACGTTTTTCCAGTCAAACAACGACTGAAGACCGAGTACAAACATAAGAAAAGCTCACATAATTATTTTCACACCGGTTCGCGGGATTTTTACAATGTTAATTTTTAAAATTACAAAACTTTAGATTAATAAAAAATTTAAAACTGTCGCAGACCCTTTATTGTTAAAAACGACGAATAATTAAGTTTTGTAACAGGCTATGACATCACAAAACAATTAGAATAGGGATTGTTTAAACAATGATTTGCTTGGTTATTATTATCTAGCTTGTAAACAACACACAACTTTTAAAAACAAGTTTTGGTGATTTTAATTGAAACATTTTTAATAAAATAAACTTTTTAAATTAATTAACACCAATTAATTAAAAACTATTTCTAAACTTTAAAAATTTAAACAAAATAAATTTTCGTTTTAAATTTAAGCTTACCAGATCATTTCCATTATTTTGGATGAACTGCATATCTGATGTACTGGAACCATAAGATATCTTAAAGCTGGTGGCCCAATCATAACCATAGTAACCTCCTTGTGTCACAACTCCTGTCACTTGAGTTGGTGTTTTGAGGTCAATTTGGATCCATTCCCCAACCCTGTCTATTAATTAAAACAATGTTAATGTTTATTTTCCTCTAATTACAAAAGTTGTGAAACTTTATTATAAGATAGAAAATAATTCCAACAACTCACATTGTTTATGTAACCAACCCCAGGTATGAGCATCCAACCTTACTTTATGTGGTAATGTGTTGCTGTTATAATAACAACTAGCTGTGATGTCACTATCCGGTATTCTTCCATCTTTTAACCCAAGTCCACATACACTAGCTATAAATATTTATGTTTATTTAGAATTAATCTTATAAGTTGACATGATTTAGCTTAACTCTTAAATATTTAAATTGCAAAATTAAATATTACAAAATGTTTATAAATTGTTTTATTGTCTGCTTACTGTTAGAACCTCGTAACTCAAAATTTGACAACAAATATAAATTTAGCGGAATTTAAAAAATGATTTAGTTTGTAATTAAAAAATAACTTTTTATTAATTTATCATTTGATTTTTGAACTTTAAATAACCGTGTATTTTAAGTAAAAAGATCGAGTGGTTAAAGTTTTGTTAACATACGAATGTTGTTAAATTAAAACTGGTTGCAATTTAAAAAAAAAAAATTAATTTATAAACAGATGAAATTTTAGCAGATATTAAAAAATACAAATTTTAAAAGCTGTATTTTTTTGGCACAGAATCCATAAAACATTTTAAGTTATTTAAATTAAAAGTTTATTTAATTAAAACTGACATTATAACTTAATATCGTTCGTTAAAATAATAACCAAATATCTATGATAAAATTAATTTTACAGATAAGTTTTAGCACTTTAAAAATGCCACTGTATTAAGTATACTTGTTTATATAAGTAACAATGTTAGAAAACCATACAAAATATACTTGCAAGGTTTAAAAAGTTATTTATTTGTCTTAAAATTGTTTTTATTTTAGTTTTGAGGTTCTAACAGTAAGCCGATGATATTATCATTATTTATCAAATATAAAGTAACCAAAATACCTTTTATTTGGGGGAGAATTTTTTCTAACTCCGACACGACCTCCCCATCGCAAGAACACTCGCCAGTAGCCCCAACTGACCCCTTGGGACCTATGGGGCCAATTTCACCCATCAAACCTTGTTCACCTCTAACGCCAGGACCCCCAATTGCCCCAATTTCACCCCTTGAACCTTTTTCACCTTTCTCCCCAGCTGGGCCAAGCTTTCCTGGTCTACCTTGTTTAGTTTCAGAAGGTTCATGAGCATAGATGCAATGGGACATGCACTAAAACAAACTTGGTTGTTTTGGGATGCAGCTAAGCATAACCAGAAGCACAAAAACATAAATATTTTCAAACTCATTTCGGCAAGTTTCAAGTTACAATTGTTTTATTCTAAACTCATTTAACAAGCTAGTTATAATTTTGTTATTAATATTTATCACTAATAATTGAAAATAACTTTCCGTCTGTTCCGACATTTTTGTATCAAAACACGCAGGTACCAAAACGCGCCAAAAATTATATCTTGATTAATTTTTAAATCGGCTTTAATTTAAAAAAACTTTTTAAACGAGATATGACGACACTATGACGTAACAATAATAGCAACGCTGCATTAAAATACTTATTCGAATTGTTGTCTAACAAGATTTGACGCTATAGATTAATTGTGATGTCATAATCTACCAAAGTAACAACATAGCCCGCTATAGTTAAATTGTGATGTCATAATCTACTAAAGTGACGTTAAAGCCCGCTACCGGAGCCGCAAAGCGAGTCAGCTATTGTGACATGCAACGAGGTTTCCCATAACAGCGTTAAAAATGTGAAAGGTTTCAAGATTGTGCCAGTTAAAGTGTGGGGCAACAATCAAAGTAATTTTGTGAAAACCTTTTTCTGGATGACGGTTCAGATACAAGTATTTGTACTGCAAGCCTTGCAAAGAAATTAGGAGGAGACAAAAGATGGCGTTACGGCAAAAAGTGCCAGCCTTTCGGTCCGCATAAGGCGTTGGGTTGGACGTTGTTTGGCTCAGACCATAACCCAAGAAAATCGTCCCAACGAACTAATGTTAACTTTATACATGAGCCTGAACAAGTATTGACATCATGCAACGAAATTTCAGATGTTTTTGTCGAGCAATTTTCACGACCTTGATTGTGCGCAAATAAGCGAAATGTCATTAAACGACAAAAGTACGTTGAAAATTATGAACAAAACAGTTTCGCGAAATGGCTGACACTATGAAATTGGATTACTCTGGAAAAAGAAATATATTAAACCTTTAACGAATAGAAAAATGACACTTCAAAGGCTGCAATCTTTGAAGAAGAAGTTTATTGCTAACCCTAAAACTTTTAGTCAATATAGGGAAGAAATCGATGAATATGTAAAATAAGGACATGTGACTGTATTGGCTAATAGGAATTGTGTAAACGATATAACGTGTTATATACCACACCACTGTACGGACCGTATAGTGTTTGATTGTGCTGCAAACTCTGCGTTGTTTCTTTTAATGAGTTTTTATTACAGGGACTTTACTAATAGCCTCGTGGAAGTGCTTTTACGATCTGGTTCCAGAACAACATATTAACACTTAATTGGAATAATTGGCTTAACACTCTTGTTGATTGAGAGAACATTAGTATACCCAGATGTTTTAAACCTTAATATTGATTATGGTTGTATTTAGTTTTATCGCTGAAAGGACTGAAGCCCGGTTTTAGTCAAAGGCAATATGTACGTTGGTGGCAGGCTACATAATTCAACCGTCCCTGTAATCACCGAACATCCGATGATTCTTCCATCTAACCAGGTTGTAACCGAGCTCATTGTAACAAAGTATCATGGCATGCATGGGCATTCGGGAACAATCTATGTCTTGTCCGCCATTGATGGCTGAGGTGGAACGAATTTTAAACAGCAGACCTCTGGTGCCACTCAGCGACGACTGCAAGGATGAATTGGCATTGACGCCAAGTATGTTGCTGAACAATGGACAACGACCTGCCTCCAGACACGTTTGTCAAGGAAGACAGTTACAGACGATCTTGGAGGTTCAACTTCTTGCTGATCAATTTTGGGAGCGATTGACAAAGGAGTATTTGACTTTGTTACAATTGCGACAAAAGTGGATTCAGCCGATGAGGAATTTCACGATTGGCGACGTGGTTCGTTAATGAGAACGCGAAGAGATGACTCTGACCGAAAAGGGTCATGAAGTTAGACAAGAACGGGAGTGTGCGCCGTGTCCAGGTGCGCACTGCATATGCTACCTTAATCTGAGACAAAATTTGCCTTCTAGAAGGGATCGCATAAATTTGTATTTTCTATGTTGTTTGTGTTTACGCCTGCCTCACGGTTTTCTTCTTTACACATTTAAAAAAAATAAATATTTAAAAAATTAACATATATATTTATCTTAACAACCGGTTAAAACTTTTTTAACTATTATACTTTTCGCCAAATTTTATTTTAAATATCGGTAAAATATGTTCTTGCGTTAAAAGTATACGCGGGCTTAACGCTGCAGGCTCCCCGCAGTTTAATAAAAAATTTCGCAGACCGAAAGCGATTAGTCGTAAAATTTTGCAGGCCGAAAGCTATTAGTCGTAAAATTTTGCAGGCCGAAAGCTATTAGTCGTAAAATTTTGCAGGCCAGAAGCACCCGTCTTTAATCCGTTTATAAAAAGGTTTTTGAAACAAAAATCTTCAAAAAAAAAAATAATATTCTAAAAACTTACATATATGTCTTTAACGTAACAACCAATAAAAACTTTTATATATACTGTACTTTATGCAAAATTTTATTTTGAATATCGGTAAAATATGGTCTTACGCTGACTTTATTCACGGGAATTTCATCGCCGACTCCCCGCCGTTTTTTGCAGAACGAATCTTCTGGGAACTCTTTAAACGTTTTATTCTTTGTGTTTTAGTATATAAATTTATATACATTAACACGGGCAATAACTAATAACATATTTATGCACATTTCTCAGTGTAAAAAATGATAAATTAATGCTTTTTCTTCAAATATTGTTTGGAAATACGGCCCTATTTCGCAAAATACGTGATATCATAAGGCATCGTCTTGCGTCACCTAAAAGCGCGCGCTTTCAAATTATTTTGTTATAGGTTTTAGTTGTAAAATTAAAAAATAAATTGACACGGGAAAAGAAAGATGACATGTTCTTGCACATTATTCTTTAAAAAAACTATTAATTTACTGCTTATATTATTTCAAATACTGTCTAAAAATCTGTATAAAACTACGCGAAAATAAATTTTTTCGCGGTAATTAAAATGCAAAATCCCCGCTGTTCTAAAAAAAATCTTCGGGCTGAAGTGTCTGGTTACCTTTTTGGTCAGTTCGCTGGACGTAAAAACTCATAAAAAAGGAAGGCCGAAGTAAGGTTTAACACACAATTAGACTTTCGCTTCCATACTTAATTTGTTAATTATATACTTTGTAGTTTGTGTTTCGTATCATATAGTTTTTGTCGCATTTTTGTTTTAATAAAGTGTGGCCTTCTTATCGATGCCCATTTTTGCAGCGTACTCTATTGGGGTTAATAATTGTTTAAGCCATAGTAAGAGTTTATTAGATCCTACATTATTCAAGATATAAACTGCAGTCAACTAATCAAAAATTCTCGCCAGACTCATCCCGCGGTGCTGCGATTTTTAAAACTTATTCCTCCTTTCTAGTTATATAGCCCATGAACCACCTCTGTTATCTACACTTCAAAAATAAAATATAATCTGACAACAACCTTACGTTAAAATAAAATTAAAATGTACGACCCTGAGCCCCACTGTTTAAAAATAGGTTTTGTTTATAAATTCTGGTATTTTTTCATAAAGTAATTCTATAACTATCTTAACCACTTCAGCCTAGCAATCAAAATGCGATCCCAGCAAAAGAACACTCGTTTATAAATGCTGGTTTGAAACAGGTAGAAAAAGGCAATCTTTAAATTTAGGAGAATTAGTCACAAGTTTTTTTTGAATATATCTTTATCCTCGATTTGGAAGGTCGATTGCGCGAACTAAACATAGAGTTACCCAGTCTCGAGTTGCATTTAGCAGTTTGGGATAATATATATTATAATTGCCCGGTAGTTATGCTGCTGATTAAGTGCTGACTCAGCAGGAGTTTATACCGTTTATAGCGCCTTACTCAAGGGTGCTATAGCATAGGAGCAGTGGGAATTGAACCCACGATCTCCTGGTGGTGCAGCAAGTGTTCTTACAACTAAACCACGCTGCCAAATGTTTAATAATTAACAATAATTATTATTTTTACAAATTAATTAAAAACCAAAAAAAACATTAAAAAAATTGTCCTGTTGTTAGGACATCGAACTAAAATTAAAAGCAACAAATGTAAATAATTTAAAAACCAAACCAACTTTAAACAACAAAATTTTAAGTTAATTTTATTACATTTTAAAGCAGTTAGTTATCCAATACCAAACAACTTGATTGTTTACATTAAACTGAGTATTTTCAACATGGTGGTGTCGGTTAAATATGACGCAAAACCTAATGACGAATATTTATTTAAATTGTAAGCGAATATGCTATAAGGTTGTTGAACTTGGTTAATCATTTATAATATCGATAAATAAAACTCGTTGGTATCAGCTAGGACAAATATTGATGGCTGAATAACAGGAAGTTATTTATAAAACTTGATGTTTTTATAAGGTCAATATCAGCTGTGATTACAAATATTCTTCAAAATATTTACGCAATGTTTGCGAAATTCTCAGTAAATTTGTGTTTACTGAATTGCAACATTTTGCAGACCTTGAACTAAAGTCAATATAATAAACATGTTGTTTACATGTTTATAATTATTTACTAACTTTAAGGCTTTACACGAATGCTACAAAATGCCAGCAGTGAGAATCAAACCCAGAATCTCGGGCCTTGCACAAATGCTACAAAATGCCAGCAGTAGGAATCAAACCCAGGATCTTAGGCCTTACACAAATGCTACAAAATGCCAGCAGTGGGAATCAAACCCAGCCTTTTCAACCAAAAATCAATTTATAGAAATCATGTCTTCAACATTCAAATATTTTAATAATTGTAAAAGCATAGTTGCATAAAAACAAAAAAACTTTCTACAGTATTTTAATAATTAGTAATGTGCCGATCGCCGTTTTTTTTCGGATCAGATCACGATCTAACGTGACCGAACAATCGATAACTTTATCGTCACTAAATACATAAAAAATTGAACCTGTATGTTAAACACTTCTACTTATTCACACGTTTAAATATTTAACCGTAATATTCAGTATAATTTACAAGAACTAAAAACAATTTTACTAGCGCGGAAATAAAGCGCTGTAAAAGTTTATGGAAAGCTATGTGGTTAAGGCATGTGCGTGTTTATTTGTGACGTAAAATTAAATGTGACGTAATTACCGATCTGCCGATTTTGGACCTTGATCGGGTGATCGCAAAATACCTTCAAAAATCGGCGATTTACGATCACCATTTTGATCGGCACATCACTATTAATAATTTGCATTTTCGACAAAATAATCTTAAAAAATAGATGATATCAATTTTATAGTTTTCTAAAATTTTAAAAGAAGTAACAAAAACAAAATATATTAATTTCAGAAATATAAAACAATAATAATTTCTCATAAAATATGGAGTAACTATAAAGTAAGGGAATACAAAATCTTAAAAGTAATAAAAACTGTAAAATTAACATTATTTAAATTTCTGTTTAGTTGATATAAATTAGAAAATAAAAACCGCAAGAATGGCAACAAATAATTTAGGAACTAAAATAACTCACTAGTATAATATTAAAAACTAGATTTATTTGATAAATAAAATATGGTTCGAAATCGTTCGATTCTTTTTTATAAATATAATTTATTTAGTAGGTTTATTAAATAAATTATAAATTTAAATATTAACTTTTTTAAATTTAAACCTAATTTTAACAAACGAACACGCATTCATTGATATTGTAATATAAAAGTAAACTAAATTTAAAAGCAAAATACCGTTCTTAATTTTTGGTAATCAAACGAGTATTAAAATATAATAATAACAAAACAATTAAAAAAAAAATTTTACACATTTTCTACTTATACTTTAACATTTTACTTAAACTTTCAACCAATATATTTTACTTTAATGGACAGCGAAAAGGACGATTTTTGACGGCGACCAGAACGCTATTAAATTATTCAAGCGTTAAACTCACACTGATTCGTTATTTTATAAAAAACTAAAATAATGATTAAATGATATTTAGCTAGAGTTAAATCTTCATTTTAAATAGCAACATACAAAATAATAATACCAACAACATATTAAAATTTCAGAAAATTTAATCTTTAAATTTTAATAATAAAATATATTAATTAGTAATTAGTGACATTTAAATGTCGTAAATAGGAGGTTTGCGATTCGTTGGGATAATAACAAACATACTAAAAATTTAGAACTTTTACTTTTAAAGAACAAAAGTTATCGTCTTTCAAAATTTGTCAAATAAGAATAAAAACAATAATAAATATAATGACAATAACAATATGTTTCGAAATCTAAGATTTCGAACCATAATAACTTTAAAAAAATTTTGGCCAAAAAATTATAAAAAAATTTCACTAATAAATATTTAATAAAATTATAATATTGTCATGATAAAAATTTTTAAATTTATAAATGTTTAAAATAATTCAAAAACTTTTTTTTAATTTAAAGTTTCGTTTTATTAACTATCGCTTCACTTTCTTCACAATTATTCGCTTTAATGCTCATGTGCGGTGAATCACGCAGAAGAGAAATTTGGGTCAACAAAAAGAAAAAAGAACCTGAAATTAGAAAAAAGTTTTCGTAAAACTAACTAAAAAAATAAAAATCAAACTATATAAATCATTAAAATATTATTTAAAAAACTTGGCTTTGCTGCATGAGGTCCTGGGTTCGATTCCCACTGCTCTCAAGCTGTAATGTTATTGAGTAAGGTGCTATAAACGATATAAACTCCTGCTAAGCCAGCACTTAATCAGCACTTAATCAGCAGCTTAATTATCGACAATTATAATCTATAATATCCCAAATTGCCACAGGCAACTCGAGACTGGGTCAGGGTAACAAATATACCTCCATGTTTAGGTCGAAAAGTCGATCTTTCCACATCGAGGATAAACAGTTATAAAGAAAAAAAAAACTTACTAGCCAAGTAAAATCCTGGGTAAACGATGTACAGTGCTTCCCTGAAACCTAAAACTTTGATCATAGGTGGTACTATAAGAGGGGCATTCCCTCCAATATTATTGATCACAAAAATAAACATAGCGATCGCTGTCGCACGTGACTGGGCAGGAAAGAACTCAACCAAAACAGTGAACAAAACTCCGAACCACATTTCCGCTGTGTTTTAAATAAAATTTGATTACAATAAAGTCATCTCGAAACTGGGTCGGGGTAACTGTTGTTACTCTTAAAAAAATATAAAACTATTTACCAAATAAATAAGCTCCAAAGAGCGAAATAAAAGCATAAGGCGGAGAAAAGTAAAGAGTTCCCGCCGCTAGAGGGCAGGCTATTGCTTGACTAACAACCAAAACCCATAATCTTGTTCGTAAACCTAAAAAAATTAAATTTAAAATTAAACCCCCACAAAAATATGGAATATTTCTAAATACAAAACTACAAAATTTGTGTTATATTAATAACACTGTCAATTTACACATAATAGGACATTAATATTAACCCCCTTATACCCTATCCCTTCTCTGAAAATAAAACTGTTTTATTGTACTTATTTATCTTTAACGTGGGAAGGTCGAATGCACAACCTAAACATAGAGTAACGTCACTTACCCCGACCCGGTCTCAAGTTGACAGTTTGGGATATTATAATTGCTCAATAATTAAGCTGCTGATTAAGTGCTGGCTCAGCAGAAGTTAATATCGTTTATAGCGCCTTGCTTAAGGGATCTACAGCATGGAAGCAGTGGGGATCGAACAACAGAACTTATGTAGTAAAGACAAGGGTTTTGACCACTACACCATGCTGCCAACCTTTAATTTATGTCAAAATTTTCAGATAATGCCGTTTTCGAAAACTATTTTAGAAAAATGTCCATTCAGTAAAATCGATTTTTAATAATATGATCAAAATAAAGATTACCGTATTTAGAAGCGAGTAAATCGGACAAAATTCCACCAGTGATTATCCCAATCGTTCCACCAACGATGGAAGTTAAACTCATCCACAACCCCACCTCTGTGCCGGGGTAATATTGATCAAAATATAACTGACTGTTGTAAGACCAACAAAAACTTGCTGAAAATGTTAAAATTTGATTTAGATTTTGTTACCCTCGATGTGGGAAGGTCGACTTCATGACCTGAACATAGATGAATATTTGTTACCTTGACCCAGTCTCGAGTTAACTTTAGCAGTTTGGGATATTATTATTATTTTTTTGTATATATCTTTATCCTCGATGTGGGAAAGTCGAATGCGCGACTTAAACATAGAGTAACACAAGCTACTCCGACCCAGTCTCGAGTTGCCTGTAGCAGTTTGGGATATTATAGAGAATATAGTTGCCCGATAATTAAGCTGCTGATTAAGTGTTGGCTTAGCAGGAGTACATACCGCTTATAGCGCCTTACTCAAGGACACTACAACATGAGAGCAGTAGGGATTGAACCAAAGACCTACAGTATGCAGGGTGAGGTTTAAAGTTTGATTCCCAGTAGCGGCATGTTGAAGCACCGACTAAGGATTTTATTCATAAATATAAAAACTCACCAGAATGTCTGAATGAAGCCCCAACCAGTAACAATAAGATAGTTGGAGATTTGATAAATAATTTGAAAGTTGTCAAAATTGATTTCAACACCGACTGCTTTTCTAAATAATAAAATTTATAGCCAGGTTTATAAATAGCTTAGTTAAAAATATAGTTTGCAAAATAGGCCAAATAACTTTTAAACATTTCTCCAAAAAAATAAGAAATTTTATGGCAGACGACTTAAAAAACATAATTCTTATAATGAAAATGGCAGAATGGTGTAGTGGTAAGAACACTTGCTACACCACCATGAGGTCGTGGGTTCAATCCCCACTGCTCTCATGTGGTAGCACCCTTAAGTAAGGCGATATAAAAAAGTATAAACTTTTGCTAAGCCAGAACTTAATCAGCAGCATAATTATCAGACAAATATATTTAATAATATCCAAAACTGCTAAAGGCAACTCGAGACTGAGTCGGGGTAACTAATGTTACTCAATGTTTAGGTCGTGAGATCGACCTTCCTACATCGAGGATAAATAAATCCAAAAAACAGTTTTATTTATTAAACATTTTATCAAAAGTATTAAATACCAAAGTCTATATCATATTTGTTATTCTCTTCAGCTTGTTCTATAATTTTACGTTCTGGTTCTTTGACAGAGAAATATAAAATATTTCGCCATAATTATGCCTGGAGCTCCAGCTATAAAGTAACACCAACGCCAGCTCTAAGAAAAAATTAACAAAAGATTGGTTAAAAATTAATTTAAATTAATTCTGTTTTTTTAGAGGTTGATTTGATAGAAAAACCTAAAAATAAATCGTTCAAAAAAAGGGGTGCTACATCATGACAGCAGTTGGGATCGAACCCAGGTCCTCATGTAGTAAAGCCAAGTGTTCTGACTACTACACCGCACTGCCGTTAAAAAATATTTAAAAAATTTTCACCATTCCAAGAATGTTGGCGTCAGTCACATAATTTCCAACTGCAAATGCCAAACCATATCCAAAATAAATTCCAAAGTTGAAAAAACTCATAGCAAAAGCTCGAACTTTCTGTGAGAAAATGTCGGCCACCAAACTTGAGGTAAGAGGAGTACAGGCCGACTCTCTGAGAAAAAAAGGTTTAGGTTTTTAAGAGAATTTATTATACATACAAAAAATTTGATATTATTAAGGTTTGTTAAGACCCTAGCATAAGAGCAGTGGGAATTGAACACAGAACCTTATGTAGTGATGCCAAGTGCTCTTACCACTACACCATGCTTCACCCACAAATTTAGTTAAAAATATTAACTGGTACAAAAAACTTTTTTTTTTTAAATATTTTTTTACTGAAACAAACTTTAAACTCACCCTGCCCCAAAGCCAACTCTCAGCAAAGCTAACAACCAATAAGTGTCGGCAAATCCGGTGGTAAAAGTCATTACCGAGTAAAAGAAAACACTTGCAGATAATATCTGGATTCTAAACCATAAAATAAAAAGAGTTTTATAAAAGTTAATTAAAAATTTAAATATTGAAAAGCAAAATAAATTAAAAAAAATTTTAAAGAGATTTAAGGTTTGCATAGAAAATGGAGTTACTGACATTTTACCAAAAACTATATTTCCAAAACCACCATTTTACTAATAATAGCACATTTTCTATTAACTCTCTTTTACTCAAAAAAAGTTTATAAAAAAAATTTATTCCCACAGCCCTCATGCTGTAGCGCCCTTAAGTAAGGCGCTATAAACAGTATGAACTCCTGCTGAGCCAGCACTTAATTAGCAGCTTAATTATTGGCTTATTGTAATTTATAATATCCCAAACTGTTGAAGGCAACTCGATACTGGGTCAGAGTAAATGATTAGCCCGTTTCCATGTCCACTTTTTTCTGGGCTTTGGATTAATTTAGTCCAAAAATATCATGACTTGGCGAAAAAAAACGGGCTTTTTTGGCCCTGCTAAAGAGGTGGTCTAATTCGAAAAAGCCCGGGCTTTTCACCGGTCTTCGGTTACGCAATTGGTTAGGCTAGTGAGCGCATACGTGATTTTGTTAGTTTAAGCGATATTTTGTTGATAAAATGCAAACAAATGGATAAAATTAAGATGTAGAATGAAAGTTAAATCGTTTTTGGTTAGTGAATAAAAACAAATACGGGTTTAATCAATTTTAAAACGGCAGTTAAGCTGTCTGACCGACAGACACTTTGAAACATGCCAAACCACAAGTTAACAGTAAAATATAGGCGGACAGTCTGACATGAACCGTTATTTTATCTTATAATTGCCGTACTAATTGGTTAACTGTCAATTTAAATGTGTAATCTTACAAAAAATCACCTACAAATATCTGTCAGACAGTAAAAATGTCAAATTGTATGGTTTGAATTTTACAGACTGCCAAGTAAAAACAAAGCATTATTAGATTTGTTTAAACACGTTTGAATCTGTTTTTGTAGGATAAAATGGTATTAATGGTGTGTTAAATGGTATAAGTGGTTAAACAAAAATAGAAAACAACTGAGAACAAAGAAGCTGTTTAAAGAAAGCTAATATATACAATTGGCAACCTGTTAATTTGATTAGCTATATGTTATATATTTGAAAACTTTTAATTCCTATATGGTAAAATCCTTACTTATAATTTGTGTTTTTTGTGCAATAAACAATATAAAAACAGGTTGTTTTGCGTTAAGCAGAAGTCTGACAAACAGACAAAACGAACATTTTAATAAAAAGCCCAATGTGCTAAATGGCCATGGAAACAGAACTCGGCTTTGGACTAAAAATTAGCCCAAAGTCCAATACAAAGCCTGGCTTTATTTTTGGACATGGAAACGGGCTAGATGTTACTCTATGTTTTATGTTACTCTATGCACTTAATTAGATGTTACTCTATGCACTTAATCAGCAGCTTACTTAATGGGCAATTATAATCTATAATATCATAAACTGTTGAAGGCAACTCGATACTGGGTCAGAGTAAATGATGTTACTCTATGTTTAGGTCGTAAAGTTGACCTTTCCACATTGAAGATAAATAAATATAAAAAATAGTCGGTAATCAACCTGTTATATTTATCGCCAACAATTCCCATTACAACTCCCATAACATAAAAATGGCAATAAATATTGGACCAGCAAGAACTTGGTATTCTATTCCCTGGCCTGAGTAATTCCATTCACAATATATCGTTCCATTTAATCCCATCTAAAAATTAAGAATATTAATAATTTACTTTGTTAGTTAGCATGTTGTAGCATCTTTGAGTAAGACCTAAGGTCCTGAATTTAATTTCCACTGCTGGCATTTTGTAGCATTCGTGTAAGGCCTGAGATCCTGGGTTTGATTCCCACTGCTGGCATGTTGTATCATCCTTAAGTAAGACCGGCAATCCTGGGTTTGATTCCTACTGCTGGCATGTTGTAGCATCCTTAAGTAAGATCTGAGATGCTGGATTTGATTTCCACTGCTGTCATGTTGTAACATCTTTGAGTAAGACCTGAGATTCTTGGTTTGATTCCCAATAAAATAATATTAGCCTGCAAAATTAACAACTACTCACTGTGTTGAATTCTTCACATCTCTGCATTTTGTGTTTGACAGTTTTTCAACATTTATGTCCAAGGTCAAACAAGCCATGTCTCCAAAATGAACGTCCTGTGCCATTTCCTTTGAGGTGACACCGATCATAAAATGACCCAACTCCCCAAACCCATAACACAATATTAGGATTGTTATACAATACCAATGATACATTGGCTCCCCTTTAAATGTTTTAATCATTTTGAAATTGTTTTCCTAATGTTAAAGTAAACTAAATTTAAATTCTGTTAAAATATATTTTTACATTTATTAATTAGCGATGTAGAAAGGTCGACTTGACAACTTAAAAAAAGCTGCTGATTAAGTGCTGGTTCAAGTTCATACGGTTTATAGCACCTTACTTAAGAGCGCTACAGCATGGAAGCGATGAGAATCGAACCCAGGACCTCATGTAGTGAAGCCAAGTGTTCTGACCACTACACCATGCTGCCATTATTAAAGTATATATAATTTTAAAACTTAATACATAAAAATTGTTCGTTATTCGTTTAAATATTAATAAAATAATAAAAACATTATTCAGCAAAAAAGATTTAATTTATGCCTAAAATTAACTTAAAATTTTATCCAGAATATATCAGCTAACGCAAACAATTTTGGCAAATATTGCCAGACCATAACTTTTCTGATTTTTTTAACATAAATATATCTTAACATTTCTTTGTTTTTACTTTATAATTTGCTCGATTAATCTAAAAACATCTGTTTTTGGTCTGTTTACAAAATCACATTTCCTCAACGCGATGTCAACAAAAAGTTGAAGTAGTTACTCATATGCGGCGTACGAAAAATGTCACCACTTTTTAAATACTCATTGGAAGAAAGTCGCCTTCAAGACCTAAATATAGAGTAACAACTGTTACCTTGACCCAGTCCTAAGTTGCCTTTAGCAGGTTAGAGTATTATTGATTATATTTGCACAATAAATAAACTGCTATATAAGTTATGACCCAGCAAGAGTTTATGTCGTTTATAGCACCTTACTCAAGGGCGCTACTGCATGAGAGCAGTGGGACTTAAGTCTAGGACCTCGTATAGAAAAGCCAAGTGTTCTGACTACTAAACCAGGCTGCCTTAACATAATTTAACTAAAAACATTTTACCAAATAAACATGAATTAGAAACTGTACAAAAAACGATGTTTTACCATTTTTATCACAAACAAACAAGCCCAAGCTATTCACCTCAAAAACTACCAAGCGACCTAACTACTAAGACTAAAACGCAAGACATCTACCTAAAAACCTAGCAAGCGAACCAACTACTAAGACTGTAGTGCAAGACATCTACCAAAAATCCTAACAAGCAACCTAACTACTAAGACTGAAGCGCAACACAACTACCAAAAAAACTAGCAAGCGACCTAATTACTAAGACTGAAGCGCAAGACATCTACCAAAAAACCTAGCAAGCAACCTAACTAATAAGACTAAAGCGCAAGACATCTACCAAAAAACCCAGCAAGCGACCTAACTACCTAAACGGACCAAAGCTTTAAAACTATGCCAACTTAGGGGAAAACAGTTCCTGCCATAGCGTAGGTGATCCGATATTCGAAAAAGCGAACAGTCGATCAAAGCCATCGGCCTGAAGGCACTACAAGCTAATCGGACGCGCTTATAAAACGCGCTTACGCTTATAAAACGCGCTTGTAAAAATAAAACCAACGAATATCCACGTACGGAGAAGTGGTTGGCCTCCCATTGTCGCTGGGAGGCCTCCCATTTAAACTTCCCTAACTGTTAGTTGAACATCGAAATCTTGAGCCTAGGTTAAGCCTAAAATGAAGCTATTTGTGGTCCTTTGTAAAAGTCCAAGTTTACGCTTTGTATATGTGTTGGCTTAGCATAAGCAAAAATTTATTTTAAACGACAATTTTTTTGATTTTTGTAAATAAAAAATGTTTTGGGTGAAAATTGTGACATGTTGAAAATTGAAAGCTTGCGTCGTTCGTCCGGTTTATAAAATGCGGAAAAGCGGAATTTTTAAACCTTACCCTAATCTTCCCTTGAAAAGTATCTGCCCATACTCTTTAAAAATGAAAAAAACGACTTTTTACCTAAATATAGGAAAGATATTTAACATATTTAGAGCATGAGATTTTCTTAAAATAGCATTTCAAGGCACAAGATTTTAGTAAAAGGTTATTAAAAAGTTAACTCAGGACATGAGTTCTTTTTTCATAATGATGCACACTATAAGGCTAATAATAAAGATGCTACAACATGCCATCAGTGGGAATCAAACTAAGGACCTCACGTTTTTACCTTAGGATACTATTACATGCCATCAGTGGGAATCAAACTAAGGACCTCAGGTTCTTACTTAAAGATCCTACAACATGCTATCAGTGGGGTTGAAACTAAGGATCTCAGGTTCTACTTAAAGATGCTACAACATGCCATCAGTGGGAATTAAACTAAGGACCTCAGGTTCTTACTTAAAGATGCTACAACATGCTATCAGTGGGGTTCAAACTAAGGACCTCAGGTTCTACTTAAAGATACTATAACATGCCATCAGTGGGAATCAAACTAAGGACCACAGGTTCTTACTTAAAGATACTACAACATGCTATCAGTGGGGTTCATACTAAGTACCTCAGGTTCTACTTAAAGATGCTACAACATGCCAGCAGTGGGAATCAAACTAAGAACCTCAGGTTCTTACTTAAAGATCCTACAACATGCCATCAGTGGGAATCAAACTAAGGACCTCAGGTTCTTACTTAAAGATCCTACAACATGCCATTAGTGAAAATCAAACTAAGGACCTCAGGTTCTTACTTAAAGATACTACAACATGCCATCAGTGAAAATCAAACTAAGGACTTCAGGTTCTTACTTAAAGATCCTACAACATGCCATCAGTGGGAATCAAACTAAGGACCTCAGGTTCTTACTTAAAGATCCTACAACATGCCATCAGTGAAAATCAAACTAAGGACCTCAGGTTCTTACTTGAAGATCCTACAACATGCCAGCAGTGAGAATCAAACCCAGAATCTCAGGTCTTACACGAATGCTACAAAATGCCAGCGGTGGGAATCAAACCCAGCCTTTTCAACCAAAAATCAATTTATAGAAATCATGTCTTTAACATTTAAATATTTTAGTAATTGTAAAAGCATAGTTGCATAAAAACAAAAAAACTTTCTACAGTATTTTAATAATTAGTAATGTGCCGATCGCCGTTTTTTTTCGGATCAGATCACGATCTAACGTGACCGAACAATCGGTAACTTTATCGTCACTAAATACATAAAAAATTGACCCTGTATGTTAAACACTTCTACTTATTTACACGTTTAAATATTTAACCGTAATATTCAGTATCATTTACAAGAACTAAAAACAATTTTACTAGCGCGGAAATAAAGCGCTGTAAAAGTTTATGGAATCTATGTGGTTAAGGCATGTAAAGTGCGTGTTTATTTGTGACGTAAAATTAAATGTGACGTAATTACCGATCTGCCGATTTTGGACCTTGATCGGTGATCGCAAAATACCTTCAAAAATCAGGGATTTACGATCACCATTTTGATCGGCACATCACTATTAATAATTTGCATTTTCGAAAGATAATCTTAAAAAATAGATGATATCAATTTTATAGTTTTCTAAAATTTTAAAAGAAGTAACAAAAACAAAATATATTTCAGAAATATAAAACAATAATAATTTCTCATAAAATATGGAGTAATTATAAAGTAAGGGAATACAAAATCTTAAAAGTAATAAAAATTGTAAAATTAACATTATTTAAATTTCTGTTTAGTTAATATAAATTAGAAAATAAAAACAGCAAGAATGGCAACAAATAATTTAGGAACTAAAATAACTCACTAGTATAATATTAAAAATAACTTTAAAAAAATTTTGGCAAAAAATTATAAAAAAAATTTCACTAATAAATATTAAATAAAATTAAAAAATTGTCATGATAAAATTTTTTAAATTTATAAATGTTTAAAATAATTTAAAAACTTTTTTTTTCAATTTAAAGTTTTGTTTTATTAACTATCGCTTCACTTTCTTCACAATTATTCGCTTCAATGCTCATGTGCAGTGAACCACGCAGAAGAGAAATTTGAGTCAACACAAAGAAAAAAGAACCTAAAATTAGAAAAAGGGTTTTCGTAAAAACTAACTAAAGAAAGGGTTTAAAAATCAAACTATTAAAAAAAAAAACTTGGGTTTGCTGCATAAGGTCCTGGGTTCGATTCCTACTGCTCTCAAGCTGTAACTTTATTGAGTAAGGTGCTATAAACTCCTACTAAGCCAGCACTCAATCAGCAGCATAATTATCAGGCATTATAATCTATAATATCCCAAACTGCCACAGGCAACTTGAGACTGGGTCGGGGTAACAAATATACCTCCATGTTTAGGTAGTAAAGTTGACCTTCCCACATCGAGGATAAACAATTATCAGAAAAAAAAACTTACTAGCCAAGTAAAATCCTGGGTAAACGATGTACTGTGCTTCCCTGAAACCTAAAACTTTGATCATAGGTGGTACTATAAGAGGGGCATTCCCTCCGATATTATTGATCACAAAAATAAACATAGCGATCGCTGTCGCGCGTGACTAGGCAGGAAAGAACTCAACCAAAACAGTGAACAAAACTCCGAACCACATTTCCGCTGTGTTTTAAATAAAATTTGATTACAATAAAGTCATCTCGAAACTGGGTTGGGGTAACTGTTGTTACTCTTAAAAAATATGAAATATTTACCGAATAAATAAGCTCCAAAGAGCGAAATAAAAGCATAAGGCGGAGAAAAGTAAAGAGTTCCCGCCGCTAGAGGGCAGGCTATTGCTTGACTAACAACCAAAACCCATAATCTTGTTCGTAAACCTAAAAAAATTAAATTTAAAATTAAACCCCCACAAAAATATGGAATATTTCTAAATACAAAACTACAAAATTTGTGTTATATTAATAATACTGTCAATTTACACATAATTGGACATTTATATTAACCCCTTACACCCTATCCCTTCTCTGAAAATAAAACTGTTTTTGTACTTATTTATCCTCGATGTGGGAAGGTCGAATGCACAACCTAAACATAGAGTAACATCAGTTACCCCGACCCAGTCTCAAGTTGGCAGTTTGGGATATTATAATTGCTCAATAATTAAGCTGCTGATTAAGTGCTGGCTCAGCAGAAGTTAATATCGTTTATAGCGCCTTACTTAAGGGCTTTACAGCATGGAAGCAGTGGGAATCGAACAACGAAACTTATGTAGTAAAGACAAGGGTTTTGACCACTACATCATGCTGCCAACCTTTAATTTATGTCAAAATTTTCAGATAATGCCGTTTTCGAAAACTATTTTAGAAAAATGTCCATTCAGTAAAATCGATTTTTAATAATATGATCAAAATAAAGATTACCGTATTTAGAAGCGAGTAAATCGGACAAAATTCCACCAGTGATTATCCCAATCGTTCCACCAACGATGGAAGTTAAACTCATCCACAACCCCACCTCTGTGCCGGGGTAATATTGATCAAAATATAACTGACTGTTGTAAGACCAACAAAAACTTGCTGAAAAAATTAAAATTTGATTTAGATTTTGTTCTCGATGTGGGAAGGTCGACTTCATGACCTGAACATAGATAAATATTTGTTACCCCGACCCAGTCTCGAGTTAACTTTAGCAGTTTGGGATATTATTATTATTTTTTTGTATATATCTTTATCCTCGATGTGGGAAAGTCGAATGCGCGACTTAAACATAGAGTAACACAAGCTACTCCGACCCAGTCTCGAGTTGCCTGTGGCAGTTTAGAATCTTACTGATTATAATTGCCCGATAAATAAGCTGCTGATTAAGTGCTAGCTCATCAGAAGTTTATAGCACTTTACTCAAAAGCACTACAGCACGAGAGCAAAAGGGATTGAACCCATGACCTCATGTAGTGACGACTTAAACATAGAGTAACATCAGTTACTCCAACCCAGTCTTGAGTTGCCTGTGGCAGTTTAAGAGCAGAAGGGATCGAACCCATGACCTCATGTAGTAAAGCCAAGTGATCTGTCCACTACAGTATGTAGGGTGAGGTTTAAAGTTTGATTCCCAGTAGCGGCATGTTGAAGCACCGACTAAGGATTTTATTCATAAATATAAAAACTCACCAGAATGTCTGAATGAAGCCCCAACCAGTAACAATAAGATAGTTGGAGATTTGATAAATAATTTGAAAGTTGTCAAAATTGATTTCAACACCGACTGCTTTTCTAAATAATAAAATTTATAGCCAGGTTTATAAATAGCTTAGTTAAAAATATAGTTTGCAAAATAGGCCAAATAACTTTTAAACATTTCTCCAAAAAAATAAGAAATTTTACGGCAGACTTAAAAAATACAATTTTTATAATAAAAACGGCAGCATGGTGTAGTGGTAAGAACACTTGCTACACCACACATAAGGTCGTGCATTCTATCCCTACTGCTCTCATGTGGTAGCGCTCTTTAGTAAGGCGCTATAAACAGTATAAACTTCTGCTGAGCCAACACTTAATCAGCAGATTAATTATCGGGCAATTATAATCTATAATATCACAAACTGCCACAGGCAACTCAAGACTGGGTCGGGGTAACTGATGTTACTCTATGTTTAAGTCGTGCATTCGACCTTCCCACATCGAGGATAAAGATATACAAAAAAAGTTTTATTTATTAAACATTTTATCAAAAGTATTAAATACCAAAGTCTATCTCATATTTGTTTTTCTCTTCAGCTTGTTCAATAATTTTACGTTCTGGTTCTTTGACAGAGAAATATAAAATAATCACCATAATTATGCCTGGAGCTCCAGCTATAAAGTAACACCAACGCCAGCTCTAAGAAAAAATTAACAAAAGATTAGTTAAAAATAAAATAAATTTAAATTAATTTTGTTTTTTTGGGGGGTTGATTTGATAGAAAAACCTAAAAATAAATCGTTCAAAAAAAGGGTAGGCTACTACGTTATAAGAGAAGTGGGAATCGAACCCAGGTCCTCATGTAGTAAAGCCAAGTGTTCTGACTACTACACCGCACTGCTGGTCAAAAATATTTTCACCATTCCAAGAATGTTGGCGTCAGTCACATAATTTCTAACAGCAAATGCCAAACCATATCCAAAATAAATCCCAAAGTTGAAAAAACTCATCGCAAAAGCTCGAACTTTCTGTGAGAAAATGTCGGCCACCAAACTTGAGGTAAGAGGAGTACAGGCCGACTCTCTGAGAAAAAAAGGTTTAGGTTTTTAAGAGAATTTATTATACATACAAAAAATTTGATATTATTAAGGTTTGTTAAGACCCTAGCATAAGAGCAGCAGGAATTGAACACAGGACCTAATTTAGTGATGCCAAGTGCTCTTACCACTACACCATGCTTCACCCACAAATTTAGTTAAAAATAATAACTGGTACAAAAAACTTTTTTTTTTTAAATATTTTTTTACTGAAACAAACTTTAAACTCACCCTGCCCCAAAGCCAACTCTCAGCAAAGCTAACAACCAATAAGTGTCGGCAAATCCGGTGGTAAAAGTCATTACCGAGTAAAAGAAAACACTTGCAGATAATATCTGGATTCTAAACCATAAAATAAAAAGAATTTTATAAAAGTTAATTCAAAATTTAAATATTAAAAAGCAAAATAAATAAAAAAAAGTTTTAAAAGATTTTAGGTTTGCATAGAAAATGGAGTTACTGACATTTTACCAAAAACTATATGCCCAAAAACACCATTTTACTAACTGGGTCAGAGTAAATGATGTTACTCTATATTTAGGTCGTAAAGTTGACCTTTCCACATTGAGGATAAATAAATATAAAAAATAGTCGGTTATCAACCTGTTATATTTATCGCCAACAATTCCCATTACAACTCCCATAACAGTAAAAAAAATAAATATTGGACCAGCAAGAACTTGGTATTCTATTCCCTGGCCTGAGTATTCCATTCACAATATATCGTTCCATTCAATCCCATCTAAAAATTAAGAAAATTAATAATTTACTTTGTTAGTTAGCATGTTGTAGCATCTTTGAGTAAGACCTGAGATCCTGGGTTTGATTCCTACTACTAGCATGTTGTAGCATCCTTGAGTAAGAACTGAAATCCTGGGTTTGATTCCCACTGCTGGCATGTTGTAGCATCCTTAAGTAAGACATGAGATCCTGGGTTTGATTCCTACTACTAGCATGTTGTAGCATTTTTGAGTAAGACCTGCAATCCTGGGTTTGATTCCCACTGCTGGCATGTTGTAGCATCCTTAAGTAAGACCTGAGGTTCTTGGTTTGATTCCCACTGCTGGCATGTTGTAGCATCCTTAAGTAAGATCTGAGATGCTGGATTTGATTCCCACTGCTGTCATGTTGTAACATCTTTGAGTAAGACCTGAGATTCTGGGTTTGATTCCCACTGCTGGCATGTTGTAGCATCCTTAAGTAAGACCTGAGGTTCTTGGTTTGATTCCCACTGCTGGCATGTTGTAGCATCCTTAAGTAAGATCTGAGATGCTGGATTTGATTCCCACTGCTGTCATGTTGTAACATCTTTGAGTAAGACCTGAGATTCTGGGTTTGATTCCCACTGCTGGCATGTTGTAGCATCCTTAAGTAAGATCTGAGATGCTGGATTTGATTCCCACTGCTGTCATGTTGTAACATCTTTGAGTAAGATCTGAGATGTTGGGTTTGATTCCCACTGCTGGCATGTTGTAGCATCCTTAAGTAAGACCTGAGGTTCTTGGTTTGATTCCCACTGCTGGCATGTTGTAGCATCCTTAAGTAAGATCTGAGATGCTGGATTTGATTCCCACTGCTGTCATGTTGTAACATCTTTGAGTAAGACCTGGGGTTCTTGAATTGATTCCCAATAAAATAATATTAGCATGCAAAATTAACAACTACTCACTGTGTTGAATTCTTCACATCTCTTCATTTTGTGTTTGACAGTTTTTCAACATTTATGTCCAAGGTCAAACAAGCCATGTCTCCAAAATGAACGTCCTGTGCCATTTCCTTTGAGGTGACACCGATCATAAAATGACCCAACTCCCCAAACCCATAACACAACATTAGGATTGTTATACAATACCAATGATACATGGGCTCCCCTTTAAATGTTTTAACCATTTTGAAATTGTTTTCCTAATGTTAAAGTAAACTAAATTTAAATTCTGTTAAAATATATTTTTACATTTATTAATTAGCGATGTAGAAAGGTCCACTTGACAACTTAAAAAAAGCTGCCGATTAAGTGCTGGTTCAAGTTCATACGGTTTATAGCACCTTACTTAAGAGCGCTACAGCATGGAAGCAATGAGAATCGAACCCAGGACCTCATGTAGTGAAGCCAAGTGTTCTGACCACTACACCATGCTGCCATTATTAAAGTATATATAATTTTAAAACTTAATACATAAAAATTGTTCGTTATTCGTTTAAATATTAATAAAATAATAAAAACATTATTCAGCAAAAAAGATTTAATTTATGCCTAAAATTAACTTAAAATTTTGTCCAGAATATATCAGCTAACGCAAACAATTTTGGCAAATATTACCAGACCATAACTTTTCTGATTTCTTTAACTTAAATATATCTTAACATTTCTTTGTTTTTACTTTATAATTTGCTCAATTAATCTAAAAACATCTGTTTTTGGTCTGTTTACAAAATCACATTTCCTCAACGCGATGTCAACAAAAAGTTGAAGTAGTTACTCATATGCGGTGTACGAAAAATGTCACCACTTTTTAAATACTCATTGCAAGAAAGTCGCCTTCAAGACCTAAATATAGAGTAACAACTGTTACCTTGACCCAGTCCTAAGTTGCCTTTAGCAGGTTAGAGTATTATTGATCATATTTGCACAATAAATAAACTGCTATATAAGTTATGACCCAGCAAGAGTTTATGTCGTTTATAGCACCTTACTTAAGGGCGCTACTGCATGAGAGCAGTGGGACTTAAGTCTAGGACCTCGTATAGAAAAGCCAAGTGTTCTGACTACTAAACCAGGCTGCCTTAACACAATTTAACTAAAAACATTTTACCAAATAAACATGAATTAGAAACTGTACAAAAAACGATGTTTTACCATTTTTATCACAAACAAACAAGCCCAAGATATTCACCTCAAAAACTACCAAGCGACCTAACTACTAAGACTAAAACGCAAGACATCTACCTAAAAACCTAGCAAGCGAACCAACTACTAAGACTGTAGTGCAAGACATCTACCAAAAAACCTAGCGAACGATCTAACTACTAAGACTAAAGCGCAACACATCTACCAAAAAATCTCGCAAGCAACCTAACTACTAAGACTGAAGCGCAAGACATCTACCAAAAAAACTAGCAAGCGACCTAACTACTAAGACTGTAGCGCAAGACATCTACCTAAAAACCTAGCAAGCGAACCAACTACTAAGACTGTAGTGCAAGACATCTACCAAAAATCCTAACAAGTGACCTAACTACTTAGACTAAAGCGCAACACATCTACCAAAAAATCTCGCAAGCGACCTAACTACTAAGACTAAAGCGCAAGACATCTACCAAAAAAACTAGCAAGCGACCTAACTACTAAGACTGAAACGCAAGACATCTACCAAAAAACCCAGCAAGCGACCTAACTACCTAAACGGACCAAAGCTTTAAAACTATGCCAACTTAGGGGAAAACAGTTCCTGCCATAGCGTAGGTGATCCGATATTCAAAAAAGCGAACAGTCGATCAAAGCCATCGGCCTAAAGGCACTACAAGCTAATCAGACGCGCTTATAAAACCAACGAATATCCACGTACGGAGAAGTGGTTGGCCTCCCATTGTCGCTGGGAGGTCTCCCATTTACACTTCCCTAACTGTTAGTTGAACATCGAAATCTTGAGCCTAGGTTAAGCTTAAAATGAAGCTATTTGTGGTCCTTTGTAAAAGTCCAAGTTTACGCTTTGTATATGTGTTGGCTTAGCATAAGCAAAAATTTATTTTAAACGACAATTTTTTTGATTTTTGTAAATAAAAAATGTTTTGGGTGAAAATTGTGAGATGTTGAAAATTGAAAGCTTGCGTCGTTCGTCCGGTTTATAAAATGCGGAAAAGCGGAATTTTTAAACCTTACCCTAATCTTCCCTTGAAAAGTATCTGCCCATACTCTTTAAAAATAAAAAAAACGACTTTTTACCTAAATATAGGAAAGATATTTAACATATTTAGAGCATGAGATTTTCTTAAAATAGCATTTCAAGGCACAAGATTTTAGTAAAAGATAATTAAAAAGTTAACTCAGGACATGAGTTCTTTTTTCATAATGATGCACACTATAAGGCTAATAATAAAGATGCTACAACATACCATCAGTGGGAATTAAACCCAGGATCTCAGGTCTTAAGGATGTTACAACATGCCATCAGTGGGAATCAAACTAAAGTCCTCAGGTCCTACTTCAATATGCAATAACATGCCATCAGTGGGAATCAAACTAAAAACCTTAGGTTCTTACTTAAAAATGCTACAACATGCCATCAGTGAAAATCAAACTAAGGACCTTAGGTCTTACTTAAAGATCCTACAACATGCCATCAGTGAGAATCAAACCAAGGACCTTAGGTTCTTACTTGAAGATCCTACAAACATGGCATCAGTGAGAATCAAACTAAGGACCTCAGGTTCTTACTTAAATATGCTACAACATGCCATCAGTGGGAATCAAACTAAGGACCTCAGGTTCTTACTTAAAGATGCTACAACATGCCATCAGTGAGAATCAAACCAAGGACCTCAGGTTCTTACTTAAAGATCCTACAAACATGGCATCAGTGGGAATCAAACCAAGGACCTTAGGTTCTTACTTAAAGATCCTACAAACATGGCATCAGTGGGAATCAAACCAAGGAACTTAGGTTCTTACTTAAAGATCCTACAAACATGGCATCAGTGGGAATCAAACCAAGGACCTTAGGTTCTTACTTAAAGATCCTACAAACATGGCATCAGTGGGAATCAAACCAAGGACCTTAGGTTCTTACTTAAAGATCCTACAAACATGGCATCAGTGGGAATCAAACCAAGGACCTAAGGTTCTTACATAAAGATCCTACAAACATGGCATCAGTGGGAATCAAACCAAGGACCTTAGGTTCTTACTTAAAGATCCTACAACATGCTATCAGTAGGAATTAAACTAAGGACCTCAGGTTCTTTCTTAAAGATACTACAACATGCCATCAGTGGGAATCAAACAAAGAACCTCAGGTTCTTACTTAAAGATCCTACAAACATGGCATCAGTGGGAATCAAACAAAGAACCTCAGGTTCTTACTTGAAGATCCTACAACATGCCATCAGTGGGAATTAAACTAAGGACCTCAGGTTCTTTCTTAAAGATGCTACAACATGCCATCAGTAGAAATTAAACTAAGGACCTCAGGTTCTTACTTAAAGATCCTACAAACATGGCATCAGTGGGAATCAAACCAAGGACCTCAGGTTCTTACTTGAAGATCCTACAACATGCCATCAGTGAGAATCAAACTAAGGACCTCAGGTTCTTACTTAAAGATCCTACAACATGCCAGCAGTGGGAATCAAACCAAGGACCTCAGGTCCTACTTAAAGAAGCTATAACATGCTAGCAGTGGGAGTCATGCAAGAATATGTAGCAAATTTTATTAATTACGAACGGTTTTTAGTTGTTGGTTGTTTACAAGAATATAAAATTCTGGCTAATTCTTACAAAAATAAACTCAGAATTTCAGTAACTGCTTTTAGAAACGAACATTTGCATTTAATAAAAAGCAGAAATGAATCGTTGGAAAAATGATTCAATACCAGAAAAACGAGGTTAGAGTTCCCATGTAAAAAGAGTTGTTAAATAACCCGCAAATTCGATAAACGAGTTATAGTTAAAAGCATTGAAACTTATTATTTAAATAGGGAGGAAAAATACGCCAAAGCCTGACAGCAAATAAATAACAATTCAATTTCAAATCAACATCAAAAACTGTTTGTTTATAAAATTAAAAGTTAGCTTATGTGGATTTATCCAAAATAAGTTACAATTGTGACATTAATAGGGCCGATACCTTCTTTGTTTGACCCAGTTATATCGATGTAGCTAATTGTTTGCTTGTTGGTCCGCAAATCAGTAGTAATCGTAACAGCACTAACTTTTTGTTCAATCTCGTCTTCTAGTCCTTCCCACACCTCTGTTTTAAGAGCAGGTAGTATTGTGCGGGATGGTATTCAAACCTGGGCTCTAGAACTTTCATAAGGTCCCTAAAACCTTTGTCATTTAAAACATTTCGTCAATGAAAATGGCTGCACATTTTTAGTATTATAACTTCTTTTGTTGCCTGGACAGCCACTTGAAATAACTAATTTGCATTTATTACACATTGCTTTACTTTCACTATCTTTGATTACTGTCTTTACCAAATATTAGACCTACGATTTGACATCGCAGTAACTGTTCACTTAAAAATAGGAAATTTAAATATTACTACTATAGACTTTGTTACATTATGTTTATTCACACATTTAATAAACCCAACTATTACAGCCTTAACATTTTAGTACATTTACAGAATTTTATTGTTTGTAAGATTTAATTAATATAACACGGATTATTTGTTCAAAATTATACAATTAATTAGTTTACAAGTTTTAATATATTACATAACTAAAGAATTTTAATTAACAACTAGGAATTAAAATAATTAACCGAAAGAAATATGTGATTACTAGCAAGATAAAAGCTCCATGCGAAGACTGAGATCATTATGCCAGGTTTGTGGATACAATCGAACATAGCGAGCACTTATAGGTTGAGGAAAGTTGTTGAACTTGTAACTATTTCTATCTTCGTTACCAACAAAGATCTTTAAAAAGATTTAATATAATATTTAACGTAATAATATTTAGGTTTAAGCTATTAATTATTTAAATTTTATAACTTTAATAATCGCGCGTTGTTCATCGCTTCACATTTAACTTAAAGGGACTGCAACATGCAAAATTAAAATGTCTATAAAGGGCATTGTGACGTGTTTGCCAGCCCCTGATTACAATCTAAATGGCTTATTTCCTGCCCAAAAGTTACGGATTTTTGCTATTTTAAATAAAAAAATGTTACGACGATGCTTAAATTTAAGTTATCGACTTTATATTTAAGTTGTGCATAATTTAAGCGTTCGTGTTGACAATGGTTTTTAGGGAGCTAGAACAGCGTCCATAGCAACGTGATATAAATACGTTCCATGTCTTGCAAAAAACAGTTTTATGGACAAAAATCACAACCACAAAATCAAATGTAGCCTGCACTTAAAAAAACTGTTTTTAATTAACACTAAGGCTAAAAAGAATGCTGTTTTTAAGTAAGTTAGGTACTATAAACTACTTTCCAAGCTACTTCGTACACTGGGACCAAAGTAGCTACGTTCGGCCTTAAAAAAACAGTAGATTATAACTTGCGTTAAATTATAAACTCACAACTTATTTACTACTTGGAAAAAACATAAAAACGTCTTTCAACAAGTAGTAAACCCCATTTGGGGATGAAAATGTAAGTGAAAGTCAGCACTGGAAAATAATAAAACTGAAATACAAAATCGGTAAAAAATTGTGATCCAGTTTAGCCTTAGAACCTGTAGAATTTAAAAAAACATCAATATTGCTATATTGGACATGTTTTAATAAAAAAATGTTTTTCCAGTCAAACAACGACTGAAGACCGAGTACAAACTTAAGAAAAGCTCACATAATTATTTTCACACCGGTTCGCAGGATTTTTGCAATGTCAATTTTTAAAATTACAAAACTTTAGATTAATAAAAAATTTAAAACTGTCGCAGACCCTTTATTGTTAAAAACGACGAATAATTAAGTTTTGTAACAAGCTATGACATCACAAAACAATTAGAATAGTGATTGTTTAAACAATGGTTTGCTTGGTTAATATTATCTAGCTTGTAAACATCACACAACTTTTAAAAACAAGTTTTGATGATTTTAATTAAAACATTTTTAATAAAATAAATTTTTTAAATTAATTAACACCAATTAATTAAAAACTGTTTCTAAACTTTAATAAGTTAAACAAAATAAATTTTCGTTTTAAATTTTAGCTTACGAGATCATTTCCATTATTTTGGATGAACTGCATATTTGATAAACTGGGACCATAAGATATCTTAAAGCTGGTAACCCAATAAGGATTATAGTAATTTCTTTGTGTCACAACTCCTGTCACTTGAGTTGATGTCTTGAGGTCAATTTGGATCCATTCCCCAACCACCCCTATTAATTAAAACAATGTTAATGTTTATTTTCCACTAATTACAAAAGTTGTGAAACTTTATTATAAGATAGAAAATAATTCCAACAACTCACTTTGTTTAGGATACCAACTCCTGGTATGAGCATCCAACCTTGCTTTATGTGGTGAGTAGGTGCTGCTGACATAAGAACTAGCTGTGATGTCACTATCCGGTATTCTTCCATCTTTTAACCCAAGCCCACAAACACTAGCTATAAATATTTAGGTTTATTTAGAATTAATCTTATAAGTTAGCATGATTTAGCTTAACTCTTAAATACTTAAATTGTAAATTAAATATTACAAAATGTTTATAAATTGTTATATTGTCTGCTTACTGTTAGAACCTCGTAACTCAAAATTTGACAACAAATATAAATTTAGCGGCATTTAAAAAATGATTTTATTTGTAATTAAAGAATAACTTTTTATTAATTTATCATTTGATTTTTAAACTTTAAATGACCGTGTATTTTAAGTAAAAAGATCGAGTGGTTAAAGTTTTGTTAACATACAAATGTTGTTAAATTAAAACTGACTTAATAACTAAATATCGGGTGTTAATATAATAATGTAGGAAAAGCACTTAGCATCGCAATCAGTTACGTTGCAAATGCTTTCCTAGCCTCAAAACAGCTGTGGTGCTGGTTCGCAAAGAACGGCAAAAATCACCTGCATTGACAGCCGTGATGTAATTTTCGCCGTGAAACTGGGGGTATCAAAAGCAAAAATATTTACAAACTTTATCAACACTATCAACCAGAACCAACCCATTATGAAGTACAAAAAAGGGGTCGACTGAAAATGAAGGAACGGAAATTGAAGGAACGGAAAATGAAGGAACGGAAAATGAAGGAACCGGAAAACGAAGGAACCGGAAAATGAAGGAACCGGAAAAGGAAAGAACCGGAGAATGAAGGAACCGGAAAATGAAAGAACGGAAAATGAAAGGACCGTAGAATGAAAGAACGGAAAATGAAGGAACCGGAAAATGAAAGAACGGAAAATGAAAGGACCGTAGAATGAAAGAACGGATAATGAAGGAACAGGAAAATGAAGGAACCGGAAATTGAAAGAACCGGAGAATGAAGGAACGGAAAATGAAGAAACCGGAAAATGAAGGAACCGGAAAATGAAGGAACGGAAAATGAAGGGACCGGAGAATGAAAAAACAGAAAATGAAGAAACCGGAAAATGAAGGAACCGGAAAATAAAGGAACCGGAGAATGAAGGAACGGAAAATGAAGGAACCGGAAAATGAAGGAACCGGAAAATGGAGGAACCGGAAAATAAAGGAACAAAAAATAAAGGAACCGGAGAATGAAGGAAAGTGAAGTAAGAAGAGGCGGAATCCTAAAAAATAAAAAATTCCGCGTCCCCCAAAAAAGAATACGTAAGAACCCCTTCTCAGGCAAAATAATACCTTTGGTTCTGTGAACCCAAATAACTGTGCAAACTCGCTACCATCCTATGCGGTTAAAAGCCGTACAAATTTATTAACAATAAGAGAATTACAGAGAAAAAATATTTATATGTATTGGTTATAGAAAAGGGTATGAAAACTCAGAAATACCTTTTTATTCAAGGACAGATCTAATTACCCATAAGGTAATTAGAATAACCAAATATATTTCGTCATTATATTGAAATAGTTAAACATTGTATAGACGCTATCTATGTACATATCAACGCCCCAATTTTGGATTTAGGTTATATCTCGATAACATTTCCTGTTGTTGTTTAGTTTTTACTATATAGTAAAAACCTTTAAAAAACATTATCAATAGTGACATAGTTCTTTTTATGTATGCGTCAGATTTTTGCTGAATATATTTTTTCCCGAATCTTGTGATTATTAATTAATTTGATATAGAATTACCATCCATTTTATTGACAGTGAAACGTACAGCCATGTAATGTAGTTTTGTATTATTTAACCCAGTATATTATTTATTTTCGCATCGCAGAATAATTTAGTTTGTGTCTATTATGTACCATTTGATTAATGTGTCGCTTTACGTGGAAGGCGAAGTTGTGAGCGTGTTGTATTTTTGATAATTGTGATTGTGGAGAAAGAAGTTAGTGTATTTTATATAATAATGATGTTAGTTTAGAAACGATTTAACGTAATGTAATATTGTAATATTATCGCCCCTATTTTTATATATATATTGTTATCAATAAAGTATGTTAACCAGAATTCTATTTGAATAAGGTTTTACCTAGGAATATATTTAAGTATTTTAATACATTGCTGGACCTTTCTGCCACCTTCCTAACCCAATTCCCTACAATAACTAAATATCTATGATAAAATTAATTTTACAGATAAGTTTTAGCACTTTAAAAATGCCACTGTATTAAGTATACTTGTTTATATAAGGAACAATGTTAATAAACCATACAAAATATACTTGCAAGGTTTAAAACGTTAATTAATTATCTTAAAATTGTTTTTATTTTAGTTTTGAGGTTCTACCAGTAAGCCGATGATATTATCATTATTTAACAAATGTAAAGTAACCAAAATACCTGCTTTATCAGGAAAAAATCTTTTTAATATTGCAACAATTTCATCATGACACGAACACTCTCCAGTAGCCCCAACTAACCCAATTTCACCCTTAGGACCTATGGGGCCAATTTCACCCCTGAAACCTTGTTCACCTCTAACGCCAGCGCCCCCAACTGACCCAATTTCACCCTTAGGACCTATGGGGCCAATTTCACCCCTGAAACCTTGCTCACCCCTGGCACCAGGACCCCCAATTGCCCCAATTTCACCCCTAAAACCTTTTTCACCTTTCGCTCCAGCTGGGCCAAGCTTTCCTGGTCTACCTTGTTTAGTTTCAGAAGGTTCATGAGCAGATGCAGTGGGACATGCACTAAAACAAACTTGGTTGTTTTGGGATGCAGCTAAGCATAACCAGAAGCACAAAAACATAAATATTTTCAAACTCATTTCGGCAAGTTTCAAGTTACAATTGTTTTATTCTAAACTCATTTAACAAGCTAGTTATAATTTTGTTATTAATGTTTATCACAAATAATTGAAACACTATGACGTAACAATGATAGAAAATACTTTTTCGAATTGTTATCTATTAAGATTTGAAGCGGCAGTAACTTAAACTGTTTGAGTGTTAGTCTCTGACTGTTTAAATGGAAATGTAGATATAATTTATTTGTGATGTCATAATCTACTAATGTGACAACAAAAATAACGACAAAGCCCGTTATAGTTTAATTGTGATGTCATAATCTACTAAAGTGACGACAAAGCCCGCTATCGGAGCCGCAAAGCGAGTCAGCTATTGTGGCATGCAACGAGGTTTCCCATAACAGCGTTAAAAATGTGAAACGTTTCAAGATTGTGCCAGTTAAAGTGTGGGGCAACAATCAAAGTAATTTTGTGAACGCTTTTCTGGATGACGGTTTAGATACAAGTATTTGTACTGCAAGCCTTGCAAAGAAATTAGAAGGAGACAAAAGAACACACCGAGCTTTATACAGCAAATTAAGTGACTAGTCATGGGAGCCGAGTTGACTCACTGTATGTAAAGGAGGTCAAACCGAATCGTTTATTGTCGACAAGCTTTTGGTACTTGATCATATAGTCAATATAGATGACAGCATTACAACCAAGAAAGTGGTAAACATGTATCCGCATCTGCGTGCCCTGAAGTTTCCTGAACTTAAAACAAAGTCAGTGGAGCTACTTCTGGAAAACAATGTTCACGATGCATTCAGAGTTTCTGAATGGCGTTACGGCAAAAAGTGCCAGCCTTTCGGTCCGCATACGGTGTTGGGTTGGACGTTGTTTGGCTCAAACCATAACCCAAGGAAATCCTCCCAACGAACTAATGTTAACTTTATGCATAAGCCTGAACAAGTATCGACATCATGCAACGAAATTTCAGATGTTTATCTGCTAAAGAACAGAAAAATGGCACTTCAAAGGCTGCAATCTTTGAAGAAGAAGTTTATTGCTAACCCTGAAACTTTTAGCCAATATAGGAAAGAAATCGATGAATATGTAAAATAAGGACATGTGACTGTATTGGCTAATAGAAATTGTGTAAACGATATAACGCGGTATATACCACATCACTGTACGGGCCCTAAGTTTATTATAGTGTTTTACTAACAGCCTCGTGGAAGTGCTTTTACGATCTGGTTCCAGAACTATATATTAACACTTGGAATAATTGGCTTAACACTTTTGTTGATTGAGAGAACATTAGTATACCCAGATGTTTTAAACCTTAATATTGATTATGGTTGTATTTAGTTTTATCGCTGAAAGGACTGAAGCCCGGTTTTAGTCAAAGGCAATATGTACGTTGGTGGCAGGCTACATAATCTGTCCCTTTAATCAACAAACATCCGATGATTCTTCCATCTAACCAGGTTGTAACCGAGCTCATTGTAACAAAGTATCATGGCATGGGCATTCGGTAACAATCTATGTCTTGTCCCCCATTGATGGCTGAGGTGGGACGAATTTTAAACAGCAGACCTCTGGTGCCACTCAGCGACGACTGCAAGGATGAATTGGCATTGACGCCAAGTATGTTGCTGAACAATGGACAACGACCTGCCTCCAGACACGTTTGTCAAGGAAGACAGTTACAGACGACCTTGGATGTTCTACTTCTTGCTGATCAATTTTGGGGGAGATTGACAAAGGAGTATTTGACTTTGTTACAATTGCGACAAAAATGGCTTCAGCCGATGAGGAATTTCACGGTTGGCGACGTGGTCCGTTAATGAAAACGCGAAAAGAGGACTCTGGCCTAAAGGGATCATCAAGAAGTTAGACAAGAACGGGAGTGTGCGCCGTGTCCAGGTGCGCACTGCATATGCTACCTTAACCTGAGACAAAGTTTGCCTTCTAGAAGGGGTCGCATAAATTCTGTATTTTCTGTGTTTTTTTTGTTTACGCCTGCCTCACAGTTTTCTTCTTTACACATTTTAAAAAAAGAAATATTTAAAAAATTAACATATATATTTATCTTAACAACCGGTTAAAACTTTTTTAACTATTATACTTTTCGCCAAATTTTATTTTAAATATCGGTAAAATATGTTCTTGCGTTAAAAGTATACGCGGGCTTAACGCTGCAGGCTCCCCGCAGTTTATTAAAAAATTTCGCGGACCGAAAGCTATTAGTCGTAAAATTTCGCAGACCGAAAGCTATTAGTCGTAAAATTTCGCAGACCGAAAGCTATTAGTCGTAAAATTTTGCAGGCCAGAAGCACCCGTCTTTAATCCGTTTATAAAAAGGTTTTTGAAACAAAAATCTTCAAAAAAAATAATATTCTAAAAACTAACATATGTCATTAACGTAACAACCAATAAAAACTTTTATATATACAGTACTTTATGCAAAATTTTTATTTTAAATATCGGTAAAATATGGTCTTACGCTGACTTTATACACGGGAATTTCATCGCCGACTCCCCGCCGTTTTTTTTTGCGGGACGAACCTTCTGGCAACTCTTTAAACGTTTTATTCTTCGTGTTTTAATATATAAATTTATATACATTAACACAGGCAATAACCAATAACATATTTATGCACACTCTTCAGTGTAAAAAATGATAAATTAATGCTTTTTCTTCAAATATTGTTTGGAAATACGGCCCTATTTCGCAAAATACGTGATATCATAATGCATCGTCTTGCGTCACCTAAAAGCGCGCGCTTTCAAAATTAGTTTTTTATAGGTTTTAGTTTGTAAAATTAAAAAATAAATTGACACGGGAAAAGAAAGATAACATGTTCTTGCACATTATTCTTTAAAAAAAATATTAATTTACTGCTTATTTTATTTCAAATACTGTCTAAAAAACTGTATAAAACTACGCGAAAATAAAATTTCACGCGGTAATTAAAATGCAAAATCCCCGCTGTTCTAAAAAAATCTTCGGGCTGAAGGTTCTGGTTACCTTTTTGGTCAGTTCGCTGGACGTAAAAACTTATAAATAAGTAAATCCGAAGTAAGGTTTAGCATACAATTAGACTTTCGCTTTTATACTTAATTTGTTAATTAAATACTTTGTAGTTTGTGTTTCGTATCATATAGTTTGTGTCGCATTTTTGTTTTATTAAAGTGTGGCCTTCTTATCGATGCCCATCTTTACAGCGTACTCTATTGGGGTTTAATAATTGTTTAAGCCATAGTAGGAGTTTATTAGATCCTACATTATTCAAGATATAAACTGCAGTCAACTAATCAAAAATTTTCGCTAGACTCATCCCGCGGTGCTGCGATTTTTTAAAATTATTCCTCCTTTCTAGTTATATAGCCCATGAACCACCTCTGTTATCTACACTTCAAAGATAAAATATAATCTGACAACAACCTTACGTTAAAATAAAATTAAAATGTAAGACCCTGAGCCCCACTGTTTAAAAATAAGTTTTGTTTATAAATTCTGGTATTTTTTTGTAAAGTTATTCTATATATACCTTAAACACTTTAGCCTAGCAATCGCGATCGCAGCAAAAGAACATTCGTTTATAAATGCTGATTTGAAATAGGTAGAAAAAGGCAATCTTTAAATTAAGGAGAATTAGTCACAAGTTTTTTTTGTACAAATCTTTATCCTCGATGTGGAAGGTCGATTGCGCTAACTAAACATAGAGTTACCCAGTCTCGAGTTGCATTTAGCAGTTTGGGATAATATATATTATAATTGCCCGGTAGTTATGCTGCTGATTAAGTGCTGACTCAGCAGGAGTTTTCACCGTTTATAGCACTTTACTCGAGGGCGCTACAGCATAAGAGCAGTGGGGATTGAACCCACGACATCATGTTGGTGCAGCAAGTGTTCTTACAACTACACCACGCTGCTAAATGTTTAAATAAAAACCAAAAAAAAATTTTAAAAAAATTGTTCTGTTGCTAGGACATCGAACTAAAATTAAAAGCAACAAAATGTAAATAATTTAAAAACCAAACCAACTTTTAAACAACGAAATTTTCAAGTTAATTTTATTACATTTTAAAGCAGTTAGATATCCCATACCAAACAACTTGGTAGTTTACATTAAACTGAGTGTTGTCAACATGGTGGTGTCAGCTAAATATGACGCAAAACCTGATGACGAATATTTAATTAAATTATAAGCGAATATGCTATAAGGTTGTTGAACTTGGTTAATCATTTATAATATCGATAAATAAAACTCGTTGGTATCAGCTAGGACAAATATTGATGGCTGAATAACAGGAAGTTCTATTGATGGCTGAATAACATATACGATCACCATTTTGATCGGCACATACCTTTAATAAATTGCATTTTCGAAAAATAATCTCAAAAAATAGATGATATCAATTTTATAGATTTCTAAAATTTTAAAAGAAGTAACAAAAACAAAATATATTTCAGAAATATAAAACAATAATAATTTCTCATAAAATATGGAGTAATTATAAAGTAAGGGAATACAAAATCTTAAAAGTAACAAAAACTATAAAATTAACATTATTTTAATTTCTGTTTAGTTGATATAAATTAGAAAATAAAAACAGCAAGAATGGCAACAAATAATTTAGGAACTAAAATAACTCACTAGTATAATATTAAAAATAACTTTAAAAAAATTTTGGCAAAAAAATATAAAAAAAATTTCACTAATAAATATTTAATAAAATTAAAATATTGTCATGATAAAATTTTTCAAATTTATAAATGTTTAAAATCATTCAAAAACTTTTTTTTCAATTTAAAGTTTTGTTTTATTAACTATCGCTTCACTTTCTTCACAATTATTCGCTTCAATGCTCATGTGCGGTGAACCACGCAGAAGAGAAATTTGAGTCAACAAAAAGAAAAAAGAACCTGAAATTAGAAAAAAGTTTTCGTAAAAACTAACTAAAAAAATAAAAATCAAACTATATAAATCATTAAAATATTATTTAAAAAACTTGGCTTTGCTGCATGAGGTCCTGGGTTCGATTCCCACTGCTCTTGAGCTGTAACATTATTGAGTAAGGTGCTATAAACGATATAAACTCCTGCTAAGCCAGCACTTAATCAGCAGCTTAATTATCGACAATTATAATCTATAATATCCCAAACTGCCACAGGCAACTCGAGACTGGGTCAGGGTAACAAATATACCTCCATGTTTAGGTTGTAAGGTTGACCTTCCCACATCGAAGATAAACAATTATTAGAAAAAAAACTTACTAGCCAAGTAAAATCCTGGGTAAACGATGTACAGTGCTTCCCTGAAACCTAAAACTTTGATCATAGGTGGTACTATAAGAGGGGCATTCCCTCCGATATTATTGATCACAAAAATAAACATAGCGATCGCTGTCGCGCGTGACTGGGCAGGAAAGAACTCAACCAAAACAGTGAACAAAACTCCGAACCACATTTCCGCTGTGTTTTAAATAAAATTTGATTACAATAAAGTCATCTCAAAACTGGGTCGAGGTAACTGTTGTTACTCTTAAAAATATATGAAACTATTTACCGAATAAATAAGCTCCAAAGAGCGAAATAAAAGCATAAGGCGGAGAAAAGTAAAGAGTTTCCGCCGCTAGAGGGCAGGCTATTGCTTGACTAACGACCAAAACCCACAATCTTGTTCGTACACCTAAAAAAATTTGATTTAAATTTAAACCCCCAAAAAAATGGAATATTTCTAAATACAAATCTACAAAATTTGTGTTATATTAATAAAACTGCCAATTTATACATAATGGGACATATATATTAACCCCCTTACACCCCATCCCTTCTCTGAAAATAAAACTGTTTTATTGTACTTATTTATCTTTAACGTGAGAAGGTCGAATGCACAACCTAAACATAGCTGCCAATCTTCAATTTATGTCAAAATTTTCAGATAATGCCGTTTTCAAAACTATTTTAGAAAAGTGTCCATTCAGTAAAATCGATTTTTTAATAATATGATCAAAATAAAGATTACCGTATTTAGAAGCGAGTAAATCGGACAAAATTCCACCAGTGATTATCCCAATCGTTCCACCAACGATGGAAGTTAAACTCATCCACAACCCCACCTCTGTGCCGGGGTAATATTGATCAAAATATAACTGACTGTTGTAAGACCAACAAAAACTTGCTAAAAAAATTAAAATTTGATTTAGATTTTGTTCTCGATGTGGAAAGGTCGACTTCATGACCTGAACATAGATGAATATTTGTTACCCCGACCCAGTCCCGAGTTACCTTTAGCAGTTTAAGAGCAGAAGGGATCAAACCAAAGACCTCGTGTAGTAAAGCAAAGTGATCCGACCACTACAGTATGTAGGGTGAGGTTTAAAGTTTGATTCCCAGTACCGGCATGTTGAAGCACCGACTAAGGATTTTATTGCATAAATATAAAACTCACCAGAATGTCTGAATGAAGCCCCAACCAGTAACAATAAGATAGTTGGAGATTTGATAAATAATTTGAAAGTTGTCAAAATTGATTTCAACACCGACTGCTTTTCTAAATAATAAAATTTATAGCCAGGTTTATAAATAGCTTAGTTAAAAATATTGTTTGCAAAATAGGCCAAATAACTTTTAAACATTTCTTCAAAAAAAATAGGAAATTTTACGGCAAACTTAAAAAATACAATTCTTATAATAAAAACGGCAGCATGGTGTAGTGGTAAGAACAGTTGCTACACCACACATAAGGTCGTGAGTTCAATCCCCACTGCTCTCATGCTGTAGCACCCTTATGTAAGGTGTTATAAACGGTGTGAACACCTGCTGAGCCAACACTTAATCAGCAGATTAATTATCGGACAAATATATTGAATAATATCCCAAACTGCCAAAGTCAACTCTATGTTTAGGTCGTGAGATCGACCGAATTACAGAAAACGGGTTCATTTATTAAACATTTTATCAAAAGTATTAAATACCAAAGTCTGTCTCATATTTGTTATTCTCTTCAGCTTGTTCTATAATTTTACATTCCGGTTCTTTGACAGAGAAACATAAAATAATCGCCATAATTATGCCTGGAGCTCCAGCTATAAAGTAACCCCACACCAGCTCTAAGAAAAAATTAACAAAAAATTAGTTAAAAATTAATTTAAAAAAAGTTAAATCAATTTTGTTTTTTTGGGGGTTGATTTAATAAAAAAACCTAAAAATAAACTGATCAAAAAAAGGGGTGCTACATCATGACAGCAGTTGGGATCAAACCCAGGTCCTCATGTAGTAAAGCCAAGTGTTCTGACTACTACACCGCACTGCCGGTCAAAAAATATTTAAAATTTTTTACCATTCCAAGAATGTTGGCGTCAGTCACATAATTTCCAACAGCAAATGCCAAACCATATCCAAAATAAATTCCAAAGTTGAAAAAACTCATCGCAAAAGCTCGAACTTTCTGTGAGAAAATGTCGGCCACCAAACTTGAGGTAAGAGGAGTACAGGCCGACTCTCTGAGAAAAAAGTTTTAGGTTTTTAAGAGAATTTATTATACATACAAAACATAAAAAATTTGATATTATTAAGGTTTGTTAAGACCCTATAGCATAAGAGCAGTGGGAATTAAACACAGAACCTCATGTAGTGATGCCAAGTGCTCTTACAACTACACCATGCTTCACCCACAAATTTAGTAATGACGCCAAGTGACATTCTCGTTTGCTAATGACGTTTAAATAACGAGATTGTTAACTTAACGAGTTTTGTGATGCTGCCCCTTGTCAAAAACTGCCCAACTTTAAAGGGGGGTAATGTTTAATTATTAGAAAAACGGTGTTTTTAACGTAATGTCAGTTAATTGTTACTCAACTTACCATGGACAATGGTGGTCCATTCTTCTGATATAATGGCGACATATTTTGCAGTGGTGAGCTCTCGGGGGTCGGTAACTTTCGCACCGCTGGCACACAGTCCAATCCTGGCTGCTGTTAGACTAAAATATTAATTCCTCTTTAGTTTCATTGACTTTAAATAAAGAATTATAAGCAGAGCTGAATCTAGCCATGAGAACAACATAACCAAAAATAAATTAATTTAAACTAGGCATGATACAGTTTTAATGCAGAATTTTCTTTTAAATAATAAAAAACTTTTGTAATACTTAATTTTAGCGACGTCAATATTACAAAAAAACATAAAACGCATATGAACTTCTGATAAGCCAACACTTAATCAGCAGCTTAATTATTAAGAAATTATATTCTATAATATCCCAAACTACTAAAGTCAACTCGAGACCGGGTCACAGTAACAGTTGTTAATGTTTTGGCTGTAAAGTCGACTTTCCCACATCGAGGATAAAGATATATAAAAATAATTAACGGTGACGTTAATTTTATTGAATATTTTAAATTCGAAAAAATTTAACCTGATCTTTAAAGTTCATTCTGACATCAGAGAAATCGAGGCCTCTGATTGGTAGAGGAACAATGCCAGGATCAGAAAACACAGATCTACTATAGGCAAACAACAATGCTAAAACAACCATGTTGAACATTACAGCATGAAATGGGCCCCATAAACTAAAAAAGTAAGTTTTTTTATTATTACAGTAAATGGGACAACCTGTATAAACTTTATTATTGAAATTTAGTTGAACAACATCATTTTTTTGTTTATTTATTTATCCTCGATGTGGGAAGGTCGAATACGCGACCTAAACATAAAGTAACATTAGTTACCCCGACCCAGTCTTGAGTTGCCTGAGTCAGTTTGGGATATTATAGATTATAATTGTCCGATAATTATGCTGCTGATTAAGTGTTAGTTCAGCAGAAGTTTATAGCAGCTTACTAAAGGGTGCTACAGCATGGAAGCAGTGGGAATTGAACCCAAGACTTCTTGTAGTAAAGTGTTGTACTTAAAATTGGGACGTTTTTCCATTTTTACAATAAAAGTATTTACGTGATTCGAAAAATGACAAAAAAATTAAAACATAAATTATAATATTCATATTTTTAAAAATCCAATTTATTAATAAGCAATACAAACCAACCTTCCAGATAGTGATGTTATAACAATGTGTTGTATGATCACATAATCAGCATAAATCACTAAAAAGTACGTGAAAATAACACAAAAAATACCACATGGGTCTTTATGGAACACCATTACTTGAGTTTTCTGAAAAAAATACAATTTTATTAAAAGTTTTACCCATTCAAGACCCCATTTTTTTGTATATATCTTTATCCTCAATGTGGTAAGGTCGAATGCGCGACTTAAACATAGAGTAACATCAGCTACTCCGACCCAGTCTCGAGTTGCCTGTGACAGTTTGGGATATTATAGATTATAATTGACCGATAATTATGCTGCTGATTAAGTGCTGGCTCAACAGAAGTTTATAGCAGCTTACTAAAGGGCGCTACAGCATGAGAGCAGTGGAGATTAAACCTAGGACTTCATGTTCTCTACGCATATCGAGCATTAACATTTTTAAGACACCCATTTAACAAGATTTTTTATTTAGTACTAAAATGAATGCGGAACAGACGGAATATACAAGGAAAGAGTAGCGTAAGGTTATAGAAATTCCGCCCTTTCCGCATTCATAAACTTGGTGGACGACCCTTATAGAGCTCTGAGCTTTAAAGTGTTTATTTACTTTGCTACGTTAACAGATTTCTTTATTTCAGAATAAATTCTAAAAACTTGCAAAAAAATTATTAAAAATCGAGAATTTCGTTTACGGAAATAATTAACGGAAAGAAACGTGGAATCCCAGCGCTTCCAACTTTTTTAACGTCATTAACATAAAAAGTATCTGCTCATACTCTTTGAAAATTTAAAAAACGACTTTTTACCTAAATTTAGGTAGAGCTGACATTTAGGAAAGATATATAACATATTTAGAGCATGAGATTTTCTTAAAATAGCATTTCAAGGCACAAGATTTTAGTAAAAGGTTATTAAAAGTTAAATCAGGACATGAGTTCTTTTTTCATAATGATGCACACTATAAGGCTAATAATAAAGATGCTACAACATGCCATCAGTGGGAATCAAACTAAGGACCTCACGTTTTTACCTTAGGATACTATTACATGCCATCAGTGGGAATCAAACTAAGGACCTCAGGTTCTTACTTAAAGATGCTACAACATGCCATCAGTGGGAATTAAACTAAGGACCTCAGGTTCTTACTTAAAGATGCTACAACATGCTATCAGTGGGGTTCAAACTAAGGACCTCAGGTCTTACTTAAAGATGCTACAACATGCCATCAGTGGGAATTAAACTAAGGACCTCAGGTTCTTACTTAAAGATGCTACAACATGCTATCAGTGGGGTTCAAACTAAGGACCTCAGGTTCTACTTAAAGATACTATAACATGCCATCAGTGGGGTTCAAACTAAGGACCTCAGGTTCTACTTAAAGATGCTACAACATGCCATCAGTGGGAATTAAACTAAGGACCTCAGGTTCTACTTAAAGATCCTACAACATGCCATCAGTGGGAATTAAACTAAGGACCTAAAGTTCTTACTTAAAGATCCTACAACACGCCATCAGTGGGAATCAAACTAAGGACCTCAGGTTCTTACTTAAAGATCCTACAACATGCCAGCAGTGGGAATCAAACTAAGAACCTCAGGTTCTTACTTAAAGATGCTACAACATGCTATCAGTGGGAATCAAACTAAGAACCTCAGGTTCTTACTTAAAGATGCTACAACATGCCATCAGTGAAAATCAAACTAAGAACCTCAGGTCTTACTTAAAGATCCTACAACATGCTATCAGTGGGAATTAAACTAAGGACCTCAGGTCTTACTCAAGGATACTACAACATGCCATCAGTGAGAATCAAACTAAGGACCTCGGGTTCTTACTTAAAGATGCTACAACATGCCATCAGTGGGAATCAAACTAAGGACTTCAGGTTCTTACTTAAAGATGCTACAACTTGCCATCAGTGGGAATCAAACTAAGGACCTCAGGTTCTTACTTAAAGATGCTACAACATGCCATCAGTGGGAATCAAACTAAGAACCTCAGGTTCTTACTTAAAGATACTACAACATGCCATCAGTGGGAATCAAACTAAGGACCTCAGGTTCTTACTTAAAGTTCCTACAACATGCCATCAGTGAAAATCAAATTAAGGACCTCAGGTTCTTACTTAAAGATCCTACAACATGCCATCAGTGGGAATCAAACTAAGGACCTCAGGTTCTTACTTAAAGATCCTACAACATGCCAGCAGTGGGAATCAAACTAAGGACCTCAGGTTCTTACTTAAAGATGCTACAACATGCCAGCAGTGGGAATCAAACTAAGGACCTCAGGTTCTTACTTAAAGATCCTACAACATGCCATCAGTGGGAATCAAACTAAGGACCTCAGGTTCTTACTTAAAGATCCTACAACATGCCAGCAGTGGGAATCAAACTAAGTACCTCAGGTTCTTACTTAAAGATTCTACAACATGCCATCAGTGGGAATCAAACTAAGGACCTCAGGTTCTTACTTAAAGATCCTACAACATGCCATCAGTGGGAATCAAACTAAGGACCTCAGGTTCTTACTTAAAGATTCTACAACATGCCATCAGTGGGAATCAAACTAAGGACCTCAGGTTCTTACTTAAAGATCCTACAACATGCCAGCAGTGGGAATCAAACTAAGACCTCAGGTTCTTACTTAAAGATGCTACAACATGCTATCAGTGGGAATCAAACTAAGGACCTCAGGTTCTTACTACTTAAAGATGCTACAACTTGCCATCAGTGGAAATCAAACTAAGGACCTCAGGTTCTTACTTAAAGATCCTACAACTTGCCATCAGTGGGAACCAAACTAAGGACCTCAGGTTCTTACTTAAATATATTACAACATGCCATCAGTGGGAATCAAACTAAGGACCTCAGGTTCTTACTTAAAGATGCTACAACATGCTATCAGTGGGAATCAAACTAAGGACCTCAGGTTCTTACTTAAAGATCCTACAACATGCCAGCAGTGGAAATTAAACTAAGGACCTCAGGTTCTTACTTAAAGATGCTACAACATGCCAGCAGTGGGAATCAAACTAAGGACCTCAGGTTCTTACTTAAAGATCCTACAACATGCCATCAGTGGGAATCAAACTAAGGACCTCAGGTTCTTACTTAAAGATCCTACAACATGCCATCAGTGGGAATCAAACTAAGGACCTCAGGTTCTTACTTAAAGATACTACAACATGCCATCAGTGAAAATCAAACTAAAGACCTCAGGTTCTTACTTAAAGATGCTACAACATGCTATCAGTGGGAATCAAACTAAGGACCTCAGGTTCTTACTTAAAGATGCTACAACATGCCATCAGTGGGAATCAAACTAAGGACCTCAGGTTCTTACTCAAGGATACTACAACATGCCATCAGTGAGAATCAAACTAAAGACCTCAGGTTCTTACTTAAAGATGCTACAACATGCTATCAGTGGGAATCAAACTAAGGACCTCAGGTTCTTACTTAAAGATCCTACAACATGCCAGCAGTGAGAATCAAATCCAGCCTTTTCAACTAAAAGTCAATTTATAGAAATCATGTCTTTAACATTTAAATATTTTAATAACTGTAAAAGCATAGTTGCATAAAAACATAAAAACTTTCTACAGTATTTTAATAATTAGTGATGTGCCGATCGCCGTTTTTTTTCGGATCAGATCACGATCTAACGTGACCGAACACATGCCATCAGTGAAAATCAAACTAAGGACCTCAGGTTCTTACTTAAAGATCCTACAACATGCTATCAGTGGGAATTAAACTAAGGACCTCAGGTCTTACTCAAGGATACTACAACATGCCATCAGTGGGAATCAAACTAAGGACCTCGGGTTCTTACTTAAAGATGCTACAACATGCCATCAGTGGGAATCAAACTAAGGACTTCAGGTCTTACTCAAGGATACTACAACATGCCATCAGTGGGAATCAAACTAAGAACCTCAGGTTCTTACTTAAAGATACTACAACATGCCATCAGTGGGAATCAAACTAAGGACCTCAGGTTCTTACTTAAAGATCCTACAACATGCCATCAGTGAAAATCAAACTAAGGACCTCAGGTTCTTACTTAAAGATGCTACAACTTGCCATCAGTGGAAATCAAACTAAGGACCTCAGGTTCTTACTTAAAGATCCTACAACTTGCCATCAGTGGGAACCAAACTAAGGACCTCAGGTTCTTACTTAAATATATTACAACATGCCATCAGTGGGAATCAAACTAAGGACCTCAGTTTCTTACTTAAAGATGCTACAACATGCTATCAGTGGGAATCAAACTAAGGACCTCAGGTTCTTACTTAAAGATCCTACAACATGCCAGCAGTGGGAATCAAACTAAGGACCTCAGGTTCTTACTTAAAGATCCTACAACATGCCATCAGTGGGAATCAAACTAAGGACCTCAGGTTCTTACTTAAAGATACTACAACATGCCATCAGTGAAAATCAAACTAAAGACCTCAGGTTCTTACTTAAAGATGCTACAACATGCTATCAGTGGGAATCAAACTAAGGACCTCAGGTTCTTACTTAAAGATCCTACAACATGCCAGCAGTGAGAATCAAACCCAGCCTTTTCAACTAAAAGTCAATTTATAGAAATCATGTCTTTAACATTTAAATATTTTAATAACTGTAAAAGCATAGTTGCATAAAAACAAAAAAACTTTCTACAGTATTTTAATAATTAGTGATGTGCCGATCGCCGTTTTTTTTTCGGATCAGATCACGATCTAACGTGACCGAACAATCGGTAACTTTATCGTCACTAAATACAAAAAAAAATTGACCCTGTATGTTAAACACTTCTACTTATTTACACGTTTAAATATTTAACCGTAATATTCAGTATCATTTACAAGAACTAAAAACAATTTTACTAGCGCGGAAATAAAGCGCTGTAAAAGTTTATGGAAATCTATGTGGTTAAGGCATGTAAAGTGCGTGTTTATTTGTGACGTAAAATTAAATGTGACGTAATTACCGATCTGCCGATTTTCGACCTTGATCGGGTGATCGCAAAATACCTTCAAAAATCGACGATTTACGATCACCATTTTGATCGGCACATCACTATAAATAATTTGCATTTTTGAAAAATAATCTTAAAAAATAGATGAAATCAATTTTATAGTTGTTTTAAATTTAAAAAGAAGTAACAAAAACAAAATATATTAATTTCAGAAATATAAAACAATAATAATTTCTCATAAAATATGGAGTAATTATAAAGTAAGGGAATACAAAATCTTAAAAGTAACAAAAACTGTAAAATTAACATTATTTAAATTTCTGTTTAGTTGATATAAATTAGAAAATAAAAACAGCAAGAATGGCAACAAATAATTTAGGAACTAAAATAACTCACTAGTATAATATTAAAAATAACTTTAAAAAAATTTTGGCAAAAAAATTATAAAAAAATTTCACTAATAAATATTTAATAAAATTGAAATATTGTCATGATAAAAATTTTTTAAATTTATAAATGTTTAAAATAATTCAAAAACTTTTTTTAATTTAAAGTTTCGTTTTATTAACTATCGCTTCACTTTTTTCATAATTATTCGCTTCAATGCTCATGTGCGGTGAACCACGCAGAAGAGAAATTTGGGTCAACAAAATAAAAAAGAACCTGAAATTAGAAAAAAAAAGTTTTCGTAAAACTAACTAAAAAAAGGGTTTAAAAATCAAACTATATAAACCATTAAAATATTATTTAAAAAACTTGGCTTTGCTGCATGAGGTCCTGGGTTCGATTCCCACTGCTCTTGAGCTGTAACTTTATTAAGTAAGGTGCTATAAACGATATAAACTCCTGCTAAGCCAGCACTTAATCAGCAGCATAATTATCGGACAATTATAATTTATAATATCCCAAACTGCCACAACTCGAGACTGGGTCAGGGTAACAAATATACCTCCATGTTTAGGTCGTAAAGTCGACCTTCCCACATTGAGGAAAAATAATTATCAGAAAAAAAACTTACTAGCCAAGTAAAATCCTGGGTAAACGATGTACAGTGCTTCCCTGAAACCTAAAACTTTGATCATAGGTGGTACTATAAGAGGGGCATTCCCTCCGATATTATTGATCACAAAAATAAACATAGCGATCGCTGTCGCGCGTGACTGGGCAGGAAAGAACTCAACCAAAACAGTGAACAAAACTCCAAACCACATTTCCGCTGTGTTTTAAATAAAATTTGATTACAATAAAGTCATCTCAAAACTGGGTCGGGGTAACTGTTCTCTTAAAAAAATATGAAACTATTTACCGAATAAATAAGCTCCAAAGAGCGAAATAAAAGCATAAGGCGGAGAAAAGTAAAGAGTTCCCGCCGCTAGAGGACAGGCTATTGCTTGACTAACGACCAAAACCCACAATCTTGTTCGTACACCTAAAAAAATTTGATTTAAAATTAAACCCCCCAAAAAATGGAATATTTCTAAATACAAATCTACAAAATTTGTGTTATATTAAAAGCACTGTCAATTTACACATAATAGGACATTTATATTAACCCCCTTATACCCTATCCCTTCTCTAAAAATAAAACTGTTTTATTGTACTTATTTATCTTTAACGTGGGAAGGTCAAATGCACAACTTAAACATAGAGTAACATCAGTTACCCAGACCCGGTCTCAAGTTGACAGTTTGGGATATATTAATTTCTCAATAACTAAGCTGCTGATTAAGTGCTGGCTCAGCAGAAGTTAATATCGTTTATAGCGCCTTACTCAAGGGTGCTACAGCATGAAAGCAGTGGGAATCGAACAACAGAACTTATGTAGTAAAGACAAGGGTTTTAACCACTACACCATGCTGCCAACCTTCAATTTATGTCAAAATTTTCAGATAATGCCGTTTTCGAAAACTATTTTAGAAAAATGTCCATTCAATAAAATCGATTTTTAATAATATGATCAAAATAAAGATTACCGTATTTAGAAGCGAGTAAATCGGACAAAATTCCACCAGTGATTATCCCAATCGTTCCACCAACGATGGAAGTTAAACTCATCCACAACCCCACCTCTGTGCCGGGGTAATATTGATCAAAATATAACTGACTGTTGTAAGACCAACAAAAACTTGCTGAAAATATTAAAATTTAATTTAGATTTTGTTCTCGATGTGGGAAGGTCAACTTGACTAAACATAGATGAATATTTGTTACCCCGACCCAGTCTCGAGTTAACTTTAGCAGTTTGGGATATTAATATTTTTTTTGTATATATCTTTATCCTCGATCTTTATCCTCGATGTGGGAATGCGCGACTTAAACATAGAGTAACAAAAGTTACTCCGACCCAGTCTCGAGTTAACTTTAGCAATTTAGGATTTTTTTATTTTTTTTGTATATATCTTTATCCTCGATGTGGGAAAGTCGAATGCGCGACTTAAACATAGAGTAACACAAGCTACTCCGACCCAGTCTCGAGTTGCCTTTAGCAGTTTAGAATCTTACCGATTATAATTGCCCGATAAATAAGCTGCTAATTAAGTGCTAGCTCATTAGAAGTTTATAGCACTTTACTTAAGAGCACTACAGCATGAGAGCAGAAGGGATCGAACAACAGACCTTATGTAGTAAAGCAAAGTAATCTGACCACTACAATATGTAGAGTGAGGTTTAAAGTTTGATTCCCAGTAGCGGCATGTTGAAGCACCGACTAAGGATTTTATTGCATAAATATAAAACTCACCAGAATGTCTGAATGAAGCCCCAACCAGTAACAATAAGATAGTTGGAGATTTGATAAATAATTTGAAAGTTGTCAAAATTGATTTCAACACCGACTGCTTTTCTAAATAATAAAATTTATAGCCAGGTTTATAAATAGCTTAGTTAAAAATATAGTTTGCAAAATAGGCCAAATAACTTTTAAACATTTCTCCAAAATAAAGAGAAATTTTACGACAGACTTAAAAAACATAATTCTTATAATGAAAATGGCAGGATGGTGTAGTGGTAAGAACACTTGCTACACCACACATAAGGTCGTGCATTCTATCCCTACTGCTCTCATGTGGTAGCGCTCTTTAGTAAGGCGCTATAAACAGTATAAACTTCTGCTGAGCCAACACTTAATCAGCAGCATAATTATCGGGCAATTATAATCTATAATATCACAAACTGCCACAGGCAACTCAAGACTGGGTTGGGGTAACTGATGTTACTCTATGTTTAAGTCGTGCATTCGACCTTCCCACATCGAGGATAAAGATATACAAAAAAAGTTTTATTTATTAAACATTTTATCAAAAGTATTAAATACCAAAGTCTATCTCATATTTGTTTTTCTCTTCAGCTTGTTCAATAATTTTACGTTCTGGTTCTTTGACAGAGAAATATAAAATAATCGCCATAATTATGCCTGGAGCTCCAGCTATAAAGTAACACCAACGCCAGCTCTAAGAAAAAATTAACAAAAGATTAGTTAAAAATAAAATAAATTTAAATTAATTTTGTTTTTTTGGGGGGTTGATTTGATAGAAAAACCTAAAAATAAATCGTTCAAAAAAAGGGTAGGCTACTACGTTATAAGAGAAGTGGGAATCGAACCCAGGTCCTCATGTAGTAAAGCCAAGTGTTCTGACTACTACACCGCACTGCCGGTCAAAAATATTTTCACCATTCCAAGAATGTTGGCGTCAGTCACATAATTTCCAATAGCAAATGCCAAACCATATCCAAAATAAATTACAAAGTTGAAAAAACTCATCGCAAAAGCTCAAACTTTCTGTGAGAAAATGTCGGCCACCAAACTTGAGGTAAGAGGAGTACAGGCCGACTCTCTGAGAAAAAAAGGTTTAGGTTTTTAAGAGAATTTATTATACATACAAAACAAAAAATATGATATTATTAAGGTTTGTTAAGACCCTATAGCATAAGAGCAGTGGGAATTGAACACAGGACCTTATGTAGTGATGCCAAGTGCTCTTACCACTACACCATGCTTCACCCACAAATTTAGTTAAAAATATTAACTGGTACAAAAAACTTTTTTTTTTTAAATATTTCTTTTTACTGAAACAAACTTTAAACTTACCCTGCCCCAAAGCCAACTCTCAGCAAAGCTAACAACCAATAAGTGTCGGCAAATCCGGTGGTAAAAGTCATTACCGAGTAAAAGAAAACACTTGCAGATAATATCTGGATTCTAAACAATAAAATAAAAAGAGTTTTATAAAAGTTAATTCAAAATTTAAATATTGAAAAGCAAAATAAAAAAAAAAAAAATTTTTAAGAGATTTTAGGTTTGCATAGAAAATGGAGTTACTGACATTTTACCAAAAACTATATTCCCAAAAAACACCATTTTACTAACAATAGCACATTTTCAGTTACCTCTCATTTACTCAAAAAAAAATGATTTTATAAAAAAAAAGCTCTCATGCTGTAGCGCCATTAAGTAAGGCACTATAAACGGTATGAACTCCTGCTGAGCCAACACTTAATCAGCAGCTTACTTAATGGGCAATTATAATCTATAATATCATAAACTGTTGAAGGCAACTTGAGACTGGGTCGGAGTAACTGATGTTACTTTATGTTTAGGTCGTAAAGTTGAATTTCCACATTGAGGATAAATAAAAAGAAAAAATAGTCGGTAATCAACCTGTTATATTTATCGCCAACAATTCCCATTACAACTCCCATAACAGTAAAAATGGCAATAAATATTGGACCAGCAAGAACTTGGTATTCTATTCCCTGGCCTGAGTAATTCCATTCACAATATATCGTTCCATTCAATCCCATGAGATTACATCTAAAAATTAAGATTATTAATAATTTACTTTATTAGTTAGCACGTTGTAGCATCGTTAAGTAAGACGTGAGATCCTGGGTTTGATTCCCACTGCTGGCATGTTGTAGCATCCTTTAATAAGAACTAAGATCCTGGGTTTGATTTCCACTGATGGCATGTTTAAGCAAATTTAAGTTAGCTTTAGAATTTATGGATATTATTAAATATATTTTACAGTCATTAATCTGCTGATAATTGTCGTAGCAAAAGTTTATATTAATAATGGCTCCTTACTTAAAGAAGCTACAGTATGTAAGCAGTGGGGATCAAACCCAGAACCTAGTTTAGTGAAGCCAAGTGTCTTACCACTACACTATGTCGTCAGGAGTTAGATTTATTTACAATTTAACCTTTTGAAACTGGAAATAAAACAGTCAATATATATAAGATGGTACTAAAATACAGAATTCAAAAAGTTTAGGGTGCGGAAAATAGTGAGGCCATATTATGTAAACCTTAACAAAAAATCACTGAATGCGGAAAGAGCAAAATTTTTATATTTTTCCCTATCATCCCTCAGTCCTAAATAAATACCGACTTTATCCCACAGTGAAATACAAAATTGCCGTTCCATCCCACATTCTGCAAATTTTTGTTAACGTTTACCTTTAGTATTGTCTAATATAGATCTAAGAAAATAAAATAATATTAGCATGCAAAATTAACAACTACTCACTGTGTTGAATTCTTCACATCTTTGCATTTTGTGTTTGACAGTTTTTCAACATTTATGTCCAAGGTCAAACAAGCCATGTCTCCAAAATGAACATCCTGTGCCATTTCTTTTGAGGTGACACCGATCATAAAATGACCCAACTCCCCAAACCCCTAACACAACATTAGGATTGTTATACAATACCAATGATACATGGGCTCCCCTTTAAATGTTTTAACCATTTTGAAATTGTTTTCCTAATGTTAAAGTAAACTAAATTTAAATTCTGTTAAAATATATTTTTACATTTATTAATTAGCGATATGGAAAGGTCGACTTGACAACTTAAAAAAAGCTGCTGATTAAGTGCTGATTCAGCAGAAGTTCATACGGTTTATAGCGCCTTATTTACAGTATTTAAGAGTGCTACAGCATGAAAGCAATGAGAATCGAACCCAGGACCTCATGTAGTAAAGCCAAGTGTTCTGACCACTACACCATGCTGCCATTGAAGGATATATAATTTTTAAATTTGATCAAAAAAAAATTGTTCGTTATTCGTTTAAATATTAATAAAATAATAAAAATCATATTCGGCAAAAAAAGATTTAATTTATGCCTAAAATTAACTTAAAATTTTGTCCAGAATATATCAGCTAACGCAAACAATTTTGGCAAATATTACCAGACCATAACTTTTCTGATTTTTTTAACTTAAATATATCTTAACATTTCTTTGTTTTTACTTTATAATTTGCTAAATTTATCTAAAAACATCTGCTTTTGGTCTGTTTACAAAATCACATTTCCTCAACGCGATGTCAACAAAAAGTTGAAGTAGTTACTCATATGCGGTGTACGAAAAATGTCACCACTTTTTAAATACTCATTGCAAGAAAGTCGACTTCAAGACCTAAACATAGAATAACAACTGTTACCTCGACCCAGTCTTAAGTTGCCTATAGCATGTTAGAGTATTATTGATCATATTTGCACAATAAATAAACTGCTTTATAAGTAATGACTTAGCAAGAGTTTTATATCGTTTATAGCACCTTACTCAAGGACGCTACTGCATGAGAGCAGTGGGAATTAAGTCTAGGACCTCGTATAGAAAAGCCAAGTGTTCTGACTATTACACCAGGCTGCCTTAACATAATTTAACTAAAAACATTTTACCAAAAAATAGAAACTGTACAAAAAACGATGTTTTACCATTTTTATAACAAACAAGCGCAAGACATCTACTTCAAAAACTACCAAGCAACCTAAAGACAACGACAGACAAAAGGCTAAGCTCTATAACCAACTACCTCTACTTAGTTTATAACAAACAAAACTAACTATACACACAACTAGCGCAAGACTTTTAACAAAAACCTAACGAGCGACCTAACTACTAAGACTAAAACGCAAGACATCTACCAAAAAAAACAAGCAAGCGACCTAACTAATAAGACTGTAGTGCAAGATATCTATCAAAAAACCTAGCAAGCAACTTAACTACTAAGACTAAAGCGCAAGACATCTACCAAAAAACCTAGCAAGCGACCTAACTACTAAGACTAAAACGCAAGACATCTATCTAAAAACCTAGCAAGCGACCTAACTACTAAAACTAAAGCGCAAGACATCTATTTAAAAACCTAGCAAGCGACACTAAGACTAAAGCGCAACACATCTACCAAAAAACCTAGCAAGCGACCTAACTACTAAGACTAAAGCGCAAGACATCTATCTAAAAACCTAGCAAGCGACCTAACTACCAAGACTAAAGCGCAAGACATCTACCAAAAAATCTCGCAAGCAACCTAACTACTAAGACTGAAGCGCAACACATCTACCAAAAAACCTAGCAAGCGACCTAACTACTAAGACTGTAGTACAAGACATCTACCAAAAAACCTAGCAAGCGACCAACTACTTAGACTGTAGTGCAACACATCTATCAAAAAACCTAGCAAGCACCCTAACTACTAAGACTAAAGCGCAAGACATCTACCAAAAAACCTAGCAAGCGACCAACTACTTAGACTGTAGTGCAACACATCTATCAAAAAACCTAGCAAGCACCCTAACTACTAAGACTAAAGCGCAACACATCTATCTAAAAACCTAGCAAGCAACCTAACTACTAAAACTAAAGCGCAAGACATCTACCAAAAAACCTAGCAAGCGACCTAACTACTAAGACTAAAGCGCAAGACATCTTACACAAAACCTAGCAAGCGACCTAACTACTAAGACTGTGGTGCAAGACATCTACCAAAAAACCTAGCAAGCGACCTAACTACTAAGACTAAAGCGCAAGACATCTATCAAAAAACCTAGCAAGCGACCTAACTACTTAGACTAAAGCGCAACACATCTATCAAAAAACCTAGCAAGCGACCTAACTACTAAGACTAAAGCGCAAGACATCTTACACAAAACCTAGCAAGCAACCTAACTACTAAGACTGTGGTGCAAGACATCTACCAAAAAACCTAGCAAGCGACCTAACTACTAAGACTAAAGCGCAAGACATCTATCAAAAAACCTAGCAAGCGACCAACTACTAAGACTAAAACGCAAGACATCTATCGAAAAGCCTAGCAAGCTACCTAACTACTAAGACTAAAACGTAAGACATCTACCTCAAAACCTAGCAAGCGAACCAACTACTAAGACTGTAGTGCAAGACATCTACCAAAAAACCTAGCGAGCGACCAACTACTAAGACTAAAACGCAAGACATCTATCTAAAAACCTAGCAAGCGACCTAACTACTTAGACTAAAGCGCAAGACATCTTACACAAAACCTAGCAAGCAACCTAACTACTAAGACTGTGGTGCAAGACATCTACCAAAAAACCTAGCGAGCGACCTAACTACTAAAACGGACTAAAGCTTTAAAACTGTGCCAACTTAGGGGAAAACAGTTCCTGTAGCGTAGGTGATCCGATATTCAAAAAAGCGAACAGTCGATCAAAGCCATCGGCCTAAATGCACTACAAGCTGATCAGACGCGCTTATAAAACCAATGAATATCCACGTACGGAGAAGTGCTTGGCCTCCCATTGTCGCTGGGAGGCCTCCCATTTAATCTTCCCTAACTGTACGTTAAACATCGAAATCTTGAGCGTAGGTTAAACCTAAAATAAAGTTATTTGTGGTCCTTTGTAAAAGTCTAAATTAAAGCTTTGGCAAGAGAGATTTGTTCAATCTCGTCTTCTAATCCTTCCCACACCTCTGTTTTAAGAGCAGGTAGTATTGTGCGGGATGGTATTTTAAACCTGGGCTCTAGAACTTTCATAAGATTTCTAAAACCTTCGTCATTTAAAACCTTTCGTCAATGAAAATAGCTGCAAATTTTTAGTATTATAACTTCTTTTGTTGCCTGGACAGCCACTTGAAATAACTTATTTGCATTTATTACCCATTGTTTTACTTTCAATATGTTTGATTACAGTCTTTACCAAATATTACCTACGATTTGACATCGCAGTAACTGTTCACTTAAAAATAGAAAACTTAAAAATAGAAAAAAAATAGTTCACTTAAAAATAGAAAAAATAGAAAATTTAAACATTACTACTATAGACTTTGTTACATTATATTTATTTACACATTTAATAAACCCAACTATTACAGCCTTAACATTTTAGTACATTTACAGAATTTTATTTTTTGTAAGATTTAATTAATATAACACGGATTATTTGTTCAAAATTATAAAATTAATTAGTTTACAAGTTTTAATATATTACATAACAAAAGAATTTTAATTAACAACTAGGAAATAAAATAATTAACCGAAAGAAATATGTGATTACTAGCAAGATAAAAGCTCCATGTGAAGACTGGGATGATCATGCCAGGTTTGTGGATACAATCGAACATAGCGAGCACTTATAGGTTGAGGAAAGTTGTTGAACTTGTGATCATTATAATCTTCATTACCAACTAAGACCTTTAAAAGATTTAATATAATATTTAACGTAATAATATTCAGGTTTAAGATATTAATTATTTAAATTTTATAACTTTTTTAATCGCGCGTTGTTCATCGCTTCACATTTAACTTAAAGGGACTGCAACATGCAAAATTAAAATGTTTATAAAGGGCATTGTGACGTGTTTGCCAGCCCCTGATTACAATGTAAATGGCTTTTTTCCTGCCCAAAAGTTACAGATTTTTGCTATTTTAAATAAAAAAATGTTACGACGATGCTTAAATTTAAGTTATCGACTTTATATTTAAGTTGTGCATAATTTAAGCTTAAGCATTCGTGTTGACACTGGTTTTTAGGGAGCTAGAACAGCGTCCATAGCAACGTGATATAAATACGTTCCATGTCTTGCAAAAACAGTTTTATGGACAAAAATCACAACCACAAAATCAAATGTAGCATGCACTTAAAAAAACTGTTTTTAATTAACACTAAGGCTAAAAAGAATGCTGTTTTTAAGTAAGTTAGGTACTAAAAACTACTTTCCAAGCTACTTCGTACGCTGGGACCAAAGTAGCTACGTTCGGCCTTAAGAAAACAGTAGATTATAACTTGCGTTAAATTATAAACTCACAACTTATTTACTACTTGGAAAAAACATAAAAATGTCTTTCAACAAGTAGTAAACCCCATTTGGGGCTGAAAATGTAAAAGAAAGTCAGCACTGGAAAATAATAAAACTGAAATACAAAATCGATAAAAAATTGTGATCCAGTTTAGCCTTAGAACCTGTAGAATTTAAAAAAACATCAATATTGCTATATTGGACATGTTTTAATAAAAAAAACGTTTTTCCAGTCAAACAACGACTGAAGACCGAGTACAAACATAAGAAAAGCCCACATAATTATTTTCACACCGGTTCGCGGGATTTTTGCAATGTCAATTTTTAAAAATTACAAAACTTTAGATTAATAAAAAATTTAAAACTGTCGCAGACCCTTTATTGTTACACGACGCATAATTAAGTTTTGTAACAAGCTATGACGTCACAAAACAATTAGAATAGGGATTGTTTAAACAATGATTTGCTTGGTTATTATCATCTAGCTTGTAAACAACACACAACTTTTAAAAACAAGTTTTGGTGATTTTAATTAAAACATTTTTAATAAAATAAACTTTTTAAATTAATTAACACCAATTAATTAAAGACTGTTTCTAAACTTTAATAAGTTCAACAAAATAAATTTTCGTTTTAAATTTAAGCTTACCAGATCATTTCCATTATTTTGGATGAACTGCATATCTGATGTACTGGACCCATAAGATATCTTAAAGCTGGTGACCCAACGAGAATAATAGAAATCTCCTTGTGTCACAACCCCTGTCACTCGAGTTGATCTCTTGAGGTCAATTTGGATCCATTCCCCAACCCTGTCTATTAATTAAAACAATGTTATTGTTAATTTTCCACTAATTACAAAAGTTGTAAAACTTTATTATAAGATAGAAAATAATTCTAACAACTCACTTTGTTTAGGTAACCAACCATTGGTATGAGCATCCAACCTTGCTTTATGTGGTGATGTGTTGCTGTTCCAATAAGAACTAGCTGTGATGTCACTATCCGGTATTCTTCCATCTTTTAACCCAAGTCCACAAACACTAGCTATAAATATTTATGTTTATTTAGAATCAATCTTATAAGTTAGCATGATTTAGCTTAACTCTTAAATATTTAAATTGTAAAAATAAATATTACAAAATGTTTATAAATTGTTATATTGTCTGCTTACTGTTAAAACCTCTTAACTCAAAATTTGACAACAAATATAAATTTAGCGGGATTTAAAAAATGATTTTATTTGTAATTAAAAAATAACTTTTTATTAATTTATCATTTGATTTTTGAACTTTAAATAACCTTGTATTTTAAGTAAAAAGATCGAGTGGTTAAAGTTTTGTTAACATACAAATGTTGTTAAATTAAAACTGACATAATAACTAAATATCGGGTGTTAATATAATAATGTAGGAAAAGCACTTAGCATCGCAATCAGTTACGCTGCAAATGCTTTCCTAGCCTCAAAACAGCTGTGGTGCTGGTTCGCAAAGAACGGCAAAAATCACTTGCATTGACAGCCGTAATGTAATTTTCGCCGTGAAACTGGGGGTATCAAAAGCAAAAATATTTACAAACTTTATCAACACTATCAACCAGAACCAACCCATTATGAAGTACAAAAAAGGAGTCAACTGAATATGAAGGAACGGAAAATGAAGGGACCGGAGAATGAAGAAACGGAAAATGAAGGAACCGGAAAACGAAGGAACCGGAAAATGAAGGAACCGGAAAAGGAAGAAACCGGAAAAGGAAGAAACCGGAAAATGAAGGAACCGGAAAATGAAGGAACCGGAAAAGGAAGGAACCGGAGAATGAAGGAACCGGAAAATGAAAGAACGGAAAATGAAGGAACCGGAAAACGAAGGAACCGGAAAATGAAGGAACCGGAAAAGGAAGAAACCGGAAAAGGAAGAAACCGGAAAATGAAGGAACCGGAAAATGAAGGAACCGGAAAAGGAAGGAACCGGAGAATGAAGGAACCGGAAAATGAAAGAACGGAAAAGGAAGAAACCGGAAAAGGAAGAAACCGGAAAATGAAGGAACCGGAAAATGAAGGAACCGGAAAAGGAAGGAACCGGAGAATGAAGGAACCGGAAAATGAAAGAACGGAAAAGGAAGAAACCGGAAAAGGAAGAAACCGGAAAATGAAGGAACCGGAAAATGAAGGAACCGGAAAACGAAGGAACCGGAAAATAAAGAAACCGGAAAAGGAAGAAACCGGAAAATGAAGGAACCGGAAAATGAAGGAACCGGAAAAGGAAGGAACCGGAGAATGAAGGAACCGGAAAATGAAAGAACGGAAAATGAAAGGACCGTAGAATGAAAGAACGGAAAATGAAGGAACAGGAAAATGAAGGAACCGGAAAATGAAAGAACCGGAGAATGAAAGAACGGAAAATGAAGAAACCGGAAAATGAAGGAACCGAAAAACGAAGGAACCGGAAAATGAAGGAACCGGAAAAGGAAGGAACAGGAGAATGAAGGAACCGGAAAATGAAGGAACCGGAGAATGAAGGAACCGGAAAATGAAAGAACGGAAAATGAAAGGACCGTAGAATGAAAGAACGGAAAATGAAGGAACAGGAAAATAAAGAAACCGGAAAATGAAGGAACCGGAAAATGAAGGAACGGAAAATGAAGGGACCGGAGAATGAAAAAACAGAAAATGAAGGAACCGGAAAATGAAGGAACCGGAAAATAAAGGAACCGGAGAATGAAGGAACCGGAAAATGAAAGAACGGAAAATGAAAGGACCGTAGAATGAAAGAACGAAAAATGAAGGAACCAGAAAATGAAAGAACGGAAAATGAAAGGACCGGAGAATGAAAGAACGGAAAATGAAGGAACAGGAAAATGAAGGAACCGGAAAATGAAAGAAACGGAGAAAGAAGGAACGGAAAATGAAGAATCCGGAAAATGAAGGAACCGGAAAATGAAGGAACGGAAAATGAAGGGACCGGAGAATGAAAAAACAGAAAATGAAGGAACTGGAAAATAAAGGAACCGGAGAATGAAGGAACGGAAAATGAAGGAACCGGAAAATGAAGGAACCGGAAAATGAAGGAACCGGAAAATAAAGGAACAAAAAATAAAGGAACCGAAGAATGAAGGAAAGTGAAGTAAGAAGAGGCGGAATCCTATAAAATAAAAAATTCTGCGTCCTCCAAAAAAGAATACGTAAGAACCCCTTCTCAGGCAAAATAATAACTTTCGTTCTGTAAACCCAAATAACTGTGCAAACTCGCTGCCATCCTATGCGGTTAAAATCCGTACAAATTTATTAACAATAAGAGAATTACAGAGAAACCATATTTATATGTATTGGTTATAGAAAAGGGTATGAAAACTAAGAAATACCTTTTTATTCAAGGACAGATCTAATTACCCATAAGGTAATTAGAATAACCAAATATATTTCGTCATTATATTAAAATAGTCAAACATTGTATAGACGCTATCTATGTACAAATCAACGCCCCAATTTGGGATTTAGGTTATATCTCGATAACATTTCCTGTTGTTGTTCAGTTTTTACTATATAGTAAAAACCTTTAAAAAACATTATCAATAGTGACATAGTTCTTTTTATGTATGCGTTAGATTTTTGCTGAATATATTTTTCCTTAATCTTGTGATAATTAATTAATTTGATATAGAATTACCATCCATTTTAAATTACAGTGAAACGTACAGCCATGTAATGTAGTTTTGTATTATTAAACCAGTATATTATTTATTTTCGCATCGCAGAATAATTTAGTTTGTGTCTATTATGTACCATTTGATTAATGTGTCGCTTTACGTGGAAGGAGAAGTTGTGAGTGTGTTGTATTTTTGATAATTGTGATTGTGGAGAAAGAAGTTAGTGTATTTTATATGATAATGATGTTAGTTTAGAAATGATTTAACATATTGTAATATTATCGCCCCTATTTTTGTATATATATTGTTACCAATAAAGTATGTTAACCAGAATTCTATTTGAATAAGGTTTTACCTAGGAATATATTTAAGTATTTTAATACATTGCTGGACCTTTCTGTCACCCTGACCCAATTCCCTACAATAACTAAATATCTATGATAAAATTAATTTTACAGATAAGTTTTAGCACTTTAAAAATGCCACTGTATTAAGTATACTTGTTTATATAAAGAACAATGTTAATAAACCATACAAAATATACTTGCAAGGTTTAAAAAGTTAATTATTTGTCTTAAAATTGTTTTTATTTTAGTTTTGAGGTTCTACCAGTAAGCCGATGATATTATCATTATTTAACAAATGTAAAGTACCCAAAATACCTTTTATTTGGGGGAGAATTTTTTCTAACTCTGACACGACTTCCCCATTGCAAGAACATTCTCCAATAGCCCCAACTGACCCCTTGGGACCTATGGGGCCCATTTAACCCATCAAACCTTGTTCACCTCTAACGCCAGGACCCCCAATTGCCCCAATTTCACCCCTGAAACCTTTTTCACCTTTCTCCCCAGCTGGGCCAAGCTTTCCTGGTCTACCTTGTTTAGTTTCAGAAGGTTCATGAGCAGATGCAGTGGGACATGCACTAAAACAAACTGGGTTGTTTTGGGATGCAGCTAAGCATAACCAGAAGCACAAAAACATAAATATTTTCAAACTCATTTCGGCAAGTTTCAAGTTACAATTGTTTTATTCTAAACTCATTTAACAAGCTGGTTATAATTTTGTTATTAATATTTATCACAAATAATTGAAAATAACTTTCTGTCTGTTCCGATATTTTTGCATCAAAACACGCAGGTACCAAAACGCACCAAAAATGATATCTTGATTAATTTTCAAATCGGCTGCAATTTAAAAATAATTAAAAACTTTTTAAACGAGATATGACGACACTATGACGTAACAATAATAGCAACGCTGCATTAAAATACTTATTCGAATTGTTGTCTAACAAGATTTGACGCTATAGTTTAATTGTGATGTCATAATCTACTAAAGTAACGACAAAGCCCGCTATAGTTTAATTGTGATGTCATAATTCACCAAAGTAACAACATAGCCCGCTATAGTTAAATTGTGATGTCATAATCTACCAAAGTAACGACAAAGCCCGCTATAGTTTAATTGTGATGTCATAAACTACTAAAGTGACGACAAAGCCCGCTATAGTTTAATTGTGATGTCATAATTCACCAAAGTAACAACATAGCCCGCTATAGTTAAATTGTGATGTCATAAACTACTAAAGTAACGACAAAGCCCGCTATAGTTTAATTGTGATGTCATAAACTACTAAAGTGACGACAAAGCCCGCTATAGTTAAATTGTGATGTCATAATCTACCAAAGTAACGACAAAGCCCGCTATAGTTTAATTGTGATGTCATAAACTACTAAAGTGACGACAAAGCCCGCTATAGTTAAATTGTGATGTCATAATCTACTAAAGTGACGTTAAAGCCCGCTACCGGAGCCGTAAAGCGAGTCAGCTATTATGGCATGCAACGAGGTTTCCCATAACAGCGTTAAAAATGTGAAACGTTTCAAGATTGTGCCAGTTAAAGTGTGGGGCAACAATCAAAGTAATTTTGTGAACGCTTTTCTGGATGACGGTTCAGATACAAGTATTTGTACTGCAAGCCTTGCAAAGAAATTAGGGAAGAGACAAAAGAACACACCGAACTTTATACAGCAAATTAAGTAACTAGTCATGGGAGCCGAGTTGACTCACTGTATGTAAAGGAGGTCAAACCGAATCGTTTATTGTCGACAAGCTTTTGGTACTTGATCATATTGTCAATATAGATGACAGCATTACAACCAAGAAAGTGATAAACATGTATCCGCATCTGCGTGACCTGAAGTTTCCTGAACTTAAAACAAAGTCAGTGGAGCTACTTCTGGGAAACAATGTTCACGATGCATTCAGGGTTTCTGAATGGCGTTACGGCAAAAAGTGCCAGCCTTTCGGCCCGCATACGGCGTTGGGTTGGACGTTGTTTGGCTCAGACCATAACCCAAGAAAATCCTCCCATCTAACTAATGTTAACTTTATGCATGAGCCTGAACAAGTATCGACATCATGCAACGAAATTTCAGATGTTTTTGTCGAGCAATTTTCACGACCTTGATTGTGCGCAAAAGAGCGCAATGTCATTAAACGACAAAAGTACGTTGAAATTATGAACAAAACAGTTTGGCAAATGGCTGACTCTATGAAATTGGATTACTCTGGAAAAAGAAATATATTAAACTTTTAAAGAATAGAAAAATGACACTTCAAAAGCTACAATCTTTGAAAAAGAAGTTTATTGCTAACCCTAAAACTTTTAGGCAATATAGGAAAGAAATCTATAAAATATGTAAAATTAGGTCATGTGACTGTATTGGCTAATAGGAATTGTGTAAACATTCAACGTGGTATATACCATACCACTGTACGGGCCCTAAGTTCATTATAGTGTTTGATTGTGTTGCAAAACACTGCGTTGTTTCTTTTAATGACGTTTTATTACAGGGACTTTACTAACAGCCTCGTGGAAGTACTTTTACGATCTGGTTCCAGAACTATATATTAACACTTTGAATAATTGGCTTAACACTCTTGTTGATTGAGAGAACATTAGTATACCCAGATGTTTTAAACCTTAATATTGATTATGGTTGTATTTAGTTTTATCGCTGAAAGAACTGAAGCCCGGTTTTAGTCAAAGGCAATATGTACGTTGGTGGCAGGCTACATAATCTGTCCCTTTAATCACCGAACATCCGATGATTCTTCCATCTAACCAGGTTGTAACTGTGCTCATTGTAAGTATCATAACAGGCATGGACATTCGGGAACAATCCATGTCTTGTCCCCCATTGATGGCTGAGGTGGAACGAATTTTAAACAGCAGACCTCTGGTGCCACTCAGCGACGACTGCAAGGATGAATTGGCTTTGACGCCAAGTATGTTGCTGAACAATGGACAACGACCTGCCTCCAGACACGTTTGTCAAGGAAGACAGTTACAGACGATCTTGGAGGTTCTACTTCTTGCTGATCAATTTTGGGAGCGATTGACAAAGGAGTATTTGCCTTCGTTACAATTGCGACAAAAATGGCTTCAGCCGATGAGGAATTTCACGATTGGCGACGTGGTTCGTTAATGAGAACGCGAAGAGAGGACTCTGACCGAAAGGGATCATCAAGAAGTTAGACAAGAACGGGAGTGTGCGCCGTGTCCAGGTGCGCAGTGCATATGCTACCTTAACCCGATGCAAAATTTGCCTTCTAGAAGGGGTCGCATTAATTCTGTATTTTCTATGTTTTTTGTGTTTACGCCTGCCTCACGGTTTTCTTCTTTACACATTTTAAAAAAAGAAATATTTAAAAAATTAACATATATATTTATCTTAACAACCGGTTAAAACTTTTTTAACTATTATACTTTTCGCCAAATTTTATTTTAAATATCAGTAAAATATGTTCTTGCGTTAAAAGTATACGCGGGCTTAACGCTGCAGGCTCCCCGCAGTTTAATAAAAAATTTTGCAGGCCGAAAGCTATTAGTCGTAAAATTTTGCACGCTGAAAGCTATTAGTCGTAAAATTTTGCAGGCCAGAAGCACTCGTCTTTAATCCGTTTATAAAAGGGTTTTTGAAACAAAAATCTTCAAAAAAAAAAATATTCTAAAGACCAACATATGTCATTAACGTAACAACCAATAAAAACTTTTATATATACTGTACTTTATGCAAAATTTTATTTTGAATATCGGTAAAATATGGTCTTACGCTGACTTTATACACGGGAATTTCATCGCCGACTCCCCGCCGTTTTTTTGCAGAACAAATCTTTTGGCAACTCTTTAAACGTTTTATTCTTTGTGTTTTAGTACATAAATTTATATACATTAACACGGGCAATAACTAATAACATATTTATGCACATTCCTCAGTGTAAAAAATGATAAATTAATGCTTTTTCTTCAAATATTGTTTAGAAATACGGCCCTATTTGGCAAAATACGTGATATCATAAGGCATTGTCTTGCGTCACCTAAAAGCGCGCGCTTTCAAATTATTTTGTTATAGGTTTTAGTTTGTAAAATTAAAAAATAAATTGACACGGGAAAAGAAAGATAACATGTTCTTCCACATTATTCTTTAAAAAAACTATTAATTTACTGCTTATTTTATTTCAAATACTGTCTAAAAAACTGTATAGGAATACGCGAAAATAAAATTTTTCGCGGTAATTAAAATGCAAAATCCCCGCTGTTCTAAAAAAAATCTTCGGGCTGAAGTGTCTGGTTACCTTTTTGGTCAGTTCGCTGGACGTAAAAACTCATAAAAAAGTAAGGCCGAAGTAAGGTTTAACATACAATTAGACTTTCGCTTTTATACTTTATTTGTTAATTAAATACTTTGTAGTTTGTGTTTCGTATCATATAGTTTGTGTCGCATTTTTGTTTTAATAAAGTGTGGCCTTCTTATCGATGCCCATATTTACAGCGTACTCTATTGGGGTTTAATAATTGTTTAAGCCATAGTAATAGTTTATTAGATTCTACATTATTCAAGATATAAACTGCAGTCAACTAATCAAAAATTTTCGCCAGATTCATCTCGCGGTGCTGCGATTTTTAAAACTATTCCTCCTTTCTAGTTATATAGCCCATGAGCCACCTCTGTTATCTACACCTCAAAAATAAAATATATTCTGAAAACAACCTTACGTTAAAATAAAATTAAAATGTACGACCCTGAGCCCCACTGTTTAAAAATAAGTTTTGTTTATAAATTCTGGTATGTTTTCGTAAAGTTATTCTATATATACCTTAAACACTTTAGCCTAGCAATCAAAATGCGATCCCAGCAAAAGAACACTCGTTTATAAATGCTGGTTTGAAACAGGTAGAAAAAGGCAATCTTTAAATTAAGGAGAAATAGACACAAGTTTTTTTTGAATATATCTTTATCCTCGATGTGGAAGGTCGATTGCGCGAACTAAACATAAAGTTACCCAGTTTCGAGTTGCATTAAGCAGTTTGGGATAATATAGAGATTATAATTGCCCGATAATTATGCTGCTGATTAAGTGCTGACTCAGCAGGAGTTTTCACCGTTTATAGCACTTTACTCGAGGGCGCTACAGCATAAGAGCAGTGGGGATTGAACCCACGACATCATGTTGGTGCAGCAAGTGTTCTTACAACTACACCACGCTGCCAAATGTTTAATAATTACCAATAATTATAATTTTTTTAAATTAATTAAACCCCCCCCCCCCAAAAAAAAAAAATTGTCCTGTTGCTAGGACATCGAACTAAAATTAAAAGCAACAAAATGTAAATAATTTAAAAACCAAACCAACTTTTAAACAACGAAATTTTCAAGTTAATTTTATTACATTTTAAATCAGTTAGATATCCCATACCAAACAACTTGATTGTTTACATTAAACTGAGTATTTTCAACATGGTGGTGTCAGTTAAATATGGCGCAAAACCTGATGACAAATATTTATTTAAATTGTAAGCGAATATGCTATGAGGTTGTTGAACTTGGTTAATCATTTATAATATCGATAAATAAAACTCGTTGGTATCAGCTAGGACAAATATTGATGGCTGCATAACAGGAAGTTATTTATAAAACTTGATGTTTTTATAAGGTCGATATCAGCTGTGATTACAAAAATTCTGCAAAATATTTACGCAATGTTTGCGAAATTCTCAGTAAATTTGTGTTTACTGAATTGCAACATTTTGCTGACCTTGAACTAAAGTCAATGTAATAAACATGTTGTTCACATGTTTATAATTATTTATTAACTTTTAGGCCTTACACGAATGCTACAATATGCCAGCAATGGGAATCAAACCCAGGATCTCAGGCCTTACACGAATGCTACAAAATACCAGCAGTGGGAATCAAACCCAGAATCTCAGGTCTTACACGAATGCTACAAAATGCCAGCAGTGGGAATCCAACCCAGAATCTCAGGCCTTACACGAATGCTACAAAATATCAGCAGTGGGAATCAAACCCAGAATCTCAGGTCTTACACGAATGCTACAAAATACCAGCAGTGGGAATCAAACCCAGGACCTCAGGCCTTACACGAATACTACAAAATGCCAGCAGTGGGAATCAAACCCAGCCTTTTCAACAAAAATCAATTTATAGAAATGATATCTTTAACATTTAAATATTTTAATAATTGTAAAAGCATAGTTGCATAAAAACAAAAAAACTTTCTACAGTATTTTAATAATTAGTGATGTGCCGATCGCCGTTTTTTTTCGGATCAGATCACGATCTAACGTGACCGAACAATCGGTAACTTTATCGTCACTAAATACAAAAAAATTGCCCCTGTATGTTAAACACTTCCACTTATTCACCCGTTTGTTTAAATATTTAACCGTAATATTCAGTATAATTTAAAAGAACTAAAAACAATTTTACTAGCGCGGAAATAAAGCGCTGTAAAAGTTTATGGAAATCTATGTGGTTAAGGCATGTGCGTGTTTATTTGTGACGTAAAATTAAATGTGACGTAATTACCGATCTGCCGATTTTGGACCTTGATCGGGTGATCGCAAAATACCTTCAAAAATCGGCGATTTACGATCACCATTTTGATCGGCACATCACTATTAATAATTTGCATTTTCGAAAAATAATCTGAAAAAATAGATGATATCAATTTTATAGTTTTCTAAAATTTTAAAAGAAGTAACAAAAACAAAATATATTTCAGAAATATAAAACAATAATAATTTCTCATAAAATATGGAGTAATTATAAAGTAAGGGAATACAAAATCTTAAAAGTAATAAAAATTGTAAAATTAACATTATTTAAATTTCTGTTTAGTTAATATAAATTAGAAAATAAAAACAGCAAGAATGGCAACAAATAATTTAGAAACTAAAATAACTCACTAGTATAATATTAAAAATAACTTTAAAAAAATTTTGGCAAAAAATTATAAAAAAAATTTCACTAATAAATATTTAATAAAATTAAAATATTGTCATGACAAAATTTTTTAAATTTATAAATGTTTAAAATAATTCAAAAACTTTTTTTTAATTTAAACTTTTTTTAAATTTAAGTTTTATTAACTATCGCTTCACTTTCTTCACAATTATTCGCTTCAATGCTCATGTGCGGTGAACCACGCAGAAGAGAAATTTGGGTCAACAAAAAGAAAAAAGAACCTAAAATTAGAAAAAAGTTTTCGTAAAACTAACTAAAAAAAGGGTTTAAAAATCAAACTATATAAACCAATAAAATATTATTCAAAAAACTTGGCTTTGCTGCATGAGGTCCTGGGTTCGATTCCCACTGCTCTTGAGCTGTAACTTTATTGAGTAAGGCGTTATAAACGATATAAACTCCTGCTAAGCCAGCACTTAATCAGCAGCATAATTATCGAACAATTATAATATCCCAAACTGGCACAGGCAACTCGAGACTGGGTCGGGGTAACAAATATACCTCCATGTTTAGGTCGTAAAGTTGACCTTCCCACATCGAGGATAAACAATTATCAGAAAAAAAAACTTACTAGCCAAGTAAAATCCTGGGTAAACGATGTACAGTGCTTCCCTGAAACCTAAAACTTTGATCATAGGTGGTACTATAAGAGGGGCATTCCCTCCGATATTATTGATCACAAAAATAAACATAGCGATCGCTGTCGCGCGTGACTGGGCAGGAAAGAACTCAACCAAAACAGTGAACAAAACTCCGAACCACATTTCCGCTGTGTTTTAAATAAAATTTGATTACAATAAAGTCATCGAAACTGGGTCGGGGTAACTGTTGTTACTCTTAAAAAAATATAAAACTATTTACCGAATAAATAAGCTCCAAAGAGCGAAATAAAAGCATAAGGCGGAGAAAAGTAAAGCGTTCCCGCCGCTAGAGGGCAGGCTATTGCTTGACTAATGACCAAAACCCACAATTTTGTTCGTACACCTAAAAAAATTTGATTTAAAATTAAAACCCCCACAAAAATGAAATATTTCTAAATACAAATCTACAAAACTTGTGTTATATTAATAATACTGCCAATTTACACATAATGGGACCTTTATATTAACCCCCTTATACCCTATCCCTTCTCTGAAAATAAAACTGTTTTATTGTACTTGTTTATCTTTAACGTGGGAAGGTCGAATGCACAACCTAAACATAGAGTAACATCAGTTACCCCGACCCGGTCTCAAGTTGACAGTTTGGGATATAATAATTGCTCAATAATTAAGCTGCTGATTAAGTGCTGGCTCAGCAGAAGTTAATATCGTTTATAGCGCCTTACATAAGGGCTCTACAGCATGGAAGCAGTGGGGATCGAACAACAGAACTTATGTAGTAAAGACAAGGGTTTTGACCACTACACCTCGCTGCCAACCTTCAATTTATGTCAAAATTTTCAAAAATGCCGTTTTCGAAAACTATTTTAGAAAAGTGTCCATTCAGTAAAATCAATTTTTAATAATATGATCAAAATAAAGATTACCGTATTTAGAAGCGAGTAAATCGGACAAAATTCCACCAGTGATTATCCCAATCGTTCCACCAACGATGGAAGTTAAACTCATCCACAACCCCACCTCTATGCCGAGGTAATATTGATCAAAATATAACTGACTGTTGTAAGACCAACAAAAACTTGCTGAAAATATTAAAATTTGATTTAGATTTTGTTATCCTCGATGTGGGAAGGTCAACTTCATGACCTGAACATAGATGAATATTTGTTACCCTGACCCAGCCTCGAGTTAACTTTAGCAGTTTGGGATATTATTATTTTTTTGTATATATCTTTATCCTCGATGTGGGAAAGTCGAATGCGCGACTTAAACATAGAGTAACACAAGCTACTCCGACCCAGTCTCGAGTTGCCTGTGGCAGTTTAGAATCTTACTGATTATAATTGCCCGATAAATAAGCTGCTAATTAAGTGCTAGCTCATCAGAAGTTTATAGCACTTTACTTAAGAGCACTACAGCATGAGAGCAGAAGGGATCAAACCAAAGACCTCATGTAGTAAAGCCAAGTGATCTGTCCACTACAGTAAGTAGGGTGAGGTTTAAAGTTTGATTGCCAGTAGCGGCATGTTGAAGCACCGACTAAGGATTTTATTCATAAATATAAAAACTCACCAGAATGTCTGAATGAAGCCCCAACCAGTAACAATAAGATAGTTGGAGATTTGATAAATAATTTGAAAGTTGTCAAAATTGATTTCAACACTGACTGCTTTTCTAAATAATAAAATTTATAGCCAGGTTTATAAATAGCTTAGTTAAAAATATAGTTTGCAAAATAGGCCAAATAACTTTTAAACATTTCTCCAAAATAAAGAGAAATTTTACGACAGACTTAAAAAATACAATTTTTATAATGAAAACGGCAGCATGGTGTAGTGGTAAGAACAGTTGCTACACCACACATAAGGTCGTGAGTTCAATCCCCACTGCTCTTATCATCCCTTAAGTAAGGTGTTATAAACGGTAGCACCCTTAAGTAGCACCCTTAAGTAAACGGTGTGAACACCTGCTGAGCAACCACTTAATCAGCAGATTAATTATCGGACAAATATATTGAATAATATCCCAAACTGCTAAAGGCAATTTGAGACCGGGTCGGGGTAACTAATGTTACCTTATGTTTAGGTCGTCAGATCGATCGAATTACAGAAAACGGGTTCATTTATTAAACATTTTATCAAAAGTATTAAATACCAAAGTCTGTCTCATATTTGTTATTCTCTTCAGCTTGTTCTATAATTTTACGTTCTGGTTCTTTGACAGAGAAATATAAAATAATCGCCATAATTATGCCTGGAGCTCCAGCTATAAAGTAACACCAACGCCAGCTCTAAGAAAAAATTAACAAAAGATTGGTTAAAAATTAATTTAAATTAATTTTGTTTTTTTAGAGGTTGATTTGATAGAAAAACCTAAAAATAAATCTACAAAAAAAGGGTAGGCTACTACGTTATGAGAGTAGTGAGAATCGAACCCAGGTCCTCATGTAGTAAAGCCAAGTGTTCTGACTACTACACCATGCTGCCGGTCAAAAATATTTAAAAAATTTTCACCATTCCAAGAATGTTGGCGTCAGTCACATAATTTCCAACAGCAAATGCCAAACCATATCCAAAATAAATTCCAAAGTTGAAAAAACTCATCGCAAAAGCTCGAACTTTCTGTGAGAAAATGTCGGCCACCAAACTTGAGGTAAGAGGAGTACAGGCCGACTCTCTGAGAAAAAAGTTTTAGGTTTTCAAGAGAATTTATTATACATACAAAACAAAAAAATATGATATTATTAAGGTTTGTTAAGACCCTATAGCATAAGAGCAGTGGGAATTGAACTCAGAACCTCATGTAGTGATGCCAAGTGCTCTTACCACTACACCATGCTTCACCCGCAAATTTAGTAATGACGCTAAGTGACGTTCTTGTTCGCTAATGACGTTTAAATAACGCGATTGTTAACTTAACGAGTTTTGTGATGCTGCCCCTTGTCAAAAACTGCCCAACTTTAAAGGGGGGTAATGTTTGATTATAAGAAAAACGGTGTTTTTAACGTAATGTCAGTTAATTGTTACTCAACTTACCATGGACAATGGTGGTCCATTCTTCTGATACAACGGCGACATATTTTGCAGTGGTGAGCTCTCGGGGGTCGGTAACTTTCGCACCGCTGGAACACAGTCCAATCCTGGCTGCTGCTAGACTAAAATATTAATTCCTCTTTAGTTTCAGTGACTTTAAATAAAGAATTATAGGCAGAGCTGGATCTAGCCATGAGAACAACATGAACAAAACTAAATTAATTTAAACTAGGCATGATACACTTTTAATGCAGAATTTTCTTTTAAATAATAAAAAAACTTTTGTAATACTTAATTTTAGTGACGTCAATATTACGAAAAAACATAAAACGCATATGAACTTCTGATAAGCCAACACTTAATCAGCAGCTTAATTATTAAGAAATTATATTCTATAATATCCCAAACTACTAAAGTCAACTCGAGACCGGGTCACAGTAACAGTTGTTAATGTTTTGGCTGTAAAGTCGACTTTCCCACATCGAAGATAAAGATATATAAAATAATTAACGGTGAAGTTAATTTTATTGAATATTTTAAATACGAAAAAATTTAACCTGATCTTTAGAGTTCATTCTGACATCAGAGAAATCGAGGCCTCTGATTGGTAGAGGAACAATGCCAGGATCAGAAAACACAGATCTACTATGGGCAAACAACAATGCTAAAACAACCATGTTGAACATTACAGCATGAAATGGGCCCCATAAACTAAAAAATTAATGTTTTTTTATTGTTACAGTGAATGGGACAACCTGTATAAACTTTATTGAAATTTAGTTGAACAACATCATTTTTTTTGTTTATTTATTTATCCTCGATGTGGGAAGGTCGAATACACGACCTAAACATAGAGTAACATTAGTTACTTCGACCCATTATCGAGTTGCCTGTGGCAGTTTGGGATATTATAGATTATAATTGTCCGATAATTATGCTGCTGATTAAGTGTTGGCTCAGCAGGAGTTCATACCGTTTACAGCACTCACTTAAGAACGCTACAGCATGAGATCAGTTGAGATTGAACCCAGGACTTCTTGTAGTGAACATTGTACTTAAAATTAGTTTTTTCCTTTTACAATAAAAGTATTTACGTGATTCGAAAAATGACAAAAAAATTAAAACATAAATTATAATATTTATATTTTAAAAAAATCCAATTTATTAATAAGCAATACAAACCAACCTTCCAGATAGTGATGTCATAACAATGTGTTGTATGATCACATAATCAGCATAAATCACTAAAAAGTACGTGAAAATAACACAAAAAATACCACATGGGTCTTTATGGAACACCATTACTTGAGTTTTCTGAAAAAAATACAATTTTATTAAAAGTTTTACCCAATCAAGACCCCATTTTTTTGTATATATCTTTATCCTCAATGTGGTAAGGTCGAATGCGCGACTTAAACATAGAGTAACATCCGCTACTCCGACCCAGTCTCGAGTTGCCTGTTGCCTGTGATAGTTTGGGATATTATTGATTATATTTGCCAGATAATTATGCTGCTGATTAAGTGCTGGCTCAACAGAAGTTCATACCGTTTATACCTCCTTACTCAAGGACGCTACAGCATGAGAGCAGTGGGAATTAAACCTAGGGCTTCATGTTCTCTGCGCATATCGAGCATTAACATTTTTAAGACACCCATTTAACAAGATTTTTTATTTAGTACTAAAATGAATGCGGAACAGACGGAATATACAAAGAAAGATAAGGGTAAGGTTATAAAAATTCCGCCCTTTCCGCATTCATAAACTTGGTGGACGACCCTTATAGAGCGCTAAGCTTTAAAGTGTTTATTTACTTTGCTACGTTAACAAATTTCTTTATTTCAGAATAAATTCTAAAAACTTGCAAAAAAAATATTAAAAATCGAGAATTTCGTTTACGGAAATAATTAACGGAAGGAAACGTGGAATCCCAGTACTTCCAACTTTTTTAACATCATTAACATAAAAAGTATCTGCTCATACTCTTTGAAAATTTAAAAAACAACTTTTTACCTAAATTTAGGTAGAGCTGACATTTAGGAAAGATATATAACATATTTAGAGCATGAGGTTTTCTTAAAATAGCATTTCAAGGCACAAGATTTTAGTAAAAGGTTATTAAAAAGTTAACTCAGGACATGAGTTCTTTTTTCATAATGATGCACACTATAAGGCTAATAATAAAGATGCTACAACATGCCATCAGTGGGAATCAAACTAAGAACTTCACGTTTTTACCTTAAGATATTATTACATGCCATCAGTGGGAATCAAACTAAGGACCTCAGGTTCTTACTTAAAGATACTACAACATGCTATCAGTGGGGTTCAAACTAAGGACCTCAGGTTCTACTTAAAGATGCTACAACATGCCAGCAGTGGGAATCAAACTAAGAACCTCAGGTTCTTACTTAAAGATTATACAACATGCCATCAGTGGGAATCAAACTAAGAACCTCAGGTACTTACTTAAAGATCCTACAACATGCCATCAGTGGGAATCAAACTAAGGACCTCAGGTTCTTACTTGAAGATCCTACAACATGCCATCAGTGAAAATCAAACTAAGAACCTTAGGTTCTTACTTAAAGATCCTACAACATGCCATCAGTGAAAATCAAACTAAGAACCTCAGGTTCTTACTTAAAGATCCTACAACATGCCATCAGTGGGAATCAAACTAAGGACCTCAGGTTCTACTTAAAGATCCTACAACATGCCAGCAGTGGGAATCAAACTAAGAACCTCAGGTTCTTACTTAAAGATGATACAACATGCCATCAGTGAAAATCAAACTAAGGACCTCAGGTCTTACTTAAAGATCCTACAACATGCCATCAGTGGGAATCAAACTAAGGACCTCAGGTTCTTACTTAAAGATCCTACAACATGCTATCAGTGGGAATCAAACTAAGGACCTCAGGTTCTTACTTAAAGATCCTAAAACATGCTATCAGTGGGAATCAAACTAAGGACCTCAGGTCTTACTTAAAGATCCTACAACATGGCATCAGTGGGAATCAAACCAAGGACCTCAGGTCTTACTTAAAGATTATACAACATGCCATCAGTGGGAATTAAACTAAGGACCTCAGGTTCTTACTTAAAGATCCTACAACATGCCATCAGTGGGAATCAAACTAAGGACCTCAGGTTCTACTTAAAGATGCTACAACATGCCAGCAGTGGGAATCAAACTAATAACCTCAGGTTCTTACTTAAAGATCCTACAACATGCCATCAGTGAAAATCAAACTAAGAACCTCAGGTTCTTACTTATAGATCCTACAACATGCCATCAGTGGGAATCAAACTAAGGACCTCAGGTTCTACTTAAAGATGCTACAACATGCCATCAGTGAAAATCAAACTAAGAACCTCAGGTTCTTACTTAAAGATCCTACAACATGCCATCAGTGTAAATCAAACTAAGAACCTCAGGTTCTTACTTAAAGATCCTACAACATGCCATCAGTGGGAATCAAACTAAGGACCTCAGGTTCTTACTTAAAGATCCTACAACATGCCATCAGTGGAAATCAAACTAAGAACCTCAGGTTCTTACTTAAAGATCCTACAACATGCCATCAGTGGGAATCAAACTAAGGACCTCAGGTTCTTACTTAAAGATCCTACAACATGCCATCAGTGGGAATCAAACTAAGGACTTCAGGTTCTACTTAAAGATCCTACAACATGCCATCAGTGGGAATCAAACTAAGGACTTCAGGTTCTACTTAAAGGTCCTACAACATGCCATCAGTAGGAATCAAACTAAGGACCTCAGGTTCTTACTTAAAGATCCTACAACATGCCATCAGTGGGAATCAAACTAAGGACCTCAGGTTCTTACTTAAAGATCCTACAACATGCCATCAGTGGGAATCAAACTAAAAACCTTAGGTTCTTACTTAAAGATCCTACAACATGCCATCAGTGAAAATCAAACTAAGAACCTCAGGTTCTTACTTAAAGATCCTACAACATGCCATCAGTGAGAATCAAACTAAGGACTTCAGGTTCTACTTAAAGATCCTACAACATGCTATCAGTGGGAATCAAACTAAGGACCTCAGGTTCTTACTTAAAGTTCCTACAACATGCCATCAGTGAAAATCAAACTAAGAACCTCAGGTTCTTACTTAAAGATCCTACAACATGCCATCAGTGAAAATCAAACTAAGAACCTCAGGTTCTTACTTAAAGATCCTACAACATGCCATCAGTGGGAATCAAACTATGGACCTCAGGTTCTTACTTAAAGATCCTACAACATGCCATCAGTGGAAATCAAACTAAGAACCTCAGGTTCTTACTTAAAGATCCTACAACATGCCATCAGTGGGAATCAAACTAAGGACCTCAGGTTCTTACTTAAAGATCCTACAACATGCCATCAGTGGGAATCAAACTAAAGACTTCAGGTTCTACTTAAAGATCCTACAACATGCCATCAGTGAGAATCAAACTAAGGCCTTAGGTTCTTACTTAAAGATCCTACAACATGCCATCATTGGGAATCAAACTAAGAACCTTAGGTTCTTACTTAAAGATGCTACAACATGCCATCAGTAAGAATCAAACTAAGGACCTTAGGTTCTTACTTAAAGATCCTACAACATGCCATCAGTGGGAATCAAACTAAGGACCTTAGGTTCTTACTTAAAGATCCTACAACATGCCATCAGTGGGAATCAAACTAAGGACCTTAGGTTCTTACTTAAAGATCCTACAACATGACATTAGTGGGAATCAAACTAAGGACCTCAGGTTCTACTTAAAGATCCTACAACATGCCATCATTGGGAATCAAACTAAGAACCTTAGGTTCTTACTTAAAGATCCTACAACATGCCATTAGTGAAAATTAAACTAAGGACCTCAGGTTCTACTTAAAGATGCTACAACATGCCATCAACATGCCATCAGTGGGAATCAAACTAAGAACCTTAGGTTCTTACTTAAAGATCCTACAACATGCCATCAGTGAAAATTAAACTAAGGACCTCAGGATCTACTTAAAAATGCTACAACATGCCATCAACATGCAATCAGTGGGAATCAAACTAAGAACCTTAGGTTCTTACTTAAAGATCCTACAACATGCCATTAGTGAAAATAAAACTAAGGACCTCAGGTTCTTACTTAAAGATCCTACAACATGCCATTAGTGAAAATTAAACTAAGGACCTCAGGTTCTTACTTAAATATCCTACAACATGCCATCAGTAAGAATCAAACTAAGGACCTTAGGTTCTTACTTAAAGATGCTACAACATGCCATCAACATGCCATCAGTGGGAATCAAACTAAGGATCTCAGGTTCTTACTTAAAGATCCTACAACATGCCATCAGTGAAAATCAAACTAAGGACCTCAGGTTCTTACTTAAAGATCCTACAACATGCCATTAGTGAAAATTAAACTAAGGACCTCAGGTTCTTACTTAAAGATCCTACAACATGCCATCAGTGGGAATCAAACTAAGGACCTTAGGTTCTTACTTAAAGATCCTACAACATGCCATCAGTGGGAATCAAACTAAGGACCTTAGGTTGTTACTTAAAGATCCTACAACATGCCATTAGTGGGAATCAAACTAAGGACCTCAGGTTCTACTTAAAGATCCTACAACATGCCATCATTGGGAATCAAACTAAGAACCTTAGGTTCTTACTTAAAGATCCTACAACATGCCATTAGTGAAAATTAAACTAAGGACCTCAGGTTCTACTTAAAGATGCTACAACATGCCATCAACATGCCATCAGTGGGAATCAAACTAAGAACCTTAGGTTCTTACTTAAAGATCCTACAACATGCCATTAGTGAAAATTAAACTAAGGACCTCAGGATCTACTTAAAAATGCTACAACATGCCATCAACATGCCATCAGTGGGAATCAAACTAAGAACCTTAGGTTCTTACTTAAAGATCCTACAACATGCCATTAGTGAAAATCAAACTAAGAACCTCAGGTACTTACTTAAAGATCCTACAACATGCCATCAGTGGGAATCAAACTAAGGACCTCAGATTCTTACTTGAAGATCCTACAACATGCCATCAGTGAAAATCAAACTAAGAACCTTAGGTTCTTACTTAAAGATCCTACAACATGCCATTAGTGAAAATCAAACTAAGAACCTCAGGTACTTACTTAAAGATCCTACAACATGCCATCAGTGGGAATCAAACTAAGGACCTTAGGTTCTTACTTAAAGATCCTACAACATGACATTAGTGGGAATCAAACTAAGGACCTCAGGTTCTACTTAAAGATCCTACAACATGCCATCATTGGGAATCAAACTAAGAACCTTAGGTTCTTACTTAAAGATCCTACAACATGCCATTAGTGAAAATTAAACTAAGGACCTCAGGTTCTACTTAAAGATGCTACAACATGCCATCAACATGCCATCAATGGGAATCAAACTAAGAACCTTAGGTTCTTACTTAAAGATCCTACAACATGCCATCAGTGAAAATTAAACTAAGGACCTCAGGATCTACTTAAAAATGCTACAACATGCCATCAACATGCCATCAGTGGGAATCAAACTAAGAACCTTAGGTTCTTACTTAAAGATCCTACAACATGCCATTAGTGAAAATCAAACTAAGGACCTCAGGTTCTTACTTAAAGATCCTACAACATGCCATTAGTGAAAATTAAACTAAGGACCTCAGGTTCTTACTTAAATATCCTACAACATGCCATCAGTAAGAATCAAACTAAGGACCTTAGGTTCTTACTTAAAGATGCTACAACATGCCATCAACATGCCATCAGTGGGAATCAAACTAAGGATCTCAGGTTCTTACTTAAAGATCCTACAACATGCCATCAGTGAAAATCAAACTAAGGACCTCAGGTTCTTACTTAAAGATCCTACAACATGCCATTAGTGAAAATTAAACTAAGGACCTCAGGTTCTTACTTAAAGATCCTACAACATGCCATCAGTGGGAATCAAACTAAGGACCTTATGTTCTTACTTAAAGATCCTACAACATGCCATCAGTGGGAATCAAACTAAGGACCTTAGGTTCTTACTTAAAGATCCTACAACATGCCATCAGTGGGAATCAAACTAAGGACCTTAGGTTCTTACTTAAAGATCCTACAACATGACATTAGTGGGAATCAAACTAAGGACCTCAGGTTCTACTTAAAGATCCTACAACATGCCATCATTGTGAATCAAACTAAGAACCTTAGGTTCTTACTTAAAGATCCTACAACATGCCATTAGTGAAAATTAAACTAAGGACCTCAGGTTCTACTTAAAGATGCTACAACATGCCATCAATGGGAATCAAACTAAGAACCTTAGGTTCTTACTTAAAGATCCTACAACATGCCATCAGTGAAAATTAAACTAAGGACCTCAGGATCTACTTAAAAATGCTACAACATGCCATCAACATGCCATCAGTGGGAATCAAACTAAGAACCTTAGGTTCTTACTTAAAGATCCTACAACATGCCATTAGTGAAAATCAAACTAAGGACCTCAGGTTCTTACTTAAAGATCCTACAACATGCCATTAGTGAAAATTAAACTAAGGACCTCAGGTTCTTACTTAAATATCCTACAACATGCCATCAGTAAGAATCAAACTAAGGACCTTAGGTTCTTACTTAAAGATGCTACAACATGCCATCAACATGCCATCAGTGGGAATCAAACTAAGGATCTCAGGTTCTTACTTAAAGATCCTACAACATGCCATCAGTGAAAATCAAACTAAGGACCTCAGGTTCTTACTTAAAGATCCTACAACATGCCATTAGTGAAAATTAAACTAAGGACCTCAGGTTCTTACTTAAAGATCCTACAACATGCCATCAGTGGGAATCAAACTAAGGACCTTATGTTCTTACTTAAAGATCCTACAACATGCCATCAGTGGGAATCAAACTAAGGACCTTAGGTTCTTACTTAAAGATCCTACAACATGCCATTAGTGGGAATCAAACTAAGGACCTCAGGTTCTACTTAAAGATCCTACAACATGCCATCATTGGGAATCAAACTAAGAAACTTAGGTTCTTACTTAAAGATCCTACAACATGCCATTAGTGAAAATTAAACTAAGGACCTCAGGTTCTACTTAAAGATGCTACAACATGCCATCAACATGCCATCAGTGGGAATCAAACTAAGAACCTTAGGTTCTTACTTAAAGATCCTACAACATGCCATTAGTGAAAATTAAACTAAGGACCTCAGGATCTACTTAAAAATGCTACAACATGCCATCAACATGCCATCAGTGGGAATCAAACTAAGAACCTTAGGTTCTTACTTAAAGATCCTACAACATGCCATTAGTGAAAATCAAACTAAGGACCTCAGGTTCTTACTTAAAGATCCTACAACATGCCATTAGTGAAAATTAAACTAAGGACCTCAGGTTCTTACTTAAAGATCCTACAACATGCCATTAGTGAAAATTAAACTAAGGACCTCAGGTTCTTACTTAAAGATCCTACAACATGCCATCAGTGGGAATCAAACTAAGGACCTTATGTTCTTACTTAAAGATCCTACAACATGCCATCAGTGGGAATCAAACTAAGGACCTTAGGTTCTTACTTAAAGATCCTACAACATGCCATTAGTGGGAATCAAACTAAGGACCTCAGGTTCTACTTAAAGATCCTACAACATGCCATCATTGGGAATCAAACTAAGAAACTTAGGTTCTTACTTAAAGATCCTACAACATGCCATTAGTGAAAATTAAACTAAGGACCTCAGGTTCTACTTAAAGATGCTACAACATGCCATCAACATGCCATCAGTGGGAATCAAACTAAGAACCTTAGGTTCTTACTTAAAGATCCTACAACATGCCATTAGTGAAAATTAAACTAAGGACCTCAGGATCTACTTAAAAATGCTACAACATGCCATTAACATGCCATCAGTGGGAATCAAACTAAGAACCTTAGGTTCTTACTTAAAGATCCTACAACATGCCATTAGTGAAAATCAAACTAAGGACCTCAGGTTCTTACTTAAAGATCCTACAACATGCCATTAGTGAAAATTAAACTAAGGACCTCAGGTTCTTACTTAAAGATCCTACAACATGCCATCAGTAAGAATCAAACTAAGGACCTTAGGTTCTTACTTAAAGATGCTACAACATGCCATCAACATGCCATCAGTGGGAATCAAACTAAGGATCTCAGGTTCTTACTTAAAGATCCTACAACATGCCATCAGTGAAAATCAAACTAAGGACCTCAGGTTCTTACTTAAAGATCCTACAACATGCCATTAGTGAAAATTAAACTAAGGACCTCAGGTTCTTACTTAAAGATCCTACAACATGCCATCAGTGGGAATCAAACTAAGGACCTTATGTTCTTACTTAAAGATCCTACAACATGCCATCAGTGGGAATCAAACTAAGGACCTTAGGTTCTTACTTAAAGATCCTACAACATGCCATTAGTGGGAATCAAACTAAGGACCTCAGGTTCTACTTAAAGATCCTACAACATGCCATCATTGGGAATCAAACTAAGAAACTTAGGTTCTTACTTAAAGATCCTACAACATGCCATTAGTGAAAATTAAACTAAGGACCTCAGGTTCTACTTAAAGATGCTACAACATGCCATCAACATGCCATCAGTGGGAATCAAACTAAGAACCTTAGGTTCTTACTTAAAGATCCTACAACATGCCATTAGTGAAAATTAAACTAAGGACCTCAGGATCTACTTAAAAATGCTACAACATGCCATCAACATGCCATCAGTGGGAATCAAACTAAGAACCTTAGGTTCTTACTTAAAGATCCTACAACATGCCATTAGTGAAAATCAAACTAAGGACCTCAGGTTCTTACTTAAAGATCCTACAACATGCCATTAGTGAAAATTAAACTAAGGACCTCAGGTTCTTACTTAAAGATCCTACAACATGCCATCAGTAAGAATCAAACTAAGGACCTTAGGTTCTTACTTAAAGATGCTACAACATGCCATCAACATGCCATCAGTGGGAATCAAACTAAGGATCTCAGGTTCTTACTTAAAGATCCTACAACATGCTATCAGTGAAAATCAAACTAAGGACCTCAGGTTCTTACTTAAAGATCCTACAACATGCCGTTAGTGAAAATTAAACTAAGGACCTCAGGTTCTTACTTAAAGATCCTACAACATGCCATCAGTAAGAATCAAACTAAGGACCTTAGGTTCTTACTTAAAGATCCTACAACATGCCATCAGTGGAAATCAAACTAAGGACCTCAGGTTCTTACTTAAAGATCCTACAACATGCCATCAGTGGAAATCAAACTAAGGACCTCAGGTTCTTACTTAAAGATCCTACAACATGCCATCAGTGGGAATCAAACTAAGGACCTCAGGTTCTACTTAAAGATGCTACAACATGCTATCAGTGGGAATCAAACTAAGGACCTCAGGTTCTTACTTAAAGGTCCTACAACATGCCATCAGTGAAAATCAAACTAAGAACCTCAGGTTCTTACTTAAAGATCCTACAACATGCCATCAGTGAAAATCAAACTAAGGACCTCAGGTTCTTACTTAAAGATCCTACAACATGCCATTAGTGAAAATTAAACTAAGGACCTCAGGTTCTTACTTAAAGATCCTACAACATTCCATCAGTAAGAATCAAACTAAGGACCTTAGGTTCTTACTTAAAGATCCTACAACATGCCATCATTGGGAATCAAACTAAGAACCTTAGGTTCTTACTTAAAGATCCTACAACATGCCATTAGTGAAAATTAAACTAAGAACCTCAGGTTCTTACTTAAAGATCCTACAACATGCCATCAGTGGAAATCAAACTAAGGACCTCAGATTCTTACTTAAAGATCCTACAATATGCCATCAGTGGAAATCAAACTAAGGACCTCAGGTTCTTACTTAAAGATCCTACAACATGCCATCAGTGGAAATCAAACTAAGGACCTCAGGTTCTTACTTAAAGATCCTACAACATTCCATCAGTGGGAATCAAACTAAGGACCTCAGGTTCTACTTAAAGATGCTACAACATGCTATCAGTGGGAATCAAACTAAGGACCTCAGGTTCTTACTTAAAGATCCTACAACATGCCATCAGTGAAAATCAAACTAAGAACCTCAGGTTCTTACTTAAAGATCCTACAACATGCCATCAGTGAAAATCAAACTAAGAACCTCAGGTTCTTACTTAAAGATCCTACAACATGCCATCAGTGGGAATCAAACTAAGGACCTCAGGTTCTTACTTAAAGATCCTACAACATGCCATCAGTGGAAATCAAACTAAGAACCTCAGGTTCTTACTTATAGATCCTACAACATGCCATCAGTGGGAATCAATCTAAGGACCTCAGGTTCTACTTAAAGATGCTACAACATGCCATCAGTGGGAATCAAACTAAGGACCTTAGGCCCTTACTTAAAGATCCTACAACATGCCATCAGTGGGAATCAAACTAAGGACCTCAGGTTCTTACTTAAAGATCCTACAACATGCCATCAGTGGGAATCAAACTAAGGACCTCAGGTTCTTACTTAAAGATCCTACAACATGCCATCAGAGGGAATCAAACTAAGGACTTCAGGTTCTACTTAAAGATCCTACAACATGCCATCAGTGAGAATCAAACTAAGAACCTCAGGTTCTTACTTAAAGATCCTACAACATGCCATCAGTGAAAATCAAACTAAGGACCTCAGGTTCTTACTTAAAGATCCTACAACATGCCATTAGTGAAAATTAAACTAAGGACCTCAGGTTCTTACTTAAAGATCCTACAACATTCCATCAGTAAGAATCAAACTAAGGACCTTAGTTTCTTACTTAAAGATCCTACAACATGCCATCATTGGGAATCAAACTAAGAACCTTAGGTTCTTACTTAAAGATCCTACAACATGCCATTAGTGAAAATTAAACTAAGAACCTCAGGTTCTTACTTAAAGATCCTACAACATGCCATCAGTGGAAATCAAACTAAGGACCTCAGATTCTTACTTAAAGATCCTACAATATGCCATCAGTGGAAATCAAACTAAGGACCTCAGGTTCTTACTTAAAGATCCTACAACATGCCATCAGTGAAAATCAAACTAAGAACCTCAGGTTCTTACTTAAAGATCCTACAACATGCCATCAGTGAAAATCAAACTAAGAACCTCAGGTTCTTACTTAAAGATCCTACAACATGCCATCAGTGGGAATCAAACTAAGGACCTCAGGTTCTTACTTAAAGATCCTACAACATGCCATCAGTGGAAATCAAACTAAGAACCTCAGGTTCTTACTTATAGATCCTACAACATGCCATTAGTGGGAATCAAACTAAGGACCTCAGGTTCTACTTAAAGATGCTACAACATGCCATCAGTGGGAATCAAACTAAGGACCTTAGGCCCTTACTTAAAGATCCTACAACTTGCCATCAGTGGGAATCAAACTAAGGACCTCAGGTTCTTACTTAAAGATCCTACAACATGCCATCAGTGGGAATCAAACTAAGGACCTCAGGTTCTTACTTAAAGATCCTACAACATGCCATCAGTGGGAATCAAACTAAGGACTTCAGGTTCTACTTAAAGATCCTACAACATGCCATCAGTGAGAATCAAACTAAGAACCTCAGGTTCTTACTTAAAGATCCTACAACATGCCATCAGTGAAAATCAAACTAAGGACCTCAGGTTCTTACTTAAAGATCCTACAACATGCCATTAGTGAAAATTAAACTAAGGACCTCAGGTTCTTACTTAAAGATCCTACAACATTCCATCAGTAAGAATCAAACTAAGGACCTTAGGTTCTTACTTAAAGATCCTACAACATGCCATCATTGGGAATCAAACTAAGAACCTTAGGTTCTTACTTAAAGATCCTACAACATGCCATTAGTGGAAATCAAACTAAGGACCTCAGATTCTTACTTAAAGATCCTACAACATGCCATCAGTGGAAATCAAACTAAGGACCTCAGGTTCTTACTTAAAGATCCTACAACATGCCATCAGTGGAAATCAAACTAAGGACCTCAGGTTCTTACTTAAAGATCCTACAACATTCCATCAGTGGGAATCAAACTAAGGACCTCAGGTTCTACTTAAAGATGCTACAACATGCTATCAGTGGGAATCAAACTAAGGACCTCAGGTTCTTACTTAAAGATCCTACAACATGCCATCAGTGGGAATCAAACTAAGAACCTCAGGTTCTTACTTTAAGATCCTACAACATGCCATCAGTGGGAATCAAACTAAGGACCTCAGGTTCTTACTTAAAGATCCTACAACATGCCATCTGTGGGAATCAAACTATGGACCTCAGGTTCTTACTTAAAGATCCTACAACATGCCATCATTGGGAATCAAACTAAGGACCTCAGGTTCTTACTTAAAGATCCTACAACAGGCCATCAGTGGGAATCAAACTAAGGACCTCAGGTTCTTACTTAAAGATCCTACAACATGCCATCAGTGAGAATCAAACTAAGGACCTCAGGTTCTTACTTAAAGATCCTACAACATGCCATCAGTGGGAATCAAACTAAGGACCTCAGGTTCTTACTTAAAGATCCTAAAACATGCCAGCAGTGGGAATCATGCAAGAATATGAAGCGAATTTTATTAATTACAAACTGTTTTTAGTTGTTGGTTGTTTACATGAATATAAAATTCTGGCTAATTCTTACGGAAATAAACTCAGAATTTCAGTAATGTCTAAATCCATGTTTATTAAGTTGCGTCCGTTCAGCAGAACGGAATTGCCCAACTGTTTAAAACGAACATTTGCATTTAATAAAAAGCAGAAATGAATCGTTGAAAAAATAATTCAATACTAGAGAAACGAGGTTAGAGTTCCCATGTGAAAAGAGTTGTTAAATAACCCGCAAATTCGATAAACAAGTTATAGTTAAAAGCATTGAAACTTATTATTTAAATAGGGAGGAAAAATACGCCAAAGCTTGTCAGCAAATAAATAACAATTCCATTTCAAATCAACATCAAAAACTGTTTGTTTATAAAATTAAAAGTTAGCTTATGTGGATTTATCCAAAATAAGTTACAATTGTGGCATTAATAGGGCCAATACCTTCTTTGTTTGACCCAGTTACATCGATGTAGCTAATTGTTTGCTTGTTGGTCCGCAAATCAGTAGTAATCGTAACAGCACTTACTTTTTGTTCAACCTCGTCTTCTAATCCTTCCCACACCTCTGTTTTAAGAGCAGGTAGTATTGTGCGGGATGGTATTTTAAACCTGGGCTCTAGAACTTTCATAAGGTCTCTAAAACCTTCGTCATTTAAAACATTTCGTCAATGAAAATGGCTGCAAATTTTTAGTATTATAACTTCTTTTGTTGCCTGGACAGCCACTTAAAATAACTAATTTGCATTTATTACACATTGCTTTACTTTCACTATCTTTGATTACAATCTTTTCCAAATATTAGACCTACGATTTGACATCGCAGTAACTGCTCACTTGATAATAGAAAATTTAAATATTACTATTATAGACTTTGTTACATTATATTTATTCACACATTTAATAAACTCAACTATTACAGCCTTAACATTTTAGTACATTTACAGAATTTTATTGTTTGTAAGATTTAATTAATATAACACGGATTATTTGTTCAAAATTATAAAATTAATTAGTTAACAAGTTTTAATATATTACATAACTAAAGAATTTTAATTAACAACTAGGAATTAAAATAATTAACCGAAAGAAATATGTGATTACTAGCAAGATAAAAGCTCCATGCGAAGGCGGGGCCTACCATACCAGGTTTGTGGATACAATCGAACATAGCGAGCACTTATAGGTTGAGGAAAGTTGTTGAACTTGTGACCATCCTCATCTTCATTACCAACAAAGACCTTAAAAAGATTTAATATAATATTTAACATAATAATATTCAGGTTTAAGATATTAATTATTTAAATTTTATAACTTTTTTGATCGCGCGTTGTTCATCGCTTCACATTTAACTTAAAGGGACTGCAACATGCAAAATTAAAATGTTTATAAAGGGCATTGTGACGTGTTTGCCAGCCCCTGATTACAATCTAAATGGCTTATTTCCTGCCCAAAAGTTACGGATTTTTGCTATTTTAAATAAAAAAATGTTACGACGATGCTTAAATTTAAGTTATCGACTTTATATTTAAGTTGTGCATAATTTAAGCTTAAGCATTCGTGTTGACACTGTTTTTAGGGAGCTAGAACAGCGTCCATAGCAACGTGATATAAATAGGTTCCATGTCTTGTAAAAAAAACAGTTTTATGGACATAAATCACAACCACAAAATCAAATCTAGCCTGCACTTAAAAAAACTGTTTTTAATTAACACTAAGTCCAAAAAGAAAGCTGTTTTAAGTAAGTTAGGTACTATAAACTACTTTCCAAGCTACTTCGTACGCTGGGACCAAAGTAGCTACGTTCGGCCTTAAGAAAACAGTAGATTATAACTTGCGTTAAATTATAAACTGATAACTTATTTACTACTTGGAAAAAACATAAAAACGTCTTTCAACAAGTAGTAAACCCCATTTGGGGCAAAAAATGTAAAAGAAAGTCAGCACTGGAAAATAATAAAACTGAAATACAAAATCGGTAAAAAATTGTGATCCAGTTTAGCCTTAGAACCTGTAGAATTTAAAAAAACATCAATATTGCTATATTGGACATGTTTCAATAAAAAAATGTTTTTCCAGTCAAACAACGACTGAAAACCGAGTACAAACATAAGAAAAGCCCACATAATTATTTTCACACCAGTTCGCAGGATTTTTGCAATGTTAATTTTTAAAAATACAAAACTTTAGATTATTAAAAAATTTAAAACTGTCGCAGACCCTTTATTGTTACACGACGCATAATTATGTTTTGTAACAAGCTATGACATCACAAAACAATTAGAATGGTGATTGTTTAAACAATGGTTTGTTTGGTTATTATTATCTAGCTTGTAAACATCACACAACTTTTAAAAACAAGTTTTGGTGATTTTAAATAAAACATTTTTAATAAAATAAACTTTTTTAAATTAATTAACACCAATTAATTAAAAACTGTTTCTAAACTTTAATAAGTTAAACAAAATAAATTTTCGTTTTAAATTTAAGCTTACCAGATCATTTCCATTATTTTGGATGAACTGCATATCTGATGTACTGGACCCATAAGATATCTTAAAGCTGGTCACCCAATAAGAACTATAGTAACTTCCTTGTGTCACAACTCCTGTCACTCGAGTTGATCTCTTGAGGTCAATTTGGATCCATTCCCCAACCCTGGCTATTAATTAAAACAATGTTAATGTTTATTTTCCACTAATTACAAAAGTTGTGAAACTTTATTATAAGATAGCAAATAATTCCAACAACTCACCTCGTTTAGGCCACCAACCATTGGTATGAGCATCCAACCTTGCTTTATGTGGTGATGTGTTGCTGTTCCAATAAGAACTAGCTGTGATGTCACTACCCGGTATTCTTCCATCTTTTAACCCAAGCGCACAAACACTAGCTATAAATATTTATGTTTATTTAGAATTAATCTTATAAGTTGGCATGATTTAGCTTAACTCTTAAATATTTAAATTGTAAAATTAAATATTACAAAATGTTTATAAATTGTTATATTGTCTGCTTACTGTTAGAACCACGTAACTCAAAATTTGACAACAAATATAAATTTAGCGGAATTTAAAAAATGATTTTATTTGTAATTAAAAAATAACTTTTTATTAATTTATCATTTGATTTTTGAACTTTAAATAACCGTGTATTTTAAGTAAAAAGATCGAGTGGTTAAAGTTTTGTTAACATACAAATGTTGTTAAATTAAAACTGACATAATAACTAAATATCGGGTGTTAATATAATAATGTAGGAAAAGCACTTAGCATCGCAATCGATTACGCTGCAAATGCTTTCCTAGCCTCAAAACAGCTGTGGTGCTGGTTCGCAAAGAACGGCAAAAATCACTTGCATTGACAGCCGTGATGTAATTTTCGCCGTGAAACTGGGGGTATCAAAAGCAAAAATATTTACAAACTTTATCAACTCTATCAACCAGAACCAACTGTCACCCTCCTAACCCAATTCCCTACAATAACTAAATATCTATGATGAAATTGTTCTTGTTTATATAAGGAACAATGTTAATAAATCATACAAAATATACTTGCAAGGTTCAAAAAGCTAATTATTTGTCTTAAAATTGCTTTTATTTTAGTTTTAAGGTTCTACCAGTAAGCCGATGATATTATCATTATTTAACAAATGTAAAGTAACCAAAATACCTTTTATTTGGGGGAGAATTTTTTCTAACTCCGACACGACCTCCCCATCGCAAGAACACTCGCCAGTAACCCCAACTGACCCCTTGGGACCTATGGGGCCAATTTTACCCCTGAAACCTTGCACACCTTTAACGCCAGGACCCCCAATTGCCCCAATTTCACCCTTGGGACCTATGGGGCCAATTTTACCCCTGAAACCTTGTTCACCCTTGACGCCAGGACCCCCAATTGTCCCAATTTCACCCCTGAAACCTTTTTCACCTTTCTCCCCAGCTGGGCCAAGCTTGCCTGGTCTCCCTTGGGTTGATCTTAGCTCCCTGAAAGCGGGACTATCGGGGCTTGCATTAAAACAAACTTGGTTTTTTCTGGATGCAGCTAAGCATAACCAGAAGCACAAAAACATAAATATTTTCAAACTCATTTCAGCAAGTTTCAAGTTACAATTGTTTTATTCTAATCTCATTTAACAAGCTGGTTATAATTTTGTTATTAATATTTATCACAAATAATTGAAAATAACTTTCCGTCTGTTCCGATATTTTTGTATCAAAACACGCAGGTACCAAAACGCACCAAAAATTATATCTTGATTAATTTTAAATCGACTGCAATTTAAAATTAATTAAAAACTTTTTAAACGAGATATGACGACACTATGACGTAACAATAATAGCAACGCTGCATTAAAATACTTATTCGAATTGTTGTCTAACAAGATTTGACGCTATAGTTTAATTGTGATGTCATAATCTACTAAAGTAACGACAAAGCCCGCTATAGTTTAATTGTGATGTCATAATCTACCAAAGTAACAACATAGCCCGCTATAGTTAAATTGTGATGTCATAATCTACTAAAGTGACGTTAAAGCTCGCTATCGGAGCCGCAAAGCGAGTCAGCTATTGTGACATGCAACGAGGTTTCCCATAACAGCGTTAAAAATGTGAAACGTTTCAAGATTGTGCCAGTTAAAGTGTGGGGCAACAATCAAAGTAATTTTGTGAACGCTTTTCTGGATGACGGTTCACATACAAGTATTTGTACTGCAAGCCTTGCAAAGAAATTAGGAGGAGACAAAAGAACACACCGAGCTTTATACAGCAAATTAAGTAACTAGTCATGGAAGCCGAGTTGACTCACTGTGTGTAAAGGAGGTCAAACCGAATCGTTTGTTGTTGAAAAGCTTTTGGTACTTGATCATATTGTCAATATAGGTGACAGCATTACAACCAAGAAAGTGGCAAACATGTATCCGCATCTGCGTGACCTGAAGTTTCCTGAACTTAAAACAAAGTCAGTGGAGCTACTTCTGGGAAACAATGTTCACGATGTATTTAGGGTTTCTGAATGGCGTTACGGCAAAAAGTGCCAGCCTTTCGGTCCGCATACGGCGTTGGGTTGGACGTTGTTTGGCTCAGACCATAACCCAAGAAAATCCTCCCAACGAACTAATGTTAACTTTATGCATGAGCCTGAACAAGTATTGACATCATGCAACGAAATTTCAGATGTTTATCTGTTAAAGAACAGAAAAATGGCACTTCAAAGGCTGTAAACTTTGAAAAAGAATTTTATTGCTAACCCTAAAACTTTTAGGCAATATAGGGAATAAATCGATAAATATGTAAAATAAGGACATGGGACTGTATTGGCTGATAGGAATTGTGTAAACGATATAACGTGGTATATACCACACCACTGTACGGGCCCTAAGTTCATTATAGTGTTTGATTGTGTTGCAAAACACTGCGTTGTTTCTTTTAATGACGTTTTATTACAGGGACTTTACTAACAGCCTCGTGGAAGTGCTTTTACGATCTGGTTCCAGAACTACATATTAACACTTGGAATAATTGGCTTAACACTCTTGTTGATTGAGAGAACATTAGTATACCCAGATGTTTTAAACCTTAATATTGATTATGGTTGTATTTAGTTTTATCGCTGAAAGGACTGAAGCCCGGTTTTAGTCAAAGGCAATATGTACGTTGGTGGCAGGCTACATAACTCAACCGTCCCTCTAATCACCAAACATTCGATGATTCTTTCATCTAACCAGGTTGTAACCGAGCTCATTGTAACAAAGTATCATGGCATGGGCATTCGGGAACAATTGATATCTTGTCCGCCATTGATGGCTGAGGTGGAACGAATTTTAAACAGCAGACCTCTAGTGCCACTCAGCGACGACCTGCCTCACAGTTTAATTTAACTGCCATTGATCTAAATAGCGCAACAGCTGCCATTGATCTAAATAGCGCAACAGCTGCCATTGATCTAAATAGCGCAACAGCTGCCATTGATCTAAATAGCGCAACAGCTACCATTGATCTAAATAGCGCAACAGCTACCATTGAACTAAATAGCGCAACAGTTGTCATTGAACTAAATAGCGCAACAGTTGTCATTGAACTGAATAGCGCAAAAGTTGCCATTGATCTAAATAGCGCAAAAGCTGCCATTGATCTAAATAGCGCAACAGCTACCATTGAACTAAATAGCGCAACAGTTGTCATTGAACTAAATAGCGCAACAGTTGTCATTGAACTGAATAGCGCAAAAGTTGCCATTGATCTAAATAGCGCAAAAGCTGCCATTGATCTAAATAGCGCAACAGCTACCATTGAACTAAATAGGGCAACAGCTACCATTGAACTAAATAGCGCAACAGTTGTCATTGAACTGAATAGCGCAAAAGTTGCCATTGAACTAAATAGCGCAACAGTTGCCATTGTGCGGGCAGTTAACGACAATCTTTTCCCTAGGTGATCAATAAACTTTATGTCATTTAATGCGTTTTAAAATTACGTTTTCGAGATAAAAATCTTTAGAAAATGAAATATTTAAAAAATTAACATATATATTTATCTTAACATCCGGTTAAAACTTTTTTAACTATTATACTTTTCGCCAAATTTCATTTTAAATGTCGGTAAAATATGTTCTTGCGTTAAAGGTATACGCGGGCTTAACGCTGCAGGCTCCCCGCAGTTTAATAAAAAAATTTGCAGGCCAAAAGCTATTAGTCGTAAAATTTTGCAGGCCAGAAGCACCCGTCTTTAATCCGTTTATAAAAAGGTTTTTGAAACAAAAATCTTCAAAAAAAAATAATATTCTAAAAACTAACATATGTCATTAACGTAACAACCAATAAAAACTTATATATACTGTACTTTATGCAAAATTTTATTTTGAATATCGGTAAAATATGGTCTTACGCTGACTTTATACACGGGAATTTCATCGCCGACTCCCCGCCGTTTTTTTACAGAACAAATCTTCATATTTATGCACATTCTTCAGTGTAAAAAATGATAAATTAATGCTTTTTCTTCAAATATTGTTTAGAAATACGGCCCTATTTCGCAAAATACGTGATATCATAATGCATCGTCTTGCGTCACCTAAAAGCGCGCGCTTTCAAATTATTTTTTTATAAGTTTTAGTTTGTAAAATTAAAAAATAAATTGACACGGGAAAAGAAAGATAACATGTTCTTGCACATTATTCTTTAAAAAAACTATTAATTTACTGCTTATTTTATTTCAAATACTGTCTAAAAAACTGTATAAAACTACGCGAAAATAAAATTTCACGCGGTAATTAAAATGCAAAATCCCCGCTGTTCTAAAAAAAATCTTCGGGCTGAAGTGTCTGGTAACCTTTTTGGTCAGTTCGCTGGACGTAAAAACTTATAAATAAGGAAAGCCGAAGTAAGGTTTAACATACAATTAGACTTTCGCTTTTATACTTAATTTGTTAATTAAATACTTTGTAGTTTGTGTTTCGTATCATATAGTTTTTGTCGCATTTTTGTTTTAATTAAGTGTGGCCTTCTTATCGATGCCCATCTTTACAGCGTACTCTATTGGGGTTAATAATTGTTTAAGCCATACTAGGAGTTTATTAGATCCTACATTATTCAAGATATAAACTGCAGTCAACTAATCAATAATTTTCGCCAAATTCATCTCGCGATGCTGCGATTTTTTAAAATTATTCCTCCTTTCTAGTTATATAGCCCATGAGCCACCTCTGTTATCTACACCTCAAAAATAAAATATAATCTGAAAACAACCTTACGTTAAAATAAAATTAAAATGTACGACCCTGAGCCCCACTGTTTAATAAATAAGTTTTGTTTATAAATTCTGGTATTTTTTCGTAAAGTTATTCTATATATACCTTAGCCTAGCAATCAAAATGCGATCCCAGCAAAAGAACACTCGTTTATAAATGCTGGTTTGAAACAGGTAGAAAAAGGCAATCTTTAAATTAAGGAGAATTGGTCACAAGTTTTTTTTGAATATATCTTTATTTTCGATGTGGGAAGGTCGATTGCGCGAACTAAACATAGAGTTACCCAGTTTCGAGTTGCATTAAGCAGTTTGGGATAATATAGAGATTATAATTGCCCGATAATTATGCTGCTGATTAAGTGCTGACTCAGCAGGAGTTTATACCCTTTATAGCACTTTACTCGAGGGCGCTACAGCATAAGAGCAGTGGGGATTGAACCCACGACATCATGTTGGTGCAGCAAGTGTTCTTACAACTACACCACGCTGCCAAATGTTTAATAATTACCAATAATTATTATTTTTTTAAATTAATTAAACCCCCCCCCCAAAAAAAATTATCCTGTTGCTAGGACATCGAACTAAAACTAGATTTATTTGATAAATAAAATATGGTTCGAAAATATTTGATTATTTTTAACATAAATTTTTATAAATAAAAAAAGACATGCATAAACATTAACTAAGAATATTACAAACCTTTGATTTTTAATAAACAAACAAGCATTTATATATATAATACAAACAAAAACTAATATTTAACCCAGTTTTAAGTTGGTGATATTAGGATATAAATTATAGTAAATTTTAAATTCTTAAAATTGATTTTTATTAAATAAACAAGCATTTAAATATGATAAATAAACGAAAATTATTTTTCTAATATGTTTTTTAATTACTTATATTATAAAATACACCATACCAAATTTTTAATGCTTAATGTCGAACTTTAATTTTTAATGAACAAACCAGCATTTAAATATAAAAAACAAACAAGAATTATTTTTTAATTTTTTTTCGAATTATAAATATTATAAGATAAAACCGACCAAAATTTAAAAACCTAATAACAATCTTTAAATTTAAATAAACAAACACCTATTAATTAGTAATTAGTGACAAAAATTAAATTCGTTTTTGAGTTACTAATATCATGATATACAATTGACAAAAATTTAAAAATTAATAACAACCTTTAAATTTTAATCACTAAACACCCATAATTTATTAATTGGTGATAAAAATTAAAATTTTAATTCATTTTTGAGTTACTAGTATCATGATATACAAATGGCCAAGATTGAAAAAATAATTAACAATTTTTAAATTTTATTAAATAAACACCTATTAATTAGTAATTAGCAATAAAAATTAAAATTTTAATTCATTTTTGAGTTACCAATATCATGATATACAAATGGCCGAGATTTAAAAAATAAATAACAAACTTTAAATTTTATTAAATAAACACCTATTAATTAGTAATTAGTGATAAAATTCAAAATTTTAATTCATTTTTGAGTTACTGATATCATGATATACAATTGACCAAAATTTAAAAAATTAATAACAATCTTTAAATTTTAATAAATAAACACCTATTAATTAGTAATTAGTGATAAAAATTAAAATTTTAATTTATTTTTGAGTTAGTCATATCATAATATACAATTGACCAAAATTTAAAAAATTAATAACAATCTTTAAATTTTAATAAACAAACACCTATTAATTAGTAATTAGTGATAATTAAATGTCGTAAATAGGAGGTTTGCGATTCGTTGGGATAATAACAAACATACTAAAATTTTAGAACTTTTTGTTTTAAAGAACAAAAGTTATCGTCTTTCAAAATTCTGACTAGAAAGAATAAAAACAACTAGATTTATTTGATAAATAAAATATGGTTCGAAATTATTTGATTCTTTTTTATAAATATAATTTATTTAGTAGGTTTATTAATTAAATTATAAATTTAAATATAAACTTTTGTATATTTAAACCTAATTTTAACAAGCGAAAACGCACTTATTGATATTGTAATATAAAAGTAAACTAAATTTAAAAGCAAAATACCGATCTTAATTTTTTAGTAATCAAACAAGTATTAAAATATAATAATAACAAAACAATTAAAACAAAAATTTTACACATTTTTTACTTATACTTTAACATTTTACTTAAATTTTCAACCAATATTTTTTACTTTAATGGACAGCGAAAAGGACGATTTTTGACGGCGACCAGAACGCTATTAAATTATTCAAGCGTTAAACTCACACTGATTCATTATTTTATAAAAAACAAAAATAATGATTAAACGATATTTAGCTAGAGTTAAATCTTCATTTTAAATAGCAACATACAAAATAATAATACCAACAACATATTAAAATTTCAGCAAATTTAATCTTTAAATTTTAATAATAAAATATATTAATTAGTAATTAGTGATAATTAAATGTCGTTAATAGGAGGTTTGCGATTCGTTGGGATAATAACAAACATACTAAAAATTCAGAACTTTTAGTTTTAAAGAACAAAAGTTATCGTCTTTCAAAATTCGTCAAATAAGAATAAAAACAATAATAAATATAATGACAATAACAATATGTTTCGAAATCTAAGATTTCGAACCATAATAACTAGATTTATTTGATAAATAAAATATGGTTCGAAATCGTTTGATTCTTTTTTATAAATATAATTTATTTAGTAGGTTTATTAAATAAATTATAAATTTAAGTATTAACTTTTTTAAATTTAAACCTAATTTTAACAAACGAACACGCATTCATTGATATTGTAATATAAAAGTAAACTAAATTTAAAAGCAAAATACCGTTCTTAATTTTTGGTAATCAAACGAGTATTAAAATATAATAATAACAAAACAATTAAAAAAAAAATTTTACACATTTTCTACTTATACTTTAACATTTTACTTAAATTTTCAACCAATATATTTTACTTTAATGGACAGCGAAAAGGACGATTTTTGACGGCGACCAGAACGCTATTAAATTATTCAAGCGTTAAACTCACACTGATTCGTTATTTTATAAAAAACCAAAATAATGATTAAATGATATTTAGCTAGAGTTAAATCTTCATTTTAAATAGCAACATACAAAATAATAATACCAACAACATATTAAAATTTCAGAAAATTTAATCTTTAAATTTTAATAATAAAATATATTAATTAGTAATTAGTGACATTTAAATGTCGTAAATAGGAGGTTTGCGATTCGTTGGGATAATAACAAACATACTAAAAATTTAGAACTTTTACTTTTAAAGAACAAAAGTTATCGTCTTTCAAAATTTGTCAAATAAGAATAAAAACAACTAGATTTATTTGATAAATAAAATATGGTTCGAAATCGTTTGATTCTTTTTTATAAATATAATTTATTTAGTAGGTTTATTAATTAAATTATAAATTTAAATATGAACTTTTTTATATTTAAACCTAATTTTAACAAACGAACACGCATTCATTGATATTATAATAGAAAAGTAAACTGAATTTAAAAGCAAAATACCGATCTTAATATTTTAGTAATCAAACATGTATTAAAATATAATAATAACAAAACAATTAAAAAAAAAATTTTTACACATTTTTGACTTATATTTTAAAATTTTACTTAAATTTTCAACCAATATTTTTTACTTCAATAGACAGCGAAAAGGACGATTTTTGACGGCGACCAGAACGCTATTAAATTATTCAAGCGTTAAACTCACACTGATTCGTTATTTTATAAAAAAACTAAAATAATGATTAAAAGATATTTAGCTAGAGTTAAATCTTCATTTTAAATAGCAACATACAAAATAATATTACCAACAACATATTAAAATTTCAGAAAATTTAATCTTTAAATTTTAATAATAAAATATATTAATTAGTAATTAGTGACATTTAAATGTCGTTAATAGGAGGTTTGCGATTCGTTGAGATAATAACAAACATACTAAAAATTTAGAACTTTTACTTTTAAAGAACAAAAGTTATCGTCTTTCAAAATTTGTCAAATAAGAATAAAAACAATAATAAATATAATGACAATAACAATATGTTTCGAAATCTAAGATTTCGAACCATAATAATAAATATAATGACAATAACAATATGTTTCGAAATCTAAGATTTCGAACCATAATAAATACTAGATTTATTTGATAAATAAAATATGGTTCGAAAATATTTGATTATTTTTAACATAAATTTTTATAAATAAAAAAAGATATGCATAAACATTAACTAAGAATATTACAAACCTTTGATTTTTAATAAACAAACAAGCATTTATATATATAATACAAACAAAAACTAATATTTAACCCAGTTTTAAGTTGGTGATATTAGGATATAAATTATAGTAAATTTTAAATTCTTAAAATTGATTTTTATTAAATAAACAAGCATTTAAATATGATAAATAAACAAAAATTATTTTTCTAATATGTTTTTTAATTACTTATATTATAAAATACACCATACCAAATTTTTAATGCTTAATGTCGAACTTTAATTTTTAATGAACAAACCAGCATTTAAATATAAAAAACAAACAAGAATTATTTTTTAATTTTTTTTCGAATTATAAATATTATAAGATAAAACCGACCAAAATTTAAAAACCTAATAACAATCTTTAAATTTAAATAAACAAACACCTATTAATTAGTAATTAGTGACAAAAATTAAATTCGTTTTTGAGTTACTAATATCATGATATACAATTGACAAAAATTTAAAAATTAATAACAACCTTTAAATTTTAATCACTAAACACCCATAATTTATTAATTGGTGATAAAAATTAAAATTTTAATTCATTTTTGAGTTACTAGTATCATGATATACAAATGGCCAAGATTGAAAAAATAATTAACAATTTTTAAATTTTATTAAATAAACACCTATTAATTAGTAATTAGCAATAAAAATTAAAATTTTAATTCATTTTTGAGTTACCAATATCATGATATACAAATGGCCGAGATTTAAAAAATAAATAACAAACTTTAAATTTTATTAAATAAACACCTATTAATTAGTAATTAGTGATAAAAATCAAAATTTTAATTCATTTTTGAGTTACCAATATCATGATAAACAAATGGCTAAGATTTAAAAAATAAATAACAATCTTTAAATTTTAATAAATAAACACCTATTAATTAGTAATTAGTGATAAAAATTAAAATTTTAATTTATTTTTGAGTTAGTCATATCATAATATACAATTGACCAAAATTTAAAAAATTAATAACAATCTTTAAATTTTAATAAACAAACACCTATTATTTATTAATTAGTGATAATTAAATGTCGTAAATAGGAGGTTTGCGATTCGTTGGGATAATAACAAACATACTAAAATTTTAGAACTTTTTGTTTTAAAGAACAAAAGTTATCGTCTTTCAAAATTCTGACTAGAAAGAATAAAAACAATAATAATAATAATAACTAGATTTATTTGATAAATAAAATATGGTTCGAAATTGTTTGATTCTTTTTAATGAATATAATTTATTTAGTAGGTTTATTAATTAAATTATAAATTTAAATATGAACTTTTTTATATTTAAACCTAATTTTAACAAGCGAACACGCACTCATTGATATTGTAATATAAAAGTAAACTAAATTTAAAAGCAAAATACCGATCTTAATTTTTAGTAATCAAACAAGTATTAAAATATAATAATAACAAAACAATTGAAACAAAAATTTTACACATTTTTTACTTATATTTTAACATTTTACTTAAATTTTCAACCAATATTTTTTACTTTAATGGACAGCGAAAAGGACGATTTTTGACGGCGACCAGAACGCTATTAAATTATTCAAGCGTTAAACTCACACTGATTCATTATTTTATAAAAAAACAAAAATAATGATTAAACGATATTTAGCTAGAGTTAAATCTTCATTTTAAATAGCAACATACAAAATAATAATACCAACAACATATTTAAATTTCAGCAAATTTATTCTTTAAATTTTAATAATAAAATATATTAATTAGTAATTAGTGATAATTAAATGTCGTTAATAGGAGGTTTGCGATTCGTTGGGATAATAACAAACATACTAAAAATTTAGAACTTTTAGTTTTAAAGAACAAAAGTTATCGTCTTTCAAAATTCGTCAAATAAGAATAAAAACAATAATAAATATAATGACAATAACAATATGTTTCGAAATCGAAGATTTCGAACCATAATAATAATAATAATAAATACACTGACAATAACAATATGTTTCGAAATCTAAGATTTCGAACCATAATAATAAATATAATGACAATAACAATATGTTTCGAAATCTAAGATTTCGAACCATAATAAATACACTGACAATAACAATATGTTTCGAAATCTAAGATTTCGAACCATAATAATAATAATAATAATAATAAATATAATGACAATAACAATATGTTTCGAAATCTAAGATTTCGAACCATAATAAATTATAAATTTAAATATGAACTTTTTTATATTTAAACCTAATTTTAACAAGCGAACACGCACTCATTGATATTGTAATATAAAAGTAAACTAAATTTAAAAGCAAAATACCGATCTTAATTTTTTAGTAATCAAACAAGTATTAAAATATAATAATAACAAAACAATTAAAACTAAAATTTTACACATTGTTTACTTATATTTTAACATTTTACTTAAATTTTCAACCAATATTTTTTACTTTAATGGACAGCGAAAAGGACGATTTTTGACGGCGACCAGAACGCTATTAAATTATTCAAGCGTTAAACTCACACTGATTCGTTATTTTATAAAAAAACTAAAATAATGATTAAACGATATTTAGCTAGAGTTAAATCTTCATTTTAAATAGCAACATACAAAATAATAATACCAACAACATATTAAAATTTCAGCAAATTTAATCTTTAAATTTTAATAATAAAATATATTAATTAGTAATTAGTGACATTTAAATGTCGTTAATAGGAGGTTTGCGATTCGTTGGGATAATAACAAACATACTAAAAATTTAGAACTTTTAGTTTTAAAGAACAAAAGTTATCGTCTTTCAAAATTCGTCAAATAAGAATAAAAACAATAATAAATATAATGACAATAACAATATGTTTCGAAATCGAAGATTTCGAACCATAATGACAATAACAATATGTTTCGAAATCTAAGATTTCGAACCATAATAAATACTAGATTTATTTGATAAATAAAATATGGTTCGAAATTGTTTGATTTTTTTTATAAATATAGTTTATTTAGTAGGTTTATTAATTAAATTATAAATTTAAATATGAACTTTTTTATATTTAAACCTAATTTTAACAAGCGAACACGCACTCATTGATATTGTAATATAAAAGTAAACTAAATTTAAAAGCAAAATACCGATCTTAATTTTTTAGTAATCAAACAAGTATTAAAATATAATAATAACAAAACAATTAAAACGAAAATTTTACACATTGTTTACTTATATTTTAACATTTTACTTAAATTTTCAACCAATATTTTTTACTTTAATGGACAGCGAAAAGGACGATTTTTGACGGCGACCAGAACGCTATTAAATTATTCAAGCGTTAAACTCAGACTGATTCGTTATTTTATAAAAAAACTAAAATAATGATTAAACGATATTTAGCTAGAGTTAAATCTTCATTTTAAATAGCAACATACAAAATAATAATACCAACAACATATTAAAATTTCAGCAAATTTAATCTTTAAATTTTAATAATAAAATATATTAATTAGTAATTAGTGACATTTAAATGTCGTTAATAGGAGGTTTGCGATTCGTTGGGATAATAACAAACATACTAAAAATTTAGAACTTTTAGTTTTAAAGAACAAAAGTTATCGTCTTTCAAAATTCGTCAAATAAGAATAAAAACAATAATAAATATAATGACAATAACAATATGTTTCGAAATCGAAGATTTCGAACCATAATAATGACAATAACAATATGTTTCAAAATCTAAGATTTCGAACCATAACTAGATTTATTTGATAAATAAAATATGGTTCAAAATCGTTTGATTCTTTTTTATAAATATAATTTATTTAGTAGTTTTATTAATTAAATTATAAATTTAAATATGAACTTTTTTATTTTTAAACCTAATTTTAACAAACGAACACGCATTCATTGATATTGTAATAGAAAAGTAAACTAAATTTAAAAGCAAAATACCGATTTTAATTTTTTAGTAATTAAACAAGTATTAAAATATAATAATAACAAAACAATTAAAAAAAAAAATTTTACACATTTTTGACTTATACTTTAACATTTTACTTAAATTTTCAACCAATATTTTTTACTTTAATTGACAGCGAAAAGGACGATTTTTGACGGCGACCAGAACGCTATTAAATTATTCAAGCGTTAAACTCACACTGATTCGTTATTTTATAAAAAAAAACTAAAATAATGATTAAACAATATTTAGCTAGAGTTAAATCTTCATTTTAAACAGCAACATACAAAATAATAATACCAACAATATATTAAAATTTCAGAAAATTTAATCTTTAAATTTTAATAATAAAATATATTAATTAGTAATTAGTGACATTTAAATGTCGTAAATAGGAGGTTTGCGATTCGTTGGGATAATAACAAACATACTAAAAATTTAGAACTTTTACTTTTAAAGAACAAAAGTTATCGTCTTTCAAAATTCGTCAAATAAGAATAAAAACAATAATAAATATAATGACAATAACAATATGTTTCGAAATCTAAGATTTCGAACCATAATAATAATAATAATAATAATAATAATAACTAGATTTATTTGATAAATAAAATATGGTTCGAAAATATTTGATTATTTTTAACATAAATTTTTATAAATAAAAAAAGACATACATAAACATTAACTAAGAATATTACAAACCTTTGATTTTTAATAAACAAACAAGCATTTATATATATAATACAAACAAAAACTAATATTTAACCCAGTTTTAAGTTGGTGATATTAGGATATAAATTATAGTAAATTTTAAATTCTTAAAATTGATTTTTATTAAATAAACAAGCATTTAAATATGATAAATAAACGAAAATTATTTTTCTAATATGTTTTTTAATTACTTATATTATAAAATACACCATACCAAATTTTTAATGCTTAATGTCGAACTTTAATTTTTAATGAACAAACCAGCATTTAAATATAAAAAACAAACAAGAATTATTTTTTAATTTTTTTTCGAATTATAAATATTATAAGATAAAACCGACCAAAATTTAAAAACCTAATAACAATCTTTAAATTTAAATAAACAAACACCTATTAATTAGTAATTAGTGACAAAAATTAAATTCGTTTTTGAGTTACTAATATCATGATATACAATTGACAAAAATTTAAAAATTAATAACAACCTTTAAATTTTAATCACTAAACACCCATAATTTATTAATTGGTGATAAAAATTAAAATTTTAATTCATTTTTGAGTTACTAGTATCATGATATACAAATGGCCAAGATTGAAAAAATAATTAACAATTTTTAAATTTTATTAAATAAACACCTATTAATTAGTAATTAGCAATAAAAATTAAAATTTTAATTCATTTTTGAGTTACCAATATCATGATATACAAATGGCCGAGATTTAAAAAATAAATAACAAACTTTAAATTTTATTAAATAAACACCTATTAATTAGTAATTAGTGATAAAATTCAAAATTTTAATTCATTTTTGAGTTACCAATATCATGATAAACAAATGGCTAAGATTTAAAGAATAAATAACAATCTTTAAATTTTAATAAATAAACACCTATTAATTAGTAATTATCGATAAAAATTAAAATTTTAATTTATTTTTGAGTTAGTCATATCATAATATACAATTGACCAAAATTTAAAAAATTAATAACAATCTTTAAATTTTAATAAACAAACACCTATTAATTAGTAATTAGTGATAATTAAATGTCGTAAATAGGAGGTTTGCGATTCGTTGGGATAATAACAAACATACTAAAATTTTAGAACTTTTTGTTTTAAAGAACAAAAGTTATCGTCTTTCAAAATTCTGACTAGAAAGAATAAAAACAATAATAACTAGATTTATTTGATAAATAAAATATGGTTCGAAATCGTTTGATTCTTTTTTATAAATATAATTTATTTAGTAGGTTTATTAATTAAATTATAAATTTAAATATTAACTTTTTTAAATTTAAACCTAATTTTAACAAGCGAACACGCACTTATTGATATTGTAATATAAAAGTAAACTAAATTTAAAAGCAAAATACCGTTCTTAATTTTTGGTGATCAAACGAGTATTAAAATATAATAATAACAAAACAATTAAAAAAAAAATTTTACACATTTTCTACTTATACTTTAACATTTTACTTAAATTTTCAACCAATATATTTTACTTTAATGGACAGCGAAAAGGACGATTTTTGACGGCGACCAGAACGCTATTAAATTATTCAAGCGTTAAACTCACACTGATTCGTTATTTTATAAAAAAACTAAAATAATGATTAAATGATATTTAGCTAGAGTTAAATCTTCATTTTAAATAGCAACATACAAAATAATAATACCAACAATATATTAAAATTTCAGAAAATTTAATCTTTAAATTTTAATAATAAAATATATTAATTAGTAATTAGTGACATTTAAATGTCGTAAATAGGAGGTTTGCGATTCGTTGGGATAATAACAAACATACTAAAAATTTAGAACTTTTACTTTTAAAGAACAAAAGTTATCGTCTTTCAAAATTTGTCAAATAAGAATAAAAACAACTAAATTTATTTGATAAATAAAATATGGTTCGAAATCGTTTGATTCTTTTTTATAAATATAATTTATTTAGTAGTTTTATTAATTAAATTATAAATTTAAATATGAACTTTTTTATTTTTAAACCTAATTTTAACAAACGAACACGCATTCATTGATATTGTAATAGAAAAGTAAACTAAATTTAAAAGCAAAATACCGATTTTAATTTTTTAGTAATTAAACAAGTATTAAAATATAATAATAACAAAACAATTAAAAAAAAAAATTTTACACATTTTTGACTTATACTTTAACATTTTACTTAAATTTTCAACCAATATTTTTTACTTTAATTGACAGCGAAAAGGACGATTTTTGACGGCGACCAGAACGCTATTAAATTATTCAAGCGTTAAACTCACACTGATTCGTTATTTTATAAAAAAAAACTAAAATAATGATTAAACGATATTTAGCTAGAGTTAAATCTTCATTTTAAACAGCAACATACAAAATAATAATACCAACAATATATTAAAATTTCAGAAAATTTAATCTTTAAATTTTAATAATAAAATATATTAATTAGTAATTAGTGACATTTAAATGTCGTAAATAGGAGGTTTGCGATTCGTTGGGATAATAACAAACATACTAAAAATTTAGAACTTTTACTTTTAAAGAACAAAAGTTATCGTCTTTCAAAATTCGTCAAATAAGAATAAAAACAATAATAAATATAATGACAATAACAATATGTTTCGAAATCTAAGATTTCGAACCATAATAATAATAATAATAATAATAATAAATACACTGACAATAACAATATGTTTCGAAATCTAAGATTTCGAACCATAATAAATACACTGACAATAACAATATGTTTCGAAATCAAAGATTTCGAACCATAATTAAAAGCAACAAAATGTAAATAATTTAAAAACCAAACCAACTTTTAAACAACGAAATTTTAAGTTAATTTTATTACATTTTAAAGCAGTTAGTTATCCCATACCAAACAACTTGGTAGTTTACATTAAACTGAGTATTGTCAACATGGTGGTGTCAGTTAAATATGACGCAAAACCTGATGACAAATATTTAATTAAATTGTAAGCGAATATGCTATAAGGTTGTTGAACTTGGTTAATCATTTATAATATCGATAAATAAAACTCGTTGGTATCAGCTAGGACAAATATTGATGGCTGCATAACAGGAAGTTATTTATAACACTTGATGTTTTTATAAGGTCAATATCAGCTGTGATTGCAGAAATTCTTCAAAATATTTACGCAATGTTTGCGAAATTCTCAGTAAATTTGTGTTTACTGAATTGCAACATTTTGCAGACCTTGAACTAAAGTCAATATAATAAACATGTTGTTCACATGTTTATAATTATTTATTAACTTTCAGATCTTACACGAATGCTACTCAATACAAAAAAATTGACCCTGTATGTTAAACACTTCTACTTATTCAAAAGTTTGTTTAAATATTTAACCGTAATATTCAGTATAATTTACAAGAACTAAAAACAATTTTATCAGCGCGGAAATAAAGCGCTGTAAAAGTTTATGGAAATCTATGTGGTAAGGGCATGTAAAGTGTTTATTTGTGACGTAAAATTAAATGTAACGTAATTACCGATCTGCCGATTTTCGACCTTGATCGGGTGATCGCAAAATACCTTCAAAAATCGACGATTTACGATCACCATTTTGATCGGCACATCACTATTAATAATTTGCATTTTCGAAAAATAATCTTAAAAAATAGATAAAATCAATTTTATAGTTGTCTAAAATTTTAAAAGAAGTAACAAAATATATTAATTTCAGAAATATAAAACAATAATAATTTCTCATAAAATATGGAGTAATTATAAAGTAAGGGAATACAAAATCTTAAAAGTAAAACTGTAAAATTAACATTATTTAAATTTCGGTTAAGTTGATATAAATTAGAAAATAAAAACAGCAAGAATGGCAACAAATAATTTAGGAACTAAAATAACTCACTAGTATAATATTAAAAATAACTTTAAAAAAATTTTGGCAAAAAATTATAAAAAAAATTTCACTAATAAATATTTAATAAAATTAAAATATTGTCATGATAAAATTTTTTAAATTTATAAATGTTTAACATAATTCAAAAACTTTTTTTTTCAATTTAAAGTTTCGTTTTATTAACTATCGCTTCACTTTCTTCACATTTATTCGCTTCAATGCTCATGTGAGGTGAACCACGCAGAAGAGAAATTTGAGTCAACAAAAAGAAAAAAGAACCTAAAATTAGAAAAAGGGTTTTCGTAAAAACTAACTAAAAAAAGGGTTTAAAAATCAAACTATTAAAAAAAAAACTTGGGTTTGCTGCATAAAGTCCTGGGTTCGATTTCCACTGCTCTCAAGCTGTAACGTTATTGAGTAAGGCGTTATAAACGATATAAATTCTGCTAAGCCAGCACTTAATCAGTAGCATAATTATCAGGCAATTATAATCTACAATATCCCAAACTGCCACAACTCGAGACTGGGTCAGGGTAACAAATATACCTCCATGTTTAGGTAGTAAAGTTGACCTTCCCACATCGAGGATAAACAATTATCAGAAAAAAAAACTTACTAGCCAAGTAAAATCCTGGGTAAACGATGTATAGTGCTTCCCTGAAACCTAAAACTTTGATCATAGGTGGTACTATAAGAGGGGCATTCCCTCCGATATTATTGATCACAAAAATAAACATAGCGATCGCTGTCGCGCGTGACTGGGCAGGAAAGAACTCAACCAAAACAGTGAACAAAACTCCGAACCACATTTCCGCTGTGTTTTAAATAAAATTTGATTACAATAAAGTCATCTCAAAACTGGGTCGGGGTAACTGTTCTCTTAAAAAAATATGAAACTATTTACCGAATAAATAAGCTCCAAAGAGCGAAATAAAAGCATAAGGCGGAGAAAAGTAAAGAGTTCCCGCCGCTAGAGGGCAGGCTATTGCTTGACTAACGACCAAAACCCACAATCTTGTTCGTACACCTAAAAAAATTTGATTTAAAATTAAACCCCCAAAAAAATGGAATATTTCTAAATACAAATCTACATAATTTGTGTTATATTAATAATACTGTCAATTTACATATAATGGGACATTTATATTAACCACTTTATATCCTATCCTTTCTCTGAAAATAAAACTGTTTTATTGTACTTATTTATCTTTAACGTGGGAAGGTCGAATGCACAACCTAAACATAGAGTAACATCAGTTACCCGAAAATATAACTGACTGTTGTAAGACCAACAAAAACTTGCTGAAAATATTAAAATTTGATTTAGATTTTGTTATCCTCGATGTGGGAAGGTCAACTTCATGACCTGAACAAAGATGAATATTTGTTACCCCGACCCAGTCTCGAGTTAACTTTAGCAGTTTGGGATATTATTATTATTTTTTTGTATATATCTTTATCCTCGATGTGGGAAAGTCAAATGCGCGACTTAAACATAGAGTAACATCAGTTACTCCGACCCAGTCTCGAATTGCCTGTGGCAGTTTGAGAGCGGAAGGGATCAAACCAAAGACCTCATGTAGTAAAGCAAAGTGATTCGACCACTACAGTATGTAGGGTGAGGTTTAAAGTTTGATTCCCAGTACCGGCATGTTGAAGCACCGACTAAAGGTTTTAATCATAAATATAAAACTCACCAGAATGTCTGAATGAAGCCCCAACCAGTAACAATAAGATAGTTGGAGATTTGATAAATAATTTGAAAGTTGTCAAAATTGATTTTAACACCGACTGCTTTTCTAAATAATAAAATTTATAGCCAGGTTTATAAATAGCTTAGTTAAAAATATAGTTTGCAAAATAGGCCAAATAACTTTTAAACATTTCTCCAAAATAAAGAGAAATTTTACGACAGACTTAAAAAATACAATTTTTATAATGAAAACGGCAGCATGGTGTAGTGGTAAGAACAGTTGCTACACCACACATAAGGTCATGGGTTCAATCCCCACTGCTTTCATGCTGTAGCACCCTTAAGTAAGGTGTTATAAACGGTGTGAACACCTGCTGAGCCAACACTTAATCAGCAGATTAATTATCGGACAAATATATTGAATAATATCCCAAACTGCCAAAGTCAACTCTATGTTTAGGTCGTGACATCGATCGAATTACAGAAAACGGGTTCATTTATTAAACATTTTATCAAAAGTATTAAATACCAAAGTCTGTCTCATATTTGTTATTCTCTTCAGCTTGTTCTATAATTTTACGTTCTGGTTCTTTGACAGAGAAATATAAAATAATCGCCATAATTATGCCTGGAGCTCCAGCTATAAAGTAACACCAACGCCAGCTCTAAGAAAAAATTAACAAAAAATTAGTTAAAAATTAATTTAAATTAATTCTGTTTTTTTAGAGGTTGATTTGATAAAAAAACCTAAAAATAAACTGATCAAAAAAAGGGGTGCTACATCATGACAGCAGTTGGGATCGAACCCAGGTCCTCATGTAGTAAAGCCAAGTGTTCTGACTACTACACCATGCTGCCGGTGAAAAATATTTAAAAAATTTTCACCATTCCAAGAATGTTGGCGTCAGTCACATAATTTCCAACAGCAAATGCCAAACCATATCCAAAATAAATTCCAAAGTTAAAAAACTCATCGCAAAAGCTCGAACTTTCTGTGAGAAAATGTCGGCCACCAAACTTGAGGTAAGAGGAGTACAGGCCGACTCTCTGAGAAAAAAGTTTTAGGTTTTTAAGAGAATTTATTATACATACAAAACATAAAATATTTGATATTGTTAAGGTTTGTTAAGACCCTATAGCATAAGAGCAGTGGGAATTGAACACAGGACCTCATGTAGTGATGCCAAGTGCTCTTACCACTACACCATGCTTCACCCACAAATTTAGTTATAAATAATAACTGGTACAAAAAAATTTTTTTTTTTAAATATTATTTTACTGAAACAAACTTTAAACTTACCCTGCCCCAAAGCCAACTCTCAGCAAAGCTAACAACCAATAAGTGTCGGCAAATCCGGTGGTAAAAGTCATTACCGAGTAAAAGAAAACACTTGCAGATAATATCTGGATTCTAAACAATAAAATAAAAAGAGTTTTATAAAAGTTAATTAAAAATTTAATATTAAAAAGCAAAATAAATAAAACAAATTTTTAAAAGATTTTAGGTTTGCATAGAAAATGGAGTTACTGACATTTTACCAAAAACTATATTCCCAAAACCACCATTTTACTAACAATAACACATTTTCCATTAACTCTCTTTTACTTCAAAAAAAGTTTATAAAAAAAATTTATCCCCACAGCCCTCATGCTGAAGCGCCCTTAAGTAAGGCGCTACAAACAGTATGAACTCCTGCTGAGCCAGCACTTTATTAGCAGCTTAATTATCGGCTTATTGTAATTTATAATATCCCAAACTGTTGAAGGCAACTCGATACTGGGTCAAAGTAAATGATGTTACTCTATGTTTAGGTCGTAAAGTTGACCTTTCCACATTGAGGATAAATTAATATAAAAAATAGTCGGTAATCAACCTGTTATATTTATCGCCAACAATTCCCATTACAACTCCCATAACAGTAAAAATGGCAATAAATATTGGACCAGCAAGAACTTGGTATTCTATTCCCTGGCCTGAGTAATTCCATTCACAATATATCGTTCCATTCTATCCCATGAGATTACATCTAAAAATTAAGATTATTAATAATTTACTTTATTAGTTAGCATGTTGTAGCATCGTTAAGTAAGATGTGAGATCCTGGGTTTGATTCCCACTGCTGGCATGTTGTAGCATTCTTAAGTAAGACCTGAGGTTCTTGGTTTGATTCCCACTACAGTTGTGTTGTAGCATCCTTTAATAAGAACTAAGATCCTGGGTTTGACTCCAGCTGATGGCATGTTAAAGTAAATCTAAGTTAGCTTTAGAATTTATGGATATTATTAAATATATTTTACAGTCATTAATCTGCTGATAATTGTCGTAGCAAAAGTTTCTATTAATAATAGGCCTTACTTAAAGAAGCTAAAGTATGTAAGCAGTGGGGATCAAACCCAGAACCTAGTTTAGTGAAGCCAAGTGTCTTACCACTACACTATGTCGTCAGGAGTTAAATTTATTTACAATTAAACCTTTTGAAACTGGAAATAAAACAGTCAATATATATAAGATGGTACTAAAATACAGAATGCAAAAAGTTGAGGGTTCGGAAAATAGTAAGGGGGCATATGTAAACGTTAACAAAAAATCACTGAATGCGAAAAGGGCAAAATTTTTATACTTTTCCCTATCATCCCTCAGTCCTAAATAAATACCGACTTTATCCCACAGTGAAATACAAAATTTCCGTTCCATCCCACATTCTCCAAATTTTTGTTAACGTTTACCTTTAGTATTGTCTAATATAGATCTAAGAAAACAAGATAATATTAGCATGCAAAATTAACAACTACTCACTGTGTTGAATTCTTCACATCTCTGCATTTTGTGTTTGACAGTTTTTCAACATTTATGTCCAAGGTCAAACAAGCCATGTCTCCAAAATGAACGTCCTGTGCCATTTCCTTTGAGGTGACACCAATCATAAAATGACCCAACTCCCCAAACCCATAACACAACATTAGGATTGTTATACAATACCAATGATACATGGGCTCCCCTTTAAATGTTTTAACCATTTTCAAATTGTTTTCCTAATGTTAAAGTAAACTGAATTTAAATTCTGTTAAAAAATATTTTTACATTTATTAATTAGTGATGCGGAAAGGTCGACTTGACAACTTAAAAAAATCTGCTGGTTAAGTGCTGGCTCAGCAGAAGTTCATACGGTTTATATCGCCTTACTTAAGAGCGCTACAGCATGGAAGCGATGAGAATCGAACCCAGGACCTCATGTAGTGAAGCCAAGTGTTCTGCCATTATTACAGTATATATAATTTTAAAATTTGATAAATAAAAATTGTTCGTTATTTGTTTAAATATTAATAAAATAATAAAAACATTATTCAGCAAAAAAGATTTAATTTATGTCTAAAATTAACTTAAAATTTTATCCAGAATATATCAGCTAACGCAAACAATTTTGGCAAATATTGCCAGACCATAACTTTTCTGATTTTTTTAACATAAATATATCTTAACATTTCTTTGTTTTTACTTTATAATTTGCTCAATTAATCTAAAAACATCTGTTTTTGGTCTGTTTACAAAATCACATTTCCTCAACGCGATGTCAACAAAAAGTTGAAGTAGTTACTCATATGCGGCGTACGAAAAATGTCACCACTTTTTAAATACTCATTGCAAGAAAGTCAACTTCAAGACCTAAATATAGAGTAACAACTGTTACCTTGACCCAGTCCTAAGTTGCCTTTAGCAGGTTAGAGTATTATTGATTATATTTGCACAATAAATAAACTGCTATATAAGTTATGACCCAGCAAGAGTTTATGTCGTTTATAGCACCTTACTCAAGGGCGCTTCTGCATGAGAGCAGTGGGACTTAAGTCTAGGACCTCGTATAGAAAAGCCAAGTGTTCTGACTACTAAACCAGGCTGCCTTAACACAATTTAACTAAAAATATTTTACCAAATAAACATGAATTAGAAACTGTACAAAAAACGATGTTTTACCATTTTTATCACAAACAAACAAGCCCAAGATATTCACCTCAAAAACTACCAAGCGACCTAACTACTAAGACTAAAACGCAAGACATCTACCTAAAAACCTAGCAAGCGAACCAACTACTAAGACTGTAGTGCAAGACATCTACCAAAAATCCTAACAAGTGACCTAACTACTTAGACTAAAGCGCAACACATCTACCAAAAAATCTCGCAAGCAACCTAACTACTAAGACTGAAGCGCAACACATCTACCAAAAAACCTAGCAAGCAACCAACTACTAAGACTGGAGCGCAACACATCTACCAAAAAAACTAGCAAGCAACCTAACTAATAAGACTAAAGCGCAAGACATCTACCAAAAAACCCAGCAAGCGACCTAACTACCTAAACGGACCAAAGCTTTAAAACTATGCCAACTTAGGGGAAAACAGTTCCTGCCATAGCGTAGGTGGTCTGATATTCAAAAAAGCGAACAGTCGATCAAAGCCATCGGCCTAAAGGCACTACAAGCTAATCAGACGCGCTTATAAAACCAACGAATATCCACGTACGGAGAAGTGGTTGGCCTCCCATTGTCGCTGGGGGGCCTCCCATTTAAACTTCCCTAACTGTTAGTTGAACATCGAAATCTTGAGCCTAGGTTAAGCTTAAAATGAAGCTATTTGTGGTCCTTTGTAAAAGTCCAAGTTTACGCTTTGTATATGTGTTGGCTTAGCATAAGCAAAAATTTATTTTAAACGACAATTTTTTTGATTTTGCGGAAAAGCGGAATTTTTAAACCTTACCCTAATCTTCCCTTGAAAAGTATCTGCCCATACTCTTTAAAAATGAAAAAAACGACTTTTTACCTAAATATAGGAAAGATATATAACATATTTAGAGCATGATATTTTCTTAAAATAGCCTTTCAAGGCACAAGATTTTAGTAAAAGGTTATTAAAAAGTTAACTCAGGACATGAGTTCTTTTTTCATAATGATGCACACTATAAGGCTAATAATAAAGATGCTACAACATGCCATCAGTGGGAATCAAACTAAGGACCTCACGTTTTTACCTTAGGATACTATTACATGCCATCAGTGGGAATCAAACTAAGGACCTCAGGTTCTTACTTAAAGATCCTACAACATGCTATCAGTGGGGTTGAAACTAAGGACCTCAGGTTCTACTTAAAGATGCTACAACATGCCATCAGTGGGAATTAAACTAAGGACCTCAGGTTCTTACTTAAAGATGCTACAACATGCTATCAGTGGGGTTCAAACTAAGGACCTCAGGTTCTACTTAAAGATACTATAACATGCCATCAGTGGGAATCAAACTAAGGACCTCAGGTTCTTACTTAAAGATACTACAACATGCTATCAGTGGGGTTCAAACTAAGGACCTCAGGTTCTACTTAAAGATACTATAACATGCCATCAGTGGGAATCAAACTAAGGACCTCAGGTTCTTACTTAAAGATACTACAACATGCCAGCAGTGGGAATCAAACTAAGGACCTCAGGTTCTTACTTAAAGATCCTACAACATGCCATCAGTGGGAATCAAACTAAGGACCTCAGGTTCTTACTTAAAGATCCTACAACATGCCATTAGTGAAAATCAAACTAAGGACCTCAGGTTCTTACTTAAAGATACTACAACATGCCATCAGTGAAAATCAAACTAAGGACCTCAGGTTCTTACTTAAAGATCCTACAACATGCCATCAGTGGGAATCAAACTAAGGACCTCAGGTTCTTACTTAAAGATCCTACAACATGCCATCAGTAAAAATCAAACTAAGGACCTCAGGTTCTTACTTGAAGATCCTACAACATGCCAGCAGTGAGAATCAAACCCAGAACCTCAGGTCTTACACGAATGCTACAAAATGCCAGCGGTGGGAATCAAACCCAGCCTTTTCAACCAAAAATTCATTTATAGAAATCATGTCTTTAACATTTAAATATTTTAATAATTGTAAAAGCATAGTTGCATAAAAACAAAAAAACTTTCTACAGTATTTTAATAATTAGTAATGTGCCGATCGCCGTTTTTTTTCGGATCAGATCACGATCTAACGTGACCGAACAATCGGTAACTTTATCGTCACTAAATACATAAAAAATTGACCCTGTATGTTAAACACTTCTACTTATTTACACGTTTAAATATTTAACCGTAATATTCAGTATCATTTACAAGAACTAAAAACAATTTTACTAGCGCGGAAATAAAGCGCTGTAAAAGTTTATGGAATCTATGTGGTTAAGGCATGTAAAGTGCGTGTTTATTTGTGACGTAAAATTAAATGTGACGTAATTACCGATCTGCCGATTTTGGACCTTGATCGGGTGATCGCAAAATACCTTCAAAAATCGACGATTTACGATCACTATTTTGATCCGCACATCACTATTAATAATTTGCATTTTCGAAAAAATAATCTTAAAAAATAGATGATATCAATTTTATAGTTCTCTAAAATTTTAAAAGAAGTAACAAAAACAAAATATATTTCAGAAATATAAAACAATAATAATTTCTCATAAAATATGGAGTAATTATAAAGTAAGGGAATACAAAATCTTAAAAGTAATAAAAACTGTAAAATTATTTAAATTTCTGTTTATTTGATATAAATTAGAAAATAAAAACAGCAAGAATGGCAACAAATAATTTAGGAACTAAAATAACTCACTAGTATAATATTAAAAATAAATTTAAAAAAATTTTGGCAAAAAAATTATAAAAAAAATTTCACTAATAAATATTTAATAGAATTAAAATATTGTCATGATAAAATTTTTTAAATTTATAAATGTTTAAAATAATTCAAAAACTTTTTTTTCAATTTAAAGTTTTGTTTTATTAACTATCGCTTCACTTTCTTCACAATTATTCGCTTCAATGCTCATGTGCGGTGAACCACGCAGAAGAGAAATTTGAGTCAACAAAAAGAAAAAAGAACCTGAAATTAGAAAAAAGTTTTCGTAAAAACTAAAAAAATAAATTAAACCAGGTTTAAAAATCAAACTATATAAACCTTTAAAATATTATTTAAAAAACTTGGCTTTGCTGGATGAGGTCCTGGGTTCGATTCCCACTGCTCTCAAGCTATAACGTTATTGAGTAAGGTGCTATAAACGATATAAACTCCTGCTAAGCCAGCACTTAATCAGCAGCTTAATTATCAGGCAATTATAATCTATAATATCCCAAACTGCCAAAGTTAACTTAAAACTAGGTCAGGGTAACATATATACCTCCATGTTTAGGTCGTGAAGTTGACCTTCCCACATCGAGGATAAATAATTATCAGAAAAAAAACTTACTAACCAAGTAAAATCCTGGGTAAACGATGTACAGTGCTTCCCTGAAACCTAAAACTTTGATCATAGGTTGTACTATAAGAGGGGAATTCCCTCCAATATTATTGATCGCAAAAATAAACATAGCGATCGCTGTTGCGCATGACTGGGCAGGAAAGAACTCAACCAAAACAGTGAACAAAACTCCGAACCACATTTCCGCTGTGTATTAAATAAAATTTGATTACAATAAAGTCATCTCAAAACTGGGTCGGGGTAACTGTTCTCTTAAAAAATATGAAACTATTTACCGAATAAATAAGCTCCAAAGAGCGAAATAAAAGCATAAGGCGGAGAAAAGTAAAGAGTTCCCGCCGCTAGAGGGCAGGCTATTGCTTGACTAACGACCAAAACCCACAATCTTGTTCGTACACCTAAAAAAAATTTGATTTAAAATTAAAACCTAAAAAATGGAATATTTCTAAATACAAATCTACAAAATTTGTGTAATATTAATAATACTGTCAATTTACACAATGGGACATTTATATTAACCCCCTTACACCCTATCCCTTCTCTGAAAATAAAACTGTTTTATTGTACTTATTTATCTTTAACGTGGGAAGGTCGAATGCACAACCTAAAGATAGAGTAACATCAGTTACCCCGACCCGGTCTCAAGTTGACAGTTTGGGATATTATAATTGCTCAATAATTAAGCTGCTGATTAAGTGCTGGCTCAGCAGAAGTTAATATTGTTTATAGCACCTTACTTAAGGGCTCTACAGCATGGAAGCAGTGGGGATTGAACAACGGAACTTATGTAGTAAAGACAAGGGTTTTGACCACTACACCATGCTGCCAACCTTCAATTTATGTCAAAATTTTCAGATAATGCCATTTTCGAAAACTATTTTAGAAAAGTGTCCATTCAGTAAAATCAAATTTTTAATAATATGATCAAAATAAAGATTACCGTATTTAGAAGCGAGTAAATCAGACAAAATTCCACCAGTGATTATCCCAATCGTTCCACCATTAATGGAAGTTAAACTCATCCACAACCCCACCTCTGTGCCGGGGTAATATTGATCAAAATATAACTGACTGTTGTAAGACCAACAAAAACTTGCTGAAAACATTAAAATTTGATTTAGATTTTGTTATCCTCGATGTGGGAAGGTCGACTTCATGACCTGAACATAGATGAATTTTTGTTACCCCGACCCAGTCCCGAGTTACCTTTAGCAGTTTGGGATATTATTATTTTTTTTGTATATATCTTTATCCTCGATGTGGGAAAGTCGAATGCGCGACTTAAACATAGAATAACACAAGTTACCCCGACCCAGTCTCGAGTTGCCTGTGGCAGTTTGGGATATTATAGACTATAATTGCCCGATAATTGATTAAGTACTGGCTTAGCAGGAGTTTATAGCTCCTTACTCAAAAGCACTACAGCACGAGAGCAGAAGGGATCGAACCAAAGACCTCATGTAGTAAAGCAAAGTGATTCGACCACTACAGTATGTAGGGTGAGGTTTAAAGTTTGATTCGCAGTAGCAGCATGTTGAAGCACCGACTAAGGATTTTATTGCATAAATATAAAACTCACCAGAATGTCTAAATGAAGCCCCAACCAGTAACAATAAGATAGTTGGAGATTTGATAAATAATTTGAAAGTTGTCAAAATTGATTTCAACACCGACTGCTTTTCTAAATAATAAAATTTATAACCAGGTTTATAAATAGTTTAGTTAAAAATATAGTTTGCAAAATAGACCAAATAACTTTTAAACATTTCTCCAAAAAAATAAGAAATTTTACGGCAGACTTAAAAAATACAATTCTTATAATGAAAACGGCAGGATGGTGTAGTGGTAAGAACACTTGCTACACCACCATGAGGTCGTGGGTTCAATCCCCACTGCTCTCATGTGGTAGCACCCTTAAGTAAGGCGATATAAAAAAGTATAAACTCCTGCTGAGCCAACACTTAATAAGCAGCATAATTATCAGACAAATATATTTAATAATATCCCAAACTGCCAAAGTCAATTTGAGACCAGGTTGGGGTAACTGATGTTATTCTATGTTTAGGTCATGAGATCGACCTTCTCACATTGAGGATAAAGAATTACAAAAAACAGTTTCATTTATTAAACATTTTATCAAAAGTATTAAATACCAAAGTCTATCTCATATTTGTTATTCTCTTCAGCTTGTTCTATAATTTTACGTTCCGGTTCTTTGACAGAGAAATATAAAATAATCGCCATAATTATGCCTGGAGCTCCAGCTATAAAGTAACACCAACGCCAGCTCTAAGAAAAAATTAACAAAAGATTAGTTAAAAATCAATTCAAAACAATAAAATTAATTTTTTGGGGGTTGATTTGATAAAAAAACCTAAAAATAAATTGTTCAAAAATAGGGTAGGCTACTACGTTATGAGAGTAGTAGGAATCGAACCCAGGTTCTCATGTAGTAAAGCCAAGTGTTCTGACTACTACACCGCACTGTCGTTCAAAAAATATTTAAAATATTTTCACCATTTCCAAGAACATTGGCGTCAGTCACATAATTTCCAACAGCAAATGCCAAACCATATCCAAAATAAATCCCAAAGTTGAAAAAACTCATCGCAAAAGCTCGAACTTTCTGTGAGAAAATGTCGGCCACCAAACTTGAGGTAAGAGGAGTACAGGCCGACTCTCTGAGAAAAAAAGGTTTAGGTTTTTAAGAGAATTTATTATACATACAAAAAATTTGATATTATTAAGGTTTGTTAAGACCCTAGCATAAGAGCAGTGGGAATTGAACGCAGAACCTTATGTAGTGATGCCAAGTGCTCTTACCACTACACCATGCTTCACCCACAAATTTAGTTAAAAATATTAACTGGTACAAAAAACTTTTTTTTTTAAATATTTTTTTACTGAAACAAACTTTAAACTCACCCTGCCCCAAAACCAACTCTCAGCAAAGCTAACAACCAATAAGTGTCGGCAAATCCGGTGGTAAAAGTCATTACCGAGTAAAAGAAAACACTTGCAGATAATATCTGGATTCTAAACCATAAAATAAAAAGAGTTTTATAAAAGTTAATTCAAAATTTAAATATTGAAAAGCAAAATAAATAAAAAAAAAATGAGATTTTAAAAAAAAAAAAAAAAAAAAAGAGATTTTAGGTTTGCATAGAAAATGGAGTTACTGACATTTTACCAAAAACTATATGCCAAAACCACCATTTTACTAACAAGAACACATTTTCTATTAACTCTCTTTTACTTCAAAAAAAGTTTATAAAAAAAATTTATCCCCACAGCCCTCATGCTGTAGCGCCCTTAAGTAAGGCGCTATAAACAGTATGAACTCCTGCTGAGCCAGCACTTAATTAGCAGCTTAATTATCGGCTTATTGTAATTTATAATATCCCAAACTGTTGAAGGCAACTTGATACGGAGTCAGAGTAAATGATGTTATTCTATGTTTAGGTCGTGAAGTTGACCTTTCCACATTGAAGATAAATAAATATAAAAAATAGTCGGTAATCAACCTGTTATATTTATCGCCAACAATTCCCATTACAACTCCCGTAACAGTAAAAATGGCAATAAACATTGGACCAGCAAGAACTTGGTATTCTATTCCCTGGCCTGAGTAATTTCATTCACAATATATCGTTCCATTCAATCCCATCTAAAAATTAAGAATATTAATAATTTACTTTGTTAGTTAGCATGTTGTAGCATCTTTGAGTAAGACCTAAGGTCCTGAATTTAATTCCCACTGCTGGCATTTTGTAGCATTCGTGTAAGGCCTGAGATCCTGGGTTTGATTCCCACTGCTGGCATGTTGTATCATCCTTGAGTAAGACCTGATATCCTGGGTTTGATTCCGACTGCTGGCATGTTGTAGCATCCTTAAGTCAGACCTGAGATCCTGGGTTTGATTCCTACTGCTGGCATGTTGTAGCATCCTTAAGTCAGACCTGAGATCCTGGGTTTGATTCCTACTGCTGGCATGTTGTAGCATTTTTAAGTAAGGCCTGAGATGTTGGGTTTGATTCTCACTGCTGACATATTGTAGCATCGTTAGGTAAGACCTAAGGTTCTTGGTTTGATTCCCACTACTGGCATGTTGTAGCATCGTTAGTTAAGATCCTGGGTTTGATTCTCACTGCTTAAGGAAATATCGACTTTATCTTGCAGTAAAATACAAAATTTCTGTTCCATCCCACATTCTGCAAATTTTTGTTAACGTTTACCTTTAGTATTGTCTAATATAGATCTAAGAAAATAAAATAATATTAGCATGCAAAATTAACAACTACTCACTGTGTTGAATTCTTCACATCTCCGCATTTTGTGTTTGACAGTTTTTCAACATTTATGTCCAAGGTCAAACAAGCCATGTCTCCAAAATGAACGTCCTGTGCCATTTCCTTTGAGGTGACACCGATCATAAAATGACCCAACTCCCCAAACCCATAACACAACATTAGGATTGTTATACAATACCAATGATACATGGGCTCCCCTTTAAATGTTTTAACCATTTTCAAATTGTTTTCCTAATGTTAAAGTAAACTGAATTTAAATTCTGTTAAACTATATTTTTACATTTATTAATTAGCGATATGGAAAGGTCAACTTAACAACTTAAAAAAAGCTGCTGGTTAAGTGCTGGCTCAGCAGAAGTTCATACGGTTTATATCGCCTTACTTAAGAGCGCTACAGCATGGAAGCAATGAGGATCGAACCCAGGACCTCATGTAGTGAAGCCAAGTGTTCTGACCACTACACCATGCTGCCATTATTACAGTATATATAATTTTCAAATTTGATACATAAAAATTGGGATCTCTATTAGTTTCGCACGCCCTACATAAACAGGGTGTGTAACCGAAATACGGCACATGTAATTAAACAAAGAGGTTGCATAAATTAAACCCTTACCCTAACCCTCACATATTCAGTTTACCCATTAACACATCTGACTCGTAAAGCGGACTAAGTTATACTCATTAAAACATATTTCAACTAATTTTTAGGGATGTACTAAAACCAGACACCCGACACTTTTTCAGACACCTTTTCAGACACCTCTAAAATTCACTTTATCGTTGTTATTTTTTAATAAAAATGATTTTTCCGATTTTAGGACTATTGTTCCAGCTTGCCTCAACAATTTTTTTTTGTTTTAACGTGTTGAAATTTGTGGCAAAATTTTTTAAATTTAGGGGTGCCAGAATTTGCGGTAATTTCACCCTCATCAGACACCTCCAAAAACCAATTAAACAGTTATAAATTTTAATAAAAACTGCCTTAACAACATAAGAACGCTTAAACTAACTTGCCCCGGTCATTTTTATTAAAAAATATTGGTTATAAAATGGTTTTTAAAGGTGTCTGAAATTGGCAATAACGACCATACTTAAAATTTCTTCATCCTCAGACACCTCCAAAAACCAATTAAACAGTTATAAATTTTAATAAAAACTGCCTTAACAACATAAGAACGCTTAAACTAACTTGCCCCGGTCATTTTTATTAAAAAATAATGGTTATAAAATGGTTTTTAAAGGTGTCTGAAATTGGCAATAACAACCATACTTAAAATTTCTTCATCCTCAGACACCTCCAAAAACCAATTAAACAGTTATAAATTTTAATAAAAACTGCCTTAACAACATAAGAACGCTTAAACTAACTTGCCCCGGTCATTTTTATTAAAAAATAATGGTTATAAAATGGTTTTTAAAGGTGTCTGAAATTGGCAATAACGACCATACTTAAAATTTCTTCATCCTCAGACACCTCCAAAAACCAACTAAACAGTTATAAATTTTAATGAAAACTGCCTTAACAACATAAGAACGCTTAAACTAACTTGCCCAAGTGGTTTTTTAAAAAAAATAATGGTTATAAAATGGTTTTTAAAGGTGTCTGAAATTGGCAATAACGACCATACTTAAAATTTCTTCATCCTCAGACACCTCCAAAAACCAATTAAACAGTTATAAATTTTAATAAAAACTGCCTTAACAACATAAGAACGCTTAAACTAACTTGCCCCGGTCATTTTTATTAAAAAATAATGGTTATAAAATGGTTTTTAAAGGTGTCTGAAATTGGCAATAACGACCATACTTAAAATTTCTTCATCCTCAGACACCTCCAAAAAACAATTAAACAGTTATAAATTTTAATGAAAACTGCCTTAACAACATAAGAACGCTTAAACTAACTTTCCCAAGTCGTTTTTATTAAAAAATAATGGTTATAAAATGGTTTTTAAAGGTGTCTGAAATTGGCAATAACGACCATACTTAAAATTTCTTCATCCTCAGACACCTCCAAAAACCAATTAAACAGTTATAAATTTTAATAAAAACTGCCTTAACAACATAAGAACGCTCAAACAAACTTGCCCCGGTCATTTTTATTAAAAAATAATGGTTATAAAATGGTTTTTAAAGGTGTCTGAAATTGGCAATAACAACCATACTTAAAATTTCTTCATCCTCAGACACCTCCAAAAAACAATTAAACAGTTATAAATTTTAATGAAAACTGCCTTAACAACATAAGAACGCTTAAACTAACTTTCCCAAGTCGTTTTTATTAAAAAATAATGGTTATAAAATGGTTTTTAAAGGTGTCTGAAATTGGCAATAACGACCATACTTAAAATTTCTTCATCCTCAGACACCTCCAAAAACCAATTAAACAGTTATAAATTTTAATAAAAACTCCTAAAACATAAGAACATTTAAATCAATATTCCTCAATTTTATATTGTATTATGCAAACAAATTTAAAGAACTTAGGTTAACGGATTTTACAATAGTTAAAATGTTTTTAAAAGTAAAAATTGGTAAATATACTTATAGGTTTTGAATGGTTCCAAGTAAAAAGCTCATTAAATTTTTTTTAAATTTCCCTTTTAATGAAAAAACGACTTAATACAAATAATATTTAAGTGTCTATAGTGTCTGTTTTTTTAATTTAGTTTAACATGCACAAATCACATATCCAACTTCTAAGTTTTGTAACCCCCTTTTGACATTTAACGTGATACCACTTCCTACAAACACAACATTGTATTTGTGGCAAATATGTACCATTTCCTGGACAAGACGTTGATTCACATATGTTCCAATTAGTATTTGAATTCAGAACTAAGCATTTAAATTCCTTTCGTTCTATTTTAAGTTGAAACGAAGTAGGCTTTAGATTAATAACTTTTTGTAGTGCTGATTTTCTTTCGTTGGCCGAAATTCGCTTTGAAAAATCTCTCAATCTATTTTGTTTTATAAATAGTGCAGCAAGCCATTTTCTTGCTAAATCGACATTAAATGCATTTGGAACCTGACCAGATAGCACGTAATACGTGTTTATGATTGTGTAAACCCCACAGTCATCACAATTATTTTGTTGTGGGCAATTGTTCATCAAAGAGACTGTCCATTCCAAGTTATTAAATGGTATGTCAATTACAGCATACATAAAGGATAAAATTTTAAGACAACACTTGGCTGATTTCTGCAGGCATGCTCCATGCAATTGACAGACCATAGAATCAAAAATCCATATATTTTTTTGAGAAATATTACAGATAATTAATTGCCAGTGAATATTATTAAGGTTATTAGGAAAAACAATTACATTAAAGTCCAAAGCTCTGAGTGAACTAATATAGTTTGAGACCAACTCCACATTATTGTTATTTTTTTGATTTTCAAATACTAAAGAAGAAAATTGGAAAGCTTCATTTTTTAGGTCAAGATAACTTATGACTCCGTTAATGCACTTTTCAATGCATATGTCATCCAACCATTTTTTTTTCCCAATTAAACATTCCATTGCAATTGAACAACTTTTTTTTTGATCTGTTGTTACCAAAAGATTCTCCTTTTCCCAGGGGGCGTTTCCAAAAGACGTTTGATTTTTCTCCATTTCACCATCAGGTGTTTTGTAGTTTTCCCCACTTTCATTTTTATTTTTTTTAATTTTGGGCATATTTTCTGTCTTACCTTTTTCTTTAGTATATAATTTACTTTCGGAATTCTTATCTTCTCTGCCAATATTTTTCGGCATGATTTCAACTACAGATTTAATATTTTTTTTGCCAATCTCTTTTGCGTTTGCTTTAACTTCAATGTGCTTACTTTTTTTTAAATTTTCCTTTTTTTCTATTATGTCTTTGGGTTTATTACCCTTTTTGACAATTTCTTCTATTGTAATATTACTTTCTATTAGACCTAGGCTAGTTAACTCATCACCATGCTCTTCGTCGCTACCTTTACACATATATTTTTTATCTTCTGTCTCTTGACCTAGGAGCACATCCAGGTCGATGTTCATTTCTGCACTGTTGGGAGCAGGAATTACGTCGTAATCGTAGTCTCTTTGTCTAACCTTTTTTTTGCCTGACTTACCATCTTTTCCCCTTTGCCTTTTGTTTAACGCCGTGAGTGTATAACTGCGATTCTTGAGATTTTTTTGGTTGGTTTGCAGTCGTTTATGGACCGCAAGTACATGCCAGCATTTTGCAGTAATACTTGAACAACTACAAATAGGTGGAAATAATGTAACGGCATGTCGGGCATCAGTAAATGGATTTATCACAACAAAAGTGCCAGTGTCTCTATCCAAAGATACGCCACTAGACATAAGGCACATTTCAACAACTTCAGTATAAAAAGTTTTTTCAGGGAACTTTTTAGTTTTAGAACCAGAAGCCAAATTTTTTTGTTTTAAAATTTCTTCTTTTATTTTGTTTAAATAAACCAATTTAGGAATACTATCTTTAGAATCTTCGCCGGCAGAAATTGTTTCTTCAGAGGACAAAGTAAACCAAACCTGCCAAATCCTTTTTCTGCACGAAAAAGGTCATATGCAAAATTCTGAAATAATTTAAAAAACAATATAATTGTGTAGTCCAATCTATTTTCTTTGTTGCCACAAATGTCCTTCAGTACCCTATTGAATGACTCGCTCATGTTGTTGGTTACAGTTTTTCCATTAAAAATTGTAAACTGTTTGGTGTAAAAAAATACTGAATAAGCTAGTATATCTTGTTGCAGATTTTTTTCAAAATAATTTACAAATGTTGGTGACCATTTTGTTTTTAATTCAAAATACAATTTATTAAAGTTATCATATGAAGTTGAAAATATTAGTTGTTCAATTTCGTCTTTGTAAACTTTTATGTCCGAAAATTTTCCATTTTGTTTTTTTAACCAGAATTCAACATCTCTCAATATATGATTAGCGCAACAAACTAATTTTAGTCCAGTGGTTTTATTAACTGCGTTCATTATCGCTTTTTCCCTATCAGCCGTCACTGGAATATTGTCCAATTCGTGTAATTTTAGTTGTTTGCTAATTATTTTAAAAAGTTCTTCGTGATATTGTTGATCTTTTTTTTCATGAATCATCGCGCCGATGGGAAACATTGGATTTCCATCTATATCCGTTTTGCGCATCGTTAAAAATGACACATAAAAGTCCCCCATTTCGAATGTTGTGTCGTATCCAAAACACTGAGGTATTGCTTTATTTTTGCGAAACTTGGTTAGTTCTTTTATAGCGATTTTAATCGTCTCTTCATTCACAAGAATGGCATACACACTAGGCACTATACATAATTTTTGAACAAAATTTGGTAACACTATAGTCAGTTCTTTGGTAGAAAATATTTCATCAGTGCACATTTGAAAATCCTTTTTTTCCTTATGTGCAATGTTGTGAACCTGCTTTAAATCTCGCGGTCGATCGACAGACATCCTATCTTCACCTTCATCATGTTGCTTTTTCGCTGTCATTTTGGCATATGTTTGAAACGGAGATTTGTTATTTTCTAATTGAATACTTATATCGTTTAAAACATTTTTTTGTGTTGTAACAAAAATCTTGTTTGGATTTTTGCTATTACCATGTGAGGATGGAAAATATTCTGACATATCACCAACATAATGTAATAAATAATAATTTTTATCTGTTTTCGTTTTCGATAATGTGTACAAAAATTTTTTAAAGTCTAAATGTTTATTTTTTTCCAGGGGATTTTTTAAATACCATCTTTTTTTTATGACACCTGGGGTACCAACAATGCGCTTTCCACCGTTTAACCAGTTGAGAGAATCACAAAGATAATCTCTAACGCTTTCTTCGTCACATTTAAACAAATATAACTCTCCATTACATGGATTTATAGGGGAATTTTTAATTAAAAAATGGTCCTTAATTTTCTCATTTGAGCAGTCTTTTAAAATTCCAATAACTTTTTTTATTGAAAGACTGTATTGTTTATTTTCATAAGCCATTTTTAAATTAATACTGTGCAATTATTAAAATATCTGAAACAGAATAACATATTTTAATTTTTTTTATTTTAAAAATGGTCTAATGAGCTAAACCATAACTTTTATAATATGGTTAATACAAATAGGATGTTGTTCGGCAGTTTGTATTAAAATATTTGTTTATTTAATTGGTTTTTCGAGGTGTCTAGTAATAAAGAAATTTCAACTATGGTCGTTATTGCCAATTTCAGACACCTTTAAAAACCATTTTATAACCATTATTTTTTTTTAAAAACGACTTGGGCAAGTTAGTTTAAGCGTTTTTATGTTGTTAAGGCAGTTTTCATTAAAATTTATAACTGTTTAATTGGTTTTTGGAGGTGTCTGAGGATGAAGAAATTTTAAGTATGGTCGTTATTGCCAATTTCAGACACCTTTAAAAACCATTTTATAACCATTATTTTTTTTTAAAAACGACTTGGGCAAGTTAGTTTAAGCGTTTTTATGTTGTTAAGGCAGTTTTCATTAAAATTTATAACTGTTTAATTGGTTTTTGGAGGTGTCTGAGGATGAAGAAATTTTAAGTATGGTCGTTATTGCCAATTTCAGACACCTTTAAAAACCATTTTATAACCATTATTTTTTAATAAAAATGACCGGGGCAAGTTAGTTTAAGCGTTCTTATGTTGTTAAGGCAGTTTTTATTAAAATTTATAACTGTTTAATTGGTTTTTGGAGGTGTCTGAGGATGAAGAAATTTTAAGTATGGTCGTTATTGCCAATTTCAGACACCTTTAAAAACCATTTTATAACCATTATTTTTTAATAAAAACGACTTGGGCAAGTTAGTTTAAGCGTTCTTATGTTGTTAAGGCAGTTTTTATTAAAATTTATAATTGTTTAATTGGTTTTTGGAGGTGTCTAATGAGGGTAAAATTACCGCAAATTCCGGCACCCCTAAATTTAAAAAAATTTGCCACAAATTTCAACACGTTAAAACAAAAAAAAAATTGTTGAGGCAAGCTGGAACAATAGTCCTAAAGTCGGAAAAATCATTTTTATTAAAAAATAACAACGATAAAGTGAATTTTAGAGGTGTCTGAAAAGGTGTCTGAAAAAGTGTCGGGTGTCTGGTTTTAGTACATCCCTAATTTTTAATGTCTGGTTGAACAATTGTCATACTTAGGTTATAACGCCCTGTTAAATTCGGGAGTGTGAAAGTAATAGAGATCCAAAAATTGTTCGTTATTTGTTTAAATTTTAATAAAATAATAAAAACATTATTCAGCAAAAAAGATTTAATTTATGCCTAAAATTTACTTAAAATTTTGTCCAGAATATATCAGCTAACGCAAACAATTTTGGCAAATATTGCCAGACCATAACTTTTCTGATTTTTTTAACTTAAATATATCTTAACATTTCTTTATTTTTACTTTATAATTTGCTCAATTAATCTAAAAACATCTGTTTTTGGTCTGTTTACAAAATCACATTTCCTCAACACGATGTCAACAAAAAGTTGAAGTAGTTACTCATATGCGGCGTACGAAAAATGTCACCACTTTTTAAATACTCATTGGAAGAAAGTCGCCTTCAAGACCTAAATATAAAGCAACAATTGTTAGCCCGACCCAGTCTTGAGTTGCTTTTAGCATGTTAGAATATTATTGATTATATTTGCACAATAATTAAACTGATTTTTAAAGAGATGGTTCGGTCGTAGAGTTTCTTTTTTAATTATGTTGGAATTTTCCAACTTGCACGAGGATACCATTATTTTAAAAATTGGTCAAGTAGTTTTTGAGATATCGGAATTTGAAGGTAAATATTGTAAATAGGGAAAGTCCCAACGCTCGCGAGTTACGTTATGCACGACGTCATCGTCGTAAGATCATATGCTGGCAGACATAGGAAAATGACCTTATTTTGTCCTCTCTGACCCGTTTGTTGTACTTTTTTTTTAAATTTTTTTGCAGAAAACAAACTTAACATAAAAAGCAATATTTAGCCATATTATATTAGACATTTTTGACCTCGAAGCTTTAAAACTGTGCCAATTTAGGGGAAAACAGTTCCTGCCATAGCGTAGGTGATCCGATATTCAAAAAAGCGAACAGTCGATCAAAGCCATCGGCCTAAAGGCACTACAAGCTAATCAGACGCGCTTATAAAACCAACGAATATCCACGTACGGAGAAGTGGTTGGCCTCCCATTGTCGCTGGGAGGTCTCCCATTTAATCTTCCCTAACTGTTAGTTAAACATCGAAATCTTGAGCCTAGGTTAAGCCTAAAATGAAGCTATTTGTGGTCCTTTGTAAAAGTCTAAATTAAAGCTTTGGCAAGAGAGATTTTTTGTTCAATCTCACCTTCTAATCCTTCCCACACCTCTGTTTAAAGAGCAGGTAGTATTGTGCGGGATGGTATTTTAAACCTGGGCTCTAGAACTTTCATAAGATCTCTAAAACCTTCGTCATTTAAAACCTTTCGTCAATGAAAATGGCTGCACATTTTTAGTATTATAACTTCTTTTGTTGCCTGCCACTTAAAATAACTAATTTACATTTATTACACATTGCTTTACTTTCACTATCTTTGATTACAGTCTTTACCAAATATTAGACCTACGATTTGACATCGCAGTAACTGTTCACTTGAAAATAGGAAATTTAAATATTACTACTATAGACTTTGTTACATTATGTTTATTCACACATTTAATAAACCCAACTATTACAGCCTTAACATTTTAGTACATTTACAGAATTTTGTTTTTGTAAGATTTAATTAATATAACACGGATTATTTGTTCAAATTATAAAATTAATTACTTTAAAAGTTTTAATATATTACATAACTAAAGAATTTTAATTAACAACTAGGAATTAAAATAATTAACCGAAAAAAATATGTGATTACTAGCAAGATAAAAGCTCCATGCGAAGATGGGGACCATGAACGGGACCACTATACCAGGTTTGTGGATACAATCGAACATAGCGGGCACTTATAGGGTGAGGAAAGTTGTTCAACTTGTAACCATTTCTATCTTCATTACCAACAAAGACCTTTAAAAAGATTTAATATATTATTTAACGTAATAATATTCAGGTTTAAGATATTAATTATTTAAATTTTATAACTTTTTTAATCGCGCGTTGTTCATCGCTTCACATTTAACTTAAAGGGACTGCAACATGCAAAATTAAAATGTTTATAAAGGGCATTGTGACGTGTTTGCCAGCCCCTGATTACAATCTAAATAGCTTATTTCCTGCCCAAAAGTTACAGATTTTTGCTATTTTAAATAAAAAAATGTTACGACGATGCTTAAATTTAAGTTATCGACTTTATATTAAAGTTGTGCATAATTTAAGAATTCGTGTTGACACTGTTTTTAGGGAGCTAGAACAGCGTCCATAGCAACGTGATATAAATAGGTTCCATGTCTTGCAAAAAACAGTTTTATGGACAAAAATCACAACCACAAAATCAAATGTAGCATGCACTTAAAAAAAATGTTTTTAATTAACACTAAGGCTAAAAAGAATGCTGTTTTTAAGTAAGTTAGGTACTATAAACTGCTTTCCAAGCTACTTCGTACGCTAGGACCAAAATAGCTACGTTCGGTCTTAAGAAAACAGTAGATTATAACTTGCGTTAAATTATAAACTCACAACTTATTTACTACTTGGAAAAACATAAAAACGTCTTTCAACAAGTAGTAAACCCCATTTGGGGCTGAAAATGTAAAAGAAAGTCAGCACTGGAAAATAATAAAACTGAAATACAAAATCGGTAAAAAATTGTGATCCAGTTTAGCCTTAGAACCTGTAGAGTTTAAAAAACATCAATATTGCTATATTGGACATGTTTTAATAAAAAAACGTTTTTCCAGTCAAACAACGACTGAAGACCGAGTACAAACATAAGAAAAACCCACATAATTATTTTCACACCGGTTCGCGGGATTTTTACAACGTCAATTTTTTTAAATTACAAAACTTTTACTTTTAGATTAATAAAAAATTTAAAACTGTCGCAGACCTTTTATTGTTACAAACGACGAATAATTAAGTTTTGTAACAAGCTATGACATCACAAAACAATTAGAATAGGGATTGTTTAAACAATGGTTTGCTTGGTTATTATTATCTAGCTTGTATACAACACAAAACTTTTAAAAACAAGTTTTGGTGATTTTAAATAAAACATTTTTAATAAAATAAGTTTTTTTAAATTAATTAACACCAATTAATTAAAAACTGTTTCTAAACTTTAATAAGTTAAACAAAATAAATTTTCGTTTTAAATTTAAGCTTACCAGATCATTTCCATTATTTTGGATGAACTGCATATCTGATGTACTGGACCCATAAGATATCTTAAAGCTGGTGACCCAATAATGATTATGGTAATTTCCTTGTGTCACAACTCCTGTCACTCGAGTTGATATCTTGAGGTCAATTTGGATCCATTCCCCAACCCTGTCTATTAATTAAAACAATGTTAATGTTTATTTTCCACTAATTACAAAAGTTGTGAAACTTTATTATAAGATAGAAAATAATTCCAACAACTCACATTGTTTAGGTAACCAACCATAGGTATTAGCATCCAACCTTGCTGTATGTGGTAAGTAGCTGTTGCTATAATAAGAACTAACTGTGATGTCACTATCCGCTATTCTTCCATCTTTTAACCCAAGTCCACATACACTAACTATAAATATTTATGTTTATTTAGAATTAATCTTATAAGTTGGCATGATTTAGCTTAACTCTTAAATATTTAAATTGTAAAATTAAATATTACAAAATGTTTATAAATTGTTATATTGTCTGCTTACTGTTAGAACCTCGTAACTCAAAATTTGACAACAAATATAAATTTAGCGGCATTTAAAAAATGATTTTATTTGTAATTAAAAAATAACTTTTTATTAATTTATCATTTGATTTTTGGACTTTAAATAACCGTGTATTTTAAGTAAAAAGATCGAGTGGTTAAAGTTTTGTTAACATACAAATGTTGTTAAATTAAAACTGACATAATAACTAAATATCGGGTGTTAATATAATAATGTAGGAAAAGCACTTAGCATCGCAATCAGTTACGCTGCAAATGCTTTCCTAGCCTCAAAACAGCTGTGGTGCTGGTTCACAAAGAACGGCAAAAATCACCTGCATTGACAGCCGTGATGTAATTTTCGCCGTGAAACTGGGGGTATCAAAAACAAAAATATTTACAAACTTTATCAACACTATCAACCAGAACCAACCCATTATGAAGTACAAAAAAGGGGTCAACTGAAAATGAAGGAACGGAAAATGAAGGAACTGGAAAATGAAAGAACGGAAAATGAAAGGACCGTAGAATGAAAGAACGGAAAATGAAGAAACAGGAAAATGAAGGAACCGGAAAATGAAAGAACCGGAGAATGAAGGAACGGAAAATGAAGAAACCGGAAAATGAAGGAACCGGAAAATGAAGGAACGGAAAATGAAGGGACCGGAGAATGAAAAAACAGAAAATGAAGGAACCGGAAAATAAAGGAACCGGAGAATGAAGGAACGGAAAATGAAGAAACCGGAAAATGAAGGAACCGGAAAATGAAGGAACGGAAAATGAAGGGACCGGAGAATGAAAAAACAGAAAATGAAGGAACCGGAAAATAAAGGAACCGGAGAATGAAGGAACGGAAAATGAAGAAACAGGAAAATGAAGGAACCGGAAAATGAAAGAACCGGAGAATGAAGGAACCGAAGAATGAAAGAAAGTGAAGAAAGGAGAGGCGGAATCCTAAAAAATAAAAAATTCTGCGTCCCCCAAAAAAGAATACGTAAGAACCCCTTCTCAGGCAAAATAATAACTTTTGTTCTGTGAACCCAAATAACTGTGCAAACTCGCTGCCATCCTATGCGGTTAAAAGCCGTACAAATTTATTAACAATAAGAGAATTACAGAGAAACAATATTTATATGTATTGGTTATAGAAAAGGGTATGAAAACTAAGAAATACCTTTTTATTCAAGGACAGATCTAATTACCCATAAGGTAATTAGAATAACCAAATATATTTCGTCATTATATTGAAATAGTCAAACATTGTATAGACGCTATCTATGTACATATCAACGCCCCAATTTTGGATTTAGGTTATATCTCAATAACATTTTCTGTTGTTGTTTAGTTTTTACTATATAGTAAAAACCTTTAAAAAACATTATCAATAGTGACATAGTTCTTTTTATGTATGCGTTAGATTTTTGCTGAATATATTTTTTCCCGAATCTTGTGATTATTAATTAATTTGATATAGAATTACCATCCATTTTAATGACAGTGAAACGTACATCCATGTAATGTAGTTTTGTATTATTTAACCCAGTATATTATTTATTTTCGCATCGCAGAATAATTTAGTTTGTGTCTATTATGTACCATTTGATTAAGGTGTCGTTTTACGTGGAAGGCGAAGTTGTGAGTGTGTTGTATTTTTGATAATTGTGATTGTGGAGAAAGGAGTTAGTGTATTTTATATGATAATGATGTTAGTTTAGAAATGATTTAGCGTAATGTAATATTGTAATATTATCGCCCCATTTTTGTATATATATTGTTACCAATAAAGTATGTTAGCCAGAATTCTATTTGAATAAGGTTTTACCTAGGAATATATTTAAGTATTTTAATACATTACTGGACCTTTCTGTCACCCTGACCCAATTCCCTACAATAACTAATTATCTATGATAAAATTAATTTTACAGGTAAGTTTTAGCACTTTAAAAATGCCACTGTATTAAGTATACTTGTTTATATAAGGAACAATGTTAATAAATCATACAAAATATACTTGCAAGGTTTAAAACGTTAATTAATTTTCTTAAAATTGTTTTTATTTTAGTTTTGAGGTTCTAACAGTAAGCCGATGATATTATCATTATTTAACAAATGTAAAGTAACCAAAATACCTTTTATTTGGGGGAGAATTTTTTCTATCTCCGACACGACCTCCCCATCGCAAGAACACTCGCCAGTAACCCCAACTGACCCCTTGGGACCTATGGGGCCTATTTCACCCATCAAACCTTGTTCACCTCTAACGCCAGGACCCCCAATTGCCCCAATTTCACCCCTTGAACCTTTTTCACCTTTCTCCCCAGCTGGGCCAAGCTTTCCTGGTCTACCTTGTTTAGTTTCAGAAGGTTCATGAGCAGATGCAGCGGGGCTTGCACTAAAACAAACTTGGTTGTTTTGGGATGCAGCTAAGCATAACCAGAAGCACAAAAACATAAATATTTTCAAACTCATTTCGGTAAGTTTTAAGTTACAATTGTTTTGTTCTAAACTCATTTAACAAGCTAGTTATAATTTTGTTATTATTATTTATCACTAATAATTGAAAATAACATTCCTCTGTTCCGAGATTTTGTATCAAAACACGCAGGTACCAAAACACACCAAAAATTATATCTTGTTTAATTTTAAATCGGCTGTTATTTAAAAAAAATTTTAAGGAGATGTGACGACACTATGACGTAACAATGATAGGAACGCTGCATTAAAATAGTTATTCGAATTGTTATCTATTAAGATTTGAAGCGGCAGTAACTTAAACTCTTTGAGTGTTAATCTCTGACTGTTTGAATGGAAATGTAAATGCGCCTCATTTTTCTCTAATATATAGACATACAGTCATAAGCTTTACGTTATCTACTTATGACAATTCTCAATTAACTTAATAACCAAACAACGTTAATATTTGTAAACTTAAACATTTTTATCTAGTAACGCATTCAAATACCTTTTAAAACGGTAATTTAATTGTGATGTCATAATCTACTAAAGTGACGACAAAGCCTGCTATAGTTTAATTGTGATGTCATAATCTACCAAAGTAACGAAAAGCCCGCTATAGTTTAATTGTGATGTCATAATCTACTAAAGTAACCACAAAGCACGCTATAGTTTAATTGTAATGTCATAATCTACCAAAGTAACGACAAAGCCCGCTATAGTTTAATTGTGATGTCATAATCTACTAAAGTGACGACAAAGCCCGCTATAGTTTAATTGTGATGTCATAATCTACCGAAGTAACGACAAAGCCCGCTATAGTTAAATTGTGATGTCATAAACTACTAAAGTGACGACAAAGCCCGCTACCAGAGCCGTAAAGCGAGTCAGCTATTGTGGCATGCAACGAGGTTTCCCATAACAGCGTTAAAAATGTGAAACGTTTCAAGATTGTGCCAGTTAAAGTGTGGGGCAACAATCAAAGTAATTTTGTGAACGCTTTTCTGGATGACGGTTCAAATACAAGTATTTGTACTGCAAGCCTTGCAAAGAAATTAGAAGGAGACAAAAGAACACACCGAACTTTATACAGCAAATTAAGTAACTAGTCATGGGAGCCGAGTTGACTCACTCTGTGTAAAGGAGGTCAAACCGAATCGTTTATTGACAAAAAGATTTTGGTACTTGATCATATTGTCAATATAGGTGACAGCATTACAACCAAGAAAGTGGTAAACATATATCCGCATCTGCGTGACCTGAAGTTTCCTGAACTTAAAACAAAATCAGTGGAGCTACTTCTGGGAAACAATGTTCACGATGCATTCAGGGTTTCTGAATGGCGTTACGGCAAAAAGTGCCAGCCTTTCGGCCCGCATACGGCGTTGGGTTGGACGTTGTTTGGCTCAGACCATAACCGAAGAAAACCCTCCCAACGAACTAATGTTAATTTTATGCATGAGCCTGAACAAGTATCGACATCATGCAACAAAATTTCAGATGTTTTTGTCGAGCAATTTTCAAGACCTTGATTGTGCGCTAAAGAGCGAAATGTCAATAAAGGACAAAAGGACGTTGAAAATTATGAACAAAACAGTTTCACGAAATGGCTGACACTATGAAATTGGATTACTCTGAAAAAAGAAATATATATAACTCTTAAAGAATAGAAAAATGACACTTCAAAGGCTGCAATCTTTGAAAAAGAAGTTTATTGCTAACCCTAAAACTTTTAGGCAATATAGGGAAGAAATCGATGAATATGTAAAATAAGGACATGTGACTGTATTGGCTAATAGAAATTGTGTAAACGATATAACGTGGTATATACCACACCATTGTACGGGCCCTAAGTACATTATAGTGTTTGATTGTGTTGCAAAACACTGCGTTGTTTCTTTAAATGACGTTTTATTACAAGGACTTTACTAGCAGCCTCGTGGAAGTGCTTTTACGATCTGGTTCCAGAACTACATATTAACACTTGGAATAATTGGCTAAACACTTTTGTTGATTGAGATAACATTAGTATACCCAGATGTTTTAAACCTTAATATTGATTATGGTTGTATTTAGTTTTATCGCTGAAAGGACTGAATCCCGGTTTTAATCAAAGGCAATATGTACGTTGGTGGCAGGCTACGTAATTCAACCGTCCCTTTAATCACCGAACATCCGATGATTCTTCCATCTAACCAGGTTGTAACTGAGCTCATTGTAACAAAGTATCATGGCATGGGCATTCGGGAACAATCCATGTCTTGTCCCCCATTGATGGCTGAGGTGGAACGAATTTTAAACAGCAGACCTCTGGTGCCACTCAGCGACGACTGCAAGGATGAATTGGCATTGAGGCCAAGTATGTTGCCGAACAATGGACAACGACCTGCCTCCAGACACGTTTGTCAAGGAAGACAGTTACAGACGATCTTGGAGGTTCTACTTCTTGCTGATCAATTTTGAGAGCGATTGACAAAGGAGTATTTTGGACCTTCGTCATAATTGCGACAAAAGTGGCTTCAGCCGATGAGGAATTCACGGTTGGCGACGTGGTCCGTTAATGAGAACGCAAAAAAGAGGACTCTGGCCTAAAGGGATCATCAAGAAGTTAGACAAGAACGGGAGTGTGCGCCGTGTCCAGGTGCGCACTGCATATGCTACCTTAACCTGAGACAAAGTTTGCCTTCTAGAAGGGATCGCATTAATTCTGTATTTTCTATGTTTTTTGTGTTAACGCCTGCCTCACAGTTTTCTTCTTTACACATTTTAAAAAAAGAAATATTTAAAAAATTAACATATATATTTATCTTAACAACCGGTTAAAACTTTTTTAACTATTATACTTTTCGCCAAATTTTATTTTAAATATCGGTAAAATATGTTCTTGCGTTAAAAATATACGCGGGCTTAACGCTGCAGGCTCCCCGCAGTTTAATAAAAAATTTTGCAGACCGAAAGCTATTAGTCGTAAAATTTTGCAGGCCAGAAGCAGCCGTCTTTAATTCGTTTTAAAAAGGTTTTTGAAACAAAAATCTTCAAAAAAAAAATAATATTCTAAAAACCAACATATGTCATTAACGTAACAACCAATAAAAACTTTTATATATACTGTACTTTATGCAAAATTTTTATTTTAAATATCGGTAAAATATGGTCTTACGCTGACTTTATTCATGGGAATTTCATCGCCGACTCCCCGCCGTTTTTTGCAGGACAAATCTTCTGGCAACTCTTTAAACGTTTCATTCTTTGTGTTTTAATATATAAATTGATAAACATTAACACGGGCAATAACTAATAACATATTTATGCACATTCTCCAGTGTAAAAAATGATAAATTAATGCTTTTTCTTCAAATATTGTTTAGAAATACGGCCTATTTCGCAAAATACGTGATATCATAATGCATCGTCTTGCGTCACCTAAAAGCGCGCGCTTTCAAATTATTTTTTTATAGGTTTTAGTTTGTAAAATTAAAAAATAAATTGACACGGGAAAAGAAAGATAACATGTTCTTGCACATTATTCTTTAAAAAAAACTATTAATTTACTGCTTATTTTATTTCAAATACTGTCTAAAAAATTGTATAAAACTACGCGAAAATAAAATTTTTCGCGGTAATTAAAATGCAAAATCCCCGCTGTTCTAAAAAAAATCTTTGGGCCCTGGTTACCTTTCTTGTTAGTTCGCTGGTCGTAAAAACTCATAAAAAAGTAAGGCCGAAATGTACGACCCTGAGCCCCACTGTTTAAAAATAAGTTTTGTTTATAAATTCTGGTATTTTTTCGTAAAGTTATTCTATATATACCTTAGCCTAGCAATCAAAATGCGATCCCAGCAAAAGAACACTCGTTTATAAATGCTGGTTTGAAACAGGTAGAAAAAGGCAATCTTTAAATTTAGGAGAATTAGTCACAAGTTTTTTTTGTATAAATCTTTATCTTCGATGTGGAAGGTCGATTGTGCTAACTTAACATAGAGTTACCCAGTCTCGAGTTGCATTTAACAGTTTAGGATATTATAGATTATAATTGCCCGGTAATTATGCTGCTGATTAAGTGCTGACTCAGCAGGAGTTTATACCGTTTATAGCACTTTACTCGAGGGCGCTACAGCATAAGAGCAGTGGGGATTGAACCCACGACATCATGTTGGTGCAGCAAGTGTTGTTACAACTACACCACGCTGCTAAATGTTTAATAATTACCAATAATTATTATTTTTTCAAATTATATAAAAACCAAAAAAACATTTAATAAAAATTGTCCTGTTGTTAGGACATCGAACTAAAATTAAAAGCAACAAAATGTAAAAAATTTAAAAACCAAACCAACTTTTAAACAACGAAATTTTCAAGTTAATTTTATTACATTTTAAAGCAGTTAGTTATCCCATACCAAACAACTTGGTAGTTTACATTAAACTGATTAAGTATTTTCAACATGGTGGTGTCAGCTAAATATGACGCAAAACCTATTGACGAATATTTATTTAAATTGGAAGCGAATATGCTATAAGGTTGTTGAACTTGGTTAATCATTTATAATATCGATAAATAAAACTCGTTGGTATCAGCTAGGACAAATATTTATGGCTGAATAACAGGAAGTTATTTATAAAACTTGATGTTTTTATAAGGTCAATATGAGCTGTGATTACAAAAATTCTGCAAAATATTTACGCAATGTTTACGAAATTCTCAGTAATTTTGTGTTTACTGAATTGCAACATTTTGCAGACCTTGAACTAAAGTCAATATAATAAACATGTTGTTCACATGTTTATAATTATTTACTAACTTTAAGGCTTTACACGAATGCTACAAAATGCCAGCAGTGAGAATCAAAACCAGGATCTTAGGCCTTACACGAATGCTACAAAATGCCAGCAGTGGGAATCAAACCCAGAACCTCAGGTCTTACACGAATGCTACAAAATGCCAGCAGTAGGAATCAAACCCAGCCTTTTCAACCAAAAATCAATTTATAGAAATCATGTCTTTAACATTTAAATATTTTAATAATTGTAAAAGCATAGTTGCATAAAAACAAAAAAACTTTCTACAGTATTTTAATAATTAGTAATGTGCCGATCGCAGTTTTTTTTGATCAGATCACGATCCGATAACGTGACCGAACAATCGGTAACTTTATCGCCACTAAATACATCAACAAAATTGACCCTGTATGTTAAACACTTCTACTTATTCACCCGTTTAAATATTTAACCGTAATATTCAGTATAATTTACAAGAACTAAAAACAATTTTACTAGCGCGGAAATAAAGCGCTGTAAAAGTTTATGGAAATCTATGTGGTTAAGGCATGTGCGTGTTTATTTGTGACGTAAAATTAAATGTGACGTAATTACCGATCTGCCGATTTTGGACCTTGATCGGGTGATCGCAAAATACCTTCAAAAATCAGGGATTTACGATCACCATTTTGATCGGCACATCACTATTAATAATTTGCATTTTCGAAAGATAATCTTAAAAAATAGATGATATCAATTTTATAGTTTTCTAAAATTTTAAAAGAAGTAACAAAAACAAAATATATTTCAGAAATATAAAACAATAATAATTTCTCATAAAATATGGAGTAATTATAAAGTAAGGGAATACAAAATCTTAAAAGTAATAAAAACTGTAAAATTAACATTATTTAAATTTCTGTTTAGTTAATATAAATTAGAAAATAAAAACAGCAAGAATGGCAACAAATAATTTAGGAACTAAAATAACTCACTAGTATAATATTAAAAATAACTTTAAAAAAATTTTGGCAAAAAAATTCACTAATAAATATTTAATAAAATTAAAATATTGTCATGATAAAATTTTTAAATTTATAAATGTTTAACATAATTCAAAAACTTTATTTAATTTAAAGTTTCGTTTTATTAACTATCGCTTCACTTTCTTCACAATTATTCGCTTCAATGCTCATGTGCGGTGAACCACGCAGAAGAGAATTTTTTTTGAGTCAACAAAAAGAAAAAAGAACCTGAAATTAGAAAAAAGTTTTCGTAAAAACTAACCAAAACAATAAAAATCAAACTATATAAACCATTAAAATATTATTTAAAAAACTTGGCTTTGCTGCATGAGGTCCTGGGTTCGATTCCCACTGCTCTTGAGCTGTAACTTTATTAAGTAAGGTGCTATAAACTCCTGCTAAGCCAGCACTTAATCAGCAGCATAATTATCAGGCATTATAATCTATAATATCCCAAACTGCCACAGGCAACTCGAGACTAGGTCAGAGTAACAAATAAACCTCCATGTTTAGGTCGTAAAGTCGACCTTCCCACACCGAGGATAAACAATTATCAGAAAAAAAACTTACTAGCCAAGTAAAATCCTGGGTAAACGATGTACAGTGCTTCCCTGAAACCTAAAACTTTGATCATAGGTGGTACTATAAGAGGGGCATTCCCTCCGATATTATTGATCACAAAAATAAACATAGCGATCGCTGTCGCGCGTGACTGGGCAGGAAAGAACTCAACCAAAACAGTGAACAAAACTCCGAACCACATTTCCGCTGTGTTTTAAATCAAATTTGATTACAATAAAGCCATCTCAAAACTGGGTCGGGGTAACTGTTCTCTTAAAAAAATATGAAACTATTTACCGAATAAATAAGCTCCAAAGAGCGAAATAAAAGCATAAGGCGGAGAAAAGTAAAGAGTTCCCGCCGCTAGAGGGCAGGCTATTGCTTGACTAACGACCAAAACCCACAATCTTGTTCGTACACCTAAAAAAATTTGATTTAAAATTAAACCCCCAAAAAAATGGAATATTTCTAAATACAAATCTACAAAATTTGTGTTATATTAATAATACTGCCAATTTACATATAATGGGACATTTATATTAACCACTTTATATCCTATCCCTTCTCTGAAAATAAAACTGTTTTATTGTACTTATTTATCTTTAACGTGGGAAGGTCGAATGCACAACCTAAACATAGAGTAACATCAGTTACCCCGACCCGGTCTCAAGTTGGCAGTTTGAGATATAATAATTGCTCAATAATTAAGCTGCTGATTAAGTGCTGGCTCAGCAGAAGTTAATATCGTTTATAGCGCCTTACTTAAGGGCTCTACAGCATGGAAGCAGTGGGGATCGAACAACAGAACTTATGTAGTAAAGACAAGGGTTTTGACCACTACACCATGCTGCCAACCTTCAATTTATGTCAAAATTTTCAGATAATGCCATTTTCGAAAACTATTTTAGAAAAATGTCCATTCAGTAAAATCGATTTTTAATAATATGATCAAAATAAAGATTACCGTATCTAGAAGCGAGTAAATCGGACAAAATTCCACCAGTGATTATCCCAATCGTTCCACCAACGATAGAAGTTAAACTCATCCACAACCCCACCTCTGTGCCGGGGTAATATTGATCAAAATATAACTGACTGTTGTAAGACCAACAAAAACTTGCTGAAAATATTAAAATTTGATTTAGATTTTGTTCTCGATGTGGGAAGGTCGACTTCATGACCTGAACATAGATGAATATTTGTTACCCCGACCCAGTCCCGAGTTACCTTTAGCAGTTTGGGATATTATTATTTTTTTTGTATATATCTTTATCCTCGATGTGGGAAAGTCAAATGCGCGACTTAAACATAGAGTAACATCAGTTACTCCAACCCAGACTCGAATTGCCTGTGGCAGTTTGAGAGCGGAAGGGATCGAACCAAAGACCCCATGTAGTAAAGCCAAGTGATTCGACCACTACAGTATGCAGGGTGAGGTTTAAAGTTTGATTCCCAGTACCGGCATGTTGAAGCACCGACTAAGGATTTTATTCATAAATATAAAACTCACCAGAATGTCTGAATGAAGCCCCAACCAGTAACAATAAGATAGTTGGAGATTTGATAAATAATTTGAAAGTTGTCAAAATTGATTTCAACACCGACTGCTTTTCTAAATAATAAAATTTATAGCCAGGTTTATAAATAGCTTAGTTAAAAACATAGTTTGCAAAATAGACCAAATAACTTTTAAACATTTCTCCAAAAAAATAAGAAATTTTACGGCAGAATTAAAAAACATAATTCTTATAATGAAAATGGCAGAATGGTGTAGTGGTAAGAACAGTTGCTACACCACACATAAGGTCGTGGGTTCAATCCCCACTGCTCTCATGCTGTAGCACCCTTAAGTAAGGTGTTATAAACGGTGTGAACACCTGCTAAGCCAACACTTAATCAGCAGATTAATTATCCGACAAATATATTGAATAATATCCTAAATTTCCAAAGTCAATTTGAGACCGGGTCGGGGTAACTAATGTTACTTTATGTTTAGGTCGTGAGATCGATCGAATTACAGAAAACGGGTTCATTTATTAAACATTTTATCAAAAGTATTAAATACCAAAGTCTATCTCATATTTGTTATTCTCTTCAGCTTGTTCTATAATTTTACGTTCCGGTTCTTTGACAGAGAAATATAAAATAATCGCCATAATTATGCCTGGAGCTCCAGCTATAAAGTAACACCAACGCCAGCTCTAAGAAAAAATTAACAAAAAATTAGTTAAAAATTAATTTAAAAAAAGTTAAATCAATTTTGTTTTTTTGGGAGTTGATTTAATAAAAAAACCTAAAAATAAACTGATCAAAAAAGGGGTGCTACAACATGACAGCAGTTGGGATCGAACCCAGGTTCTCATGTAGTAAAGCCAAGTGTTCTGACTACTACACCATGCTGCCGGTAAAAAATATTTAAAAAATTTTCACCATTCCAAGAATGTTGGCGTCAGTCACATAATTTCCAACAGCAAATGCCAAGCCAGCACTTAATTAGAAGCTTAATTATCGGCTTATTGTAATTTATAATATCCCAAACTGTTGAAGGCAACTCGATACTGGGTCAGAGTAAATGATGTTACTCTATGTTTAGGTCGTGAAGTTGACCTTTCCACATTGAGGATAAATAAATATAAAAAAATAGTCGGTAATCAACCTGTTATATTTATCGCCAACAATTCCCATTACAACTCCCATAACAGTAAAAATGGCAATAAATATTGGATCAGCAAGAACTTGGTATTCTATTCCCTGGCCTGAGTAATTCCATTCACAATATATCGTTCCATTCAATCCCATGAGATTACATTTAAAAATTAGGATTATTAATAATTTACTTTGTTAGTTAGCATGTTGTAGCATCCTTGAGTAAGACCTAAGATCCTGAGTTTGATTCTAACTGCTGGCATGTTGTAGCATCCTTAAGTCAGACCTGAGATCCTGGGTTTGATTCCTACTGCTGGCATGTTGTAGCATTCTAAAGTAAGGCCTGAGATGTTGGGTTTGATTCTCACTGCTGACATGTTGTAGCATCGTTAGAAAGACCTGAAGTTCTTGGTTTGATTCTTATTACTGGCATGTTGTAGCATCGTTAGTTAAGATCCTGGGTTTGATTCTCACTGCTTAAGTAAATATCAACTTTATCTTGCAGTAAAATACAAAATTTTCTTTCCATCCCACATTCTGCAAATTTTTGTTAACGTTTACCTTTAGTATTATCTAATATAGATCTAAGAAAATAAAATAATATTAGCATGCAAAATTAACAACTACTCACTGTGTTGAATTCTTCACATCTCTGCATTTTGTGTTTGACAGTTTTTCAACATTTATGTCCAAGGTCAAACAAGCCATGTCTCCAAAATGAACGTCCTGTGCCATTTCCTTTGAGGTGACACCGATCATAAAATGACCCAACTCCCCAAACCCATAACACAACATTAGGATTGTTATACAATACCAATGATACATGGGCTCCCCTTTAAATGTTTTAACCATTTTGAAATTGTTTTCCTAATGTTAAAGTAAACTAAATTTAAATTCTGTTAAAATATATTTTACATTTATTAATTAGCGATATGGAAAGGTCGACTTAACAACTTAAAAAAAGCTGCTGGTTAAGTGCTGGCTCAGCAGAAGTTCATACGGTTTATATCGCCTTACTTAAGAGCGCTACAGCATGGAAGCAATGAAAATCGAACCCAGGACCTTATGTAGTAAAGCCAAGTATTCTGACCACTACACCATGCTGCCATTATTACAGTATATATAATTTTAAAATTTGATACATAAAAATTGTTCGTTATTTGTTTAAATATTAATAAAATAATAAAAACATTATTCAGCAAAAAAGATTTAATTTATGCCTAAAATTAACTTAAAATTTTATCCAGAATATATCAGCTAACGCAAACAATTTTGGCAAATATTGCCAGACCATAAATTTTCTGATATTTTTAACATTAATATATCTTAACATCTCTTTGTTTTTACTTTATAATTTGCTCAATTAATCTAAAAACATCTGTTTTTGGTCTGTTTACAAAATCACATTTCCTCAACGCGATGTCAACAAAAAGTTGAAGTAGTAACTCATATGCGGCGTACGAAAAATGTCACCACTTTTTAAATACTCATTGGAAGAAAGTCGCCTTCAAGACCTAAATATAGAGCAACAACGTTACCTCGACCCAGTCTTAAGTTGCCTTTAGCATGTTAGAGTATTATTGATTATATTTGCACAATAACTAAACTGCTTTATAAGTAATGACTTAGCAAGAGTTTGGGTCGTTTATAGCACCTTACTCAAGGGCGCTACTGCATGAGAGCACTGGGAATTAAGTCCAGGACCTCGTATAGAAAAGCCTAGTGTTCTGACTATTACACCAGGCATAATTTAACTAATACCGTTTTACTAATTAAACATGAATTAGAAACTGTACAAAAAAACGATGTTTTACCATTTTTATAACAAACAAACAAGCGCAAGACATCTACCTCAAAAACTAGCGACAAAAGACAACGACGGACAAAAGGCTAAGCTCTATAACCAACTACCTCTACTTAGTTTATAACAAACAAAACTAACTATACACACAACTAGCACAAGACATCTAACAATAACCTAGCGAGCGACCTTACTACTAAGACTAAAGCGCAAGACATGTAACAATAACCTAGCAAGCGACCTAACTACTAAGACTAAAGCGCAAGACATCAACCAAAAAAACCTAGCAAGCGACCTAACTACTAAGACTAAAGCGCAAGACATCAACCAAAAAAACCTAGCAAGCAACCTAACTACTAAGACTAAAGCGCAAGACATCTACCAAAAAACCTAGCAAGCGACCTAACTACTAAGACTAAAGCGCAAGACATCTACCAAAAAACCTAGCAAGCAACCTAACTACTAAGACTAAAGCGCAAGACATCTACCAAAAAACCTAGCGAGCAACCAACTACTAAGACTAAAGCGCAAGACATCTACCAAAAAACCTAGCAAAGCGACCAACTACTAAGACTAAAGCGCAAGATATCAATCAAAAAAACGGCAAGGGGCCTGACTAATAAGACTAAAGCGCAACATATCTATCAAAAACCTAGCAAAGCGACCAACTAATAAGACTAAAGCGCAACATATCTACCAAAAAACCTAGCAAGCGACCTAACTACTAAGACTAAAGCGCAAGACATCTACCAAAAAACCTAGCAAGCGACCTAACTACTAAGACTAAAGCGCAAGACATCTATCTAAAAACCTAGCAAGCGACCTAACTACTAAGACTAAAGCGCAAGACGTCCACCAAAAAAACTAGCAAACGACCTAACTACTAAGACTGCAGTGCAACACATCTAACAAAAAAACGGCAAGCGACCAACTACTAAGACTAAAGTGCAACACATCTAACAAAAAAACGGCAACACATCTAACAAAAAACGGCAAAACCCTAACCCTGACTACTAAAACTTTAAAACTGTGCCAAAATTTGGGGAGAAACAGTTCCTGCCATAGCGTAGGTGATCCGATATTCAAAAAAGCAAACAGTCGATCAAAGCCATCGGCCTAAAGGCACTACAAGCTGACCAAACGCGCTTATAAAACCAATGAATATCCATGTACGGAGAAGTGTTTGGTCTCCTATTGTCGTTGGAAGGCCTCCCATTTAAACTTCCCTAACTGTACGTTCAACATCGAAATCTTAAGGCTAGGTTAAGCCTAAAATAAAGCTATTTGTGGTCTTTTGTAAAAGTCTAAATTAAAGCTTTGGTAATAGGTTAATATAAAAAAAAGGTGGGACAAAGTCAAATGCGCGACTTAAACATAGAGTAACATCAGTTACTTCGACCCAGTCTCGAGTTGCCTGTGGCCCCCAGTCTCGAGTTATCTTACTTAAGGGCGCTACAGTATCAGAGCAGTGGGGATTGAACCCACGACCTCATGTGTGGTGCAGCAAGCAAGTGTTCTTACCACTACACCACGCTGCTGGTGACAAACAGAAGTGCAAATAAAATCATTTTATTGGTTTGTATGCAGCATAACTATTAAATATTTATATGTAGGTTTACGATTAAAATAAAAGCATGTGACATGGAAACGATTTAATGGTACAATAGTACTGTAGTTAACTTTCGTGAGTTAAAAACATATTATAAAATTTTTAAGTGAGTTAAAAACATATTATAAATTTTTAAGGTATATATATTGGACATTGTATATTTATATATATGCAGTAGTTCGCCAACTGTATGCTCCATTATTTATAGACTGTGTTTTAAAAAGGCGTTGCAGTAGCCTTTTTTTATTTTTATTTTGGTTTTTCGCGCATTGATAAAAGTAAATAATAAATACGATATACAATTAATATTACAACAATGCGACGGGAAAAAATGATAAAATTAATTTAATGATTTAAAACATGCCAAAAGTATTAATGTTTACACAAATATATTTAAGTATGTTATGTCATAGTCACCAAACCTATATATATATTGGGATTGTATATATATACAGTACTTCGCCCACTGTATACTCCATTATTTATAGACTATGTTTTAAAAAGGCGTTTAGGCTATATAGCTTCTTTAGTTTCTTGTATATCGACTGAAAAAGGCCCTTAGAAAACAGTTTACGGCGGTTTATGGAACAATAACCGCTTAAATTGGCTACAGAACAGAGAAGCCACACCATAACCTAAGTTTAAATTGCAACCACAGCTTGGTAGATTCTTTTCGAGCCTGTATCTGTTTAAAATCATATATCACAGTGTTTGTAGGTTAAAATACCGCGTGATGACGTCATAGCGAAAGACAGACTTCACGACTGAGTGGATATTGACATAGGAAACGCACAAGACATAAGCGCTTAAGTTTCACTGTTAAAATTTAACAACCCGGTTTTGAACAATAAATATCTGCAAGTTTAATAAACATTGTTAGATTGTTCAGTTATGAAGTTTTGATTGTTAATAATGGTTAAGAGATGGCCAAGAGAACGTATGTTTGTTCGAAGCGGAAATTGTTTTTAAGTTTTGTATTTCTGCTTCTAATTTCGGTTGCTTGCCTGGTCTGGACTGTCAACTTCTCTACAGAATATAAAACAGCGACCACGGACTCGGCAGTTGCTTTGAAACGATTATTCCGTCATAAAAGTAAACAATGGAAACGGAAAAAGGCGGAAAGAATTGAAAATCGAAACTTCGCGCAAAAAGAAATTGAAATTTTAGAACGAATACAAAACAAGAGCTTTGTTGAACCTGCAAGAAAAAATAATAGACCAAATGTTGAACGAAAAAGTAACTTTAAATTCAAGAAGAAAAATCTGCAAAACTTCACAACAAGAAGTGACGTCATCTTATTCTGGTACACCCCCTTTAACGAAATTACTACGGCACTTGAATTTTTATTCACCGATGCCAAAATTATCTTAACTTCAAATCAGTAAGTTAAATTGTTTTCACTTAAAATACCATAATTAAAAATTGTTAAGTTTAATTGCCTGGGGTCTTGAGTTTGATTCCCACTGTTGGCAACCCTAGCATGTTGAATTTTTTTAATAATATCAAACACTGCCATATTGTATAAAGTTCTAAATTTGTTGTTTTTTAACTGAAAATAAAATTGAGAACAAAGAAAAGTTTTGGTGGTATTTATTCTCGATGTGGGAAAGTCAAATGCGCGACTTAAACATAGAGTAACATTTGTTACCCCGACCCAGTCTTAAGTTGCCTGTGGCAGTTTGGAATATTAAAGATTATAATTGCCCGATAATTGATCTGCTGATTAAATTTTTTGTTCAGCAGAAGTTTATACAGTTTATAGCGCTTTACTCAAGGGTGTTACAGCATGGGAGCAATGGGGATTGAACCCACGACCACATGTAGTAAATCCAATTTTTCAGACCACCACACATTGCTTATTAAATGACTTAATTGTTAAAATTTTCTTAAATAAATCTCTTTTATTTAGAGCACAAGTTGAAACTAGTAAATGTGGAAATAGTAGATTAGTTTTTGACCGAAAATATGAGCGGGAAAGTCGATTTATCGTTTTTCACGCTGTCCAATTTGATATTAATGACCTTCCAAAAAACAGGTAAAAAAACACCATACGACCAAAACCATTAATTAAACACCATACGACTAAAACCATAAACTAAACACCATGCAACCAAAACTATAAACTAAACACCATGCGACCAAAACCATAAACTAAACACCATTTTCTTTTATTTTTACCAGAACAGCAGACCAATTTTATGTTTGGTGGAGTGCGGAAAGTACGGCATCGATTTCACAAAATGTTTACCTCAAGGACTTCTTCAATCTTACTGCGAGTTATCGGAGGTCTTCGGATGTTTTTGTGCCTTACGCTTCTTTTACTTGGGTGCTAAAACTTATTTCGTAAGTTAGGGCTAAATAAATAATTTGAATTGTTATCTTGTTGTTGATTGGTTTGATATACTGGCATTGTGATGTAGTGGTTAGGAGCTTAAATATATAAGGTCCTGGGTTTGATCCTCACTGCTCTCATGCTGTAGCGCCCTTGAGTAAGGCACTATAAACGGTATAAACTCTTGCTGAGCCAGCACTTAATCAGCAGCATAATTACTGGGCAATTATAGTCTATAATATTCCAAACTGACAAAGTCAACTTGAGACTGGGTTGGGGTAACTGATGTTACTCTATGTTTAAGTCGCGTATTCGACTTTCCCACATCAAGGATAAAGATATACACAAAAAAAAAAAGTTAATGTATTTTTTGGTTATAAATACATTGAGGACAAACAAATATGAAAAAAATCTATTTTTTTAACAGACCACGTTTTTATGTTTTTTTTGTAGGCCATTCTTCTAGCGGGTATTGAACCCAAAATCTTAGACGTAAGTTTTTTATTTTTTACAGAAATCCAGAAAACGGCAAAAACTTTTTCAAGCAACAGAATGATTTAAAACGAAATTATGTTTCGGATGAAATCGATTTAAAATACGCGGTTAAAGATCTTCCGAAACATTCCCTCGCCATTCGTCACCAAACTAACTCAAACCCAAATATTCACAAAAATTTAAAAAGTTTGATAAACAAAAAAAATAGGTAAGTTTAATATTTTTTTTCTTTTTATTTATTCTTAATGTGGAAAGGGCGACTTCTTGACCCAAACATAGAGTAACATTTGTTACTCAGACCCAGTCTCGAGTTGCCTTTAGCAGTTTGGGATATTATAGATTATATTTGTCCGATAATTAAGCTGCTGATTAAGTGCTGGCTCAGCAGAAGTTCATATTGTTTATAGCGCCTTACTAAAGGGGGCTACAGCTTAAGAGCAGTGGGGATCAAACCCATGGCCCATTAAAGTCATGTTTTAACCATTTACATCATGTTACCAGTTTGTTATAAATATTTATAGAATAAAAAACCATTATTACCCAGGTTGGTAAGTTGGATTGTCAGCAATTGTGGAAATACTGAATCAAGTTTTCTAAGATTTCAACTTTCTGATTCCATGTTGAGGTCCGGGTTGAAGATCGATCAATTTGGTTCCTGCAATGAACAGAATTTTCCAATTCTATCCCGCTGGGACCCGAACTTTTTTGAACTTCTCGGAAGGTTTAAATTTAGATATTTGTTTAATACTTTATCATAATCAATAATATCCCAAACTGACACAGGCAACTCGAGACTGGGTCGGAGTAACTGATGTTACTCTATGTTTAGGTCCACATTTGACTTTCCCACATCGAGAATAAAGATATATTTACAAAAAAAAAGATATACAAAAAAAAACTTGGCTTTACTTGATTCTAGGTTTGATTCTTACTGATCTCATGCTGTAGTGCCCTTTAGTAAGGCGCTATAAACGGTATAAACTTCTACTTAGCCAGCACTTAATTACCAGAAAGTCAATTAGAGACTGGGTTGGAGTAACTGATGTTACTCTATGTTTAGGCCATGAAGTCAACCTTCCCACATTGAGGATAAATTAAACCTTTTTTGTTTAGGTACAAATTTTACCTTGCTTTTGAAAACAGCCTCCACTGCCATGATTATGTAACCGAAAAGTTATGGTATAACTCCTTGTACAGCGGCGTCGTTCCAATCATCTTTGGTCCAAGCAGGAACGACATTAAGACAATTTTGCCACCGAAATCTTACATTTTTGCGGAAGATTTTAAAAGCCAAAAAGACCTGGTAAAATATCTTAAATATTTGGACAAAAATGTCACGGCTTACGCTGAATATTTACAATGGAGAACTTGGGTTAAATATTTAGATAATGACGGCGAAATTTCAAATAAACACATCCCAAGCTTGGTTAGAAAATATTTAAATCCACGACCAATTGGTTTTTGTGTTTTATCCTCGATTACCAAGCCTAACGTCGTTCATGATCTTAATAAATGGTGGATAGATGAAGAACGAACTGAATGTAAAGACGCAGAGTTGGCTTACGAACGGTTTACTCAGCATTTTTTTACCTGATTTTTTGACATTATTATCTTTTCTCTAATTTTATTTTTTGACATATTTTCTGTTTTTATTGCAATATTTTCAACTATTTCGACCTTATTACAAATACTTCATTTAATAAAAAAAATTTAACTTTTTTTTAAATGTGTTTTTTTAATTAGACTGTTAATAAGTTTAGCTTACCTTTATAAGCTTAATAACACTAACAAATATGCCAAAGACTCAGGTTTTACTCAAAAATGCTACAACATGTCAGCAGTGAAAATCAAACCCAGGATCTCGGGTATTAGTTAAGGATTTTACAACATGCCAGCAGTGGGAATCAAACCCAGGATCTCAGGTCTTACTTAGGAATCCTACAAGTTTTAGAATATTAGAATAGAATTAATGCGATTGAAAATAATGATACATAGATTTTATTAAGTTTAACAAAATGGTCGTCCAGGCAATATTTGTTACACTTAGTTTAATAAAGCTTAATATGTTAATAAGAATGAAAATAACGATTGTGATTAGTAATTTGATTAGTTTACAAGTTTAAACTTTTGATTAGTTTACCCTTTAAATGATTCAACAAAAAGAAAACTTACCCACAACAAAAAAACAAAGATTTTTAATATTTACAATAAACGGCAGTTAAAAGTTTTCAAACATTGTTTTTTGATCGAAATGTTAAATTTTTTTTGTGAATCGAAAGAAAATGGTTTTAAAATATTTACAGAAACTATTGAATGATAATAAGGTTATAAACGCAATATAATAAAGTAAGTTGACACCAGAATTACAAAATGAAAAAGTGTCTTCCAAATTCCAAAAATTTTAAAATCGACATTTTTTCATAAATTTGTCAAAATTAAAGGGGATTTCCCAGATAAGAGAGGATAGGGTAGAAGGGGTGTAATGAAATATGTAAAACTTTTAGTAAAATGGTGTTTTTTAACATATGGATATCAGAAAAAAACAACCATTTATAGAAATGGTTTTTATTTATTTATCAGTATCTCAAAAAAATGATAACAAATTTTTCGAAACATTTTTGTTCAAAAATCTTCCAAATCTTCACCCGTTCCAACCTCCAGTGAGTTTGAAGAACTTCTCCTCATCGAGAGTTTCGTCGGCATCTTTGGTCCTCATCGAGAGGAAGATGTATCCTCCTATCAACTCGTGGACTAACTTGGGGCTAAAAAGCATTTACCGTTAAAGTTTTTACCCTCAAAAGTGGGTTAAACTTTACCCCCTTTTATGTAGTTGGGTTCAATCCCCACTGCTCTTATGCTGGGGCGCCCTTTATTAAGGCGCTATAAACGGTATGAACTCCTGCAGAGCCAGCACTTAATCAACAGCTTAATTATTGGGCAATTGCAATCTATAATATCCCAAACTGCCACAGGCAACTAGAGACTGGGTTGGGGTAACTGATGTTTTATTGAGGATAAACAAAAGTATAATTTTCAGACAACAAGGTGTCCCTAAACTTACCTAAATCTCGTACAAGCAAACATAATTGATTTCGATTCCTCCGCAAGTTCAACAATGACTGTGTTGGTATCCCAATTTACACTCCATGCCTAGAAACAAAACTAATTTAATAAAACTTCGCCAAATAAGGTTCTCAGTTTGATCCCCACTGCTCTCATGCTGTAGCGTCCTTGAGTAAGGCGATATAAACAGTATGAACTTCTGATGAGCCAGCACTTAATCAGCAGCTTAATTATCGGTTAATTATAATAAATAATATCCCAAACTGCCACAGTCAACTCGAGACTGGGTCAGAGTAACTTATGTTACTTTATGTTTAACTCTTAAACTTGACTTTCCAATATCAAGGATAAAAAAAAAGGTAAACTAAGCGTAAATTACCAAACAAAAAACTATTTTAAATATACTGACAATACATAAACTAAAAAAAGAAAACTCAAGACAGAGTCAAGCTAACAAATGAAATCTACCTTCATTGTGTTGTACCTCCATGTTTTAGTTGCCTCACCAGATGCAGCATCCATTCGAATAATTCGATTGTACGCGATCGCTGCAAGCTCCTAAAAAAACTCATTGTTAAAAATCTTTCTAAAACTAGATTTACAATCGGTGTTGTAACATCATTTAGTAAGACCCTAAAGCCCTTGGTTTGATTCCCACTGCTGACATGTTGTAGCATCTTTGAGTAAGACCTAAAATCCTGGGTTTGATTCCCACTGCTGGCATTTTGTAGTATCCTGAGTAAGACCTGAGAGCCTGGGTTGGATCTCAACTGCTGGCATGTTGTAGCATCCTTGAGTAAGACCTGAGATCCTGGATAAACTTTTAAATTATTAAAATATTGAAATTTACCTCTTTTCTACAATTTTGAAACTTGACAAGAAAGTAGGTGATCCCAAAGTCAGGTAATGATTGCCAAGCCTTAATGTAAGCTAGTTTTGCATTAGCAAGATTGTAGCTGCTATAGTTAGCAACGGATTCCTGAATTTTTCGAACCGCAAGCTTAAAATAAAAAAAATTTTGTATATATTTTTTGTTTCCTTTTTATTTATCCTCGATGTGAGAAGGTCAACTTAATGACCTAAACATAGAGTAACATTAGTTACCGTGACCCGGTCTCAAGTTGCCTGTGACAGTTTGGGATATTATATAGATTATAATTGCCCGATAATTCAGCTGCTGATTAAGTGCTGGCTCAGCAGGAGTTCATATCGTTTATAGCACCTTACTCAAGGGCTCTACAGCATGGAAGCAGTGGGAATCAAACCCATGATCTTATTAACTTCTACTACCTCCTATTATCAACCTTAAAAATTTTTAAAATAATTTTGGTTACTTTGTTCCCCAGTTTTTTGAGATGTTTTTTAGCGACATAGAATTGTGGTTCAATGTTCGTTGTCAGACTTCCCAAACCGTCTCCACTTGCTTAAAATAAATCGAAAAAATTTAAAAAAAATTTTAAAAATATAAAAAAATAAATTTAAAGAAGAATTAGTTTAATAATTTTTTTAATTCAATATGTTTGTAAAAATAGAACTATTTAACAGAAAATTAATAAAAAGAAACGTTAAAGAGATGGTTCGGTCGTAGAGTTTCTTTTTTAATTATGTTGGAATTTTTCCAACTTTCACGAGGATACCATTATTTTAAAAATTGGTCAAGTAGTTTTTGAGATATCGGGATTTGAAGGTAAATATTGTAAATAGGGAAAGTCCCAACGCTCGCCAGTCACGTGACCCACGACGTCATCGTCGTAAGATCATATGCTGGCAGACACAGACGTAGGACCAATTTTTAAAATAATGGTATACTCGTGCAAGTTGGAAAAATTCCAACATAATTAAAAAAAAAAACTCTACGACTGAACCATCTCTTTAAGTATAACTTTACATTTAAAATATTAAAAAAGGTTAAAGTTAAATTTTATCTCAATTCAGACATTACAATATTGTTGGTTAGCAGACAGGACCGTAATTTAACTTGATTTATAAATATTTTTAACCATAGTATTAAAATCACTTGAGCAAAAAATGTAAACAAAAAAATATGAGTAAGTGATGTATATAGCATGTTAGTATGGTTGACACTGAATCACAAAATGGCTTTAGAATCTTTAAAAAATGTCTGTGGTACTTACAATTTAGTTTTCAAAAATACTGGAAAATGATTAACATAAAAAACCAGGTTACCATAATGTTTTGTGTGACGTAGAAAGTTCTAAGTAGAGTAGTGAATGTATACAAGCTAGTACTTTCTACATCATCACAAACAGGACTTCCCTTTTTTTTAAATTAAGTTAAAGTTTTTTTTAAAAGTTGTGTAACTTAAAAAGTAATTAAAATTATTTAAAGTTAAAATCATTTTTGTGTTCAGTGACACCAACTTTATTAATTTCTGAGCAAAAAAATATCGCTAATATAGGACTTTAAGATAATTTTTTACCATTCCCATTCCCTGTCCCACTTTTTTGCAGTTTAAGCAAAGTTCGGAAATTTTGGACTTCGTTTTCGTAACTCGAGTCTGCCATCGTGTGGCCTTTCGCTGCCAGTTTACACGCAGCTATCCATTGACAATACACAACGTCCTTAAAAAAATTAAACAAGAGTTGTAACTTACAGTAAAAAGATGGAGAAACAAGGGATGTAACTTTAAGTAAAAAAAAAAAAAAAAAAAAGTTGTTACTATTAATAAAAAAAGGTAAAAATAATACTTGTAAGTAACAAAGAAAATAGTAAAGAATAATAGTTGTAACTAATGGTGATGTGCCGATCGCCGTTCTTTATAATCGAAATCGATCTGATAACGTGACCGAACAATCGGTAACTTTATCGTCACTAAATACAAAAAAATTGACCCTGTATGTTAAACACTTCTACTTATTCACAAGTTTGTTTAAATATTTAACCGTAATATTCAGTATCATTTACAAGAACTAAAAACAATTTTACTAGCGCGGAAATAAAGCGCTGTAAAAGTTTATGGAAATCTATGTGGTTAAGGCATGTGCGTGTTTATTTGTGACGTAAAATTAAATGTGACGTAATTACCGATCTGCCGATTTTGGACCTTGATCGGGTGATCGCAAAATACCTTCAAAAATCGACGATTTACGATCACCATTTTGATCGGCACATCACTAGTTTTAGAGTATTTTTTAAATAAGGTTTTAAACAAAGAAAAAATAAAAATTTAGGGTTGTAACTATCGATAAAAGTAGGTAAAATAATGATTGTAGCTAATAAAAAAATAAGAGTTGTAACTCACAGTGAAGGAAAATCAAATAAGAGTTGTAACTCACAGTGAAAAAAATAAAAAATTAAAGGTTGTAATTAAAAAAGTAAAAATTAAGAGTTGTAACTTACGGTGTCACATCTAAGCCACAACTCTGACATTCCCTCGGCACTAGGGATTAAAAGTTTGATGATATATTTTTCCTCTCCAATATTCACATCAGGGATAACTTCTGCTCCCTTCAACTTAATCTAAAATCAAAATTTAAAAACAACAAATTTAAAATAAAATAATATTTTCACATATTTATAATCCAACAAATAATTGCTAAAGTTAATAAAATTAACGGCCGGAACACTCTACTTAAAAGCGTCACAGGATGAGAGCAGTGGGAATCGAACCTGGGACTTTATGTAGTAAAGCCAAGTGCCAACAACGACACCAAGTAATAAATAGAAATCCAATAAAACGTTTAAATTTTAATTCAAAAAAAAAAAAAAAACTTTATACCGTTTATGTCACCTTACTCAAGGGCGTATAGCATGAGAGCAGTGGTAATTGAACCCAGGACCTTATGTAGTTATAATAATATATGATAATAATTTTAAATAATTTGGAATACAAACGAAATTTAAAAAATTTTAAAAGAACAAAAAAAATGCCATTTTTAACCCCCCCCCCCCCCCCCTAAAAATCAAATTATTTTTGTAAAACGAACCGTAGTTGGGCTTAGTAGAGATGCCGCATCCTCTTTAGATTTAAAATAAGAAATATTCGTATCTTTGAAGATAAAATAATGTTTCTTGTAACCTTTCAGGGTAAACTTTTTGGGTCTAAAAAAAATTTTTTAAATTAAAAAAAAAAATTCTAAAATTTAAAAAATTTTTTTTTTTAACAAATAGAGTATTTTAATTAGGTTAAAAAATGTTGTTAAAAAAAAATAACTTTTAGTATACTAACTTGAAAAGTTTAAGATAGTGTGACAACTCAGGAACTGATGTAATATCACCCTACAAACAAAAAATAATTTTCTTATTTTATAATCTAAACTTTAATTTATCTAGGTGGTTTAGTGGTAAGAACACTTGACTTCATACCATGAAATTTTGGGTTTAAAACTATTTAAAATAAGGGGCAACAGTGGGAATCAAACCTTAGAACCTTAGTTTTAGGTTTAAAACTATTTAAAATGTGTGGCAACAGTGGGAATCAAACCTTAGAACCTAAGTTTTAGGTTTAAAACCAATTTAAATAAGAGGCAACAATGGGAATCAAAGCCTCGAACCCAAGTTTTAGGTTTAAAACTATTTAAAATAAGGGGCAACAGTGGGAATCAAACCTTAGAACCTTAGTTTTAGGTTTAAAACTATTTAAAATGTGTGGCAACAGTGGGAATCAAACCTTAGAACCTAAGTTTTAGGTTTAAAACCAATTTAAATAAGAGGCAACAATGGGAATCAAAGCCTCGAACCCAAGTTTTAGGTTTAAAACTATTTAAAATAAGGGGCAACAATGGGAATCAAACCTTAGAACCTTAGTTTTAGGTTTAAAACTATTTAAAATGTGTGGCAACAGTGGGAATCAAACCTTAGAACCTAAGTTTTAGGTTTAAAACCATTTTAAATAAGAGGCAACAATGGGAATCAAACCCTCGAACCCAAGTTTTAGGTTTAAAACTATTTAAAATAAGGGGCAACAATGGGAATCAAACCTTAGAACCTTAGTTTTAGGTTTAAAACTATTTAAAATGTGTGGCAACAGTGGGAATCAAACCTTAGAACCTAAGTTTTAGGTTTAAAACCATTTTAAATAAGAGGCAACAATGGGAATCAAACCTTAGAACCCAAGTTTTAGGTTTTAAACAATTTAAAACAGGAGCAACAGTGGGAATCAAACCTTAGAACCCAAGTTTTAGGTTTTAAACAATTTAAAACAGGAGCAACAGTGGGAATCAAACCTTAGAACCCAAGTTTTAGGTTTTAAACCATTTAAAATAAGAGGCAACAGTGGGAATCAAACCCTAGAACCCAAGTTTTAGGTTTTAAACAATTTAAAACAGAAGCAACAGTGGGAATCAAACCTTAGAACCCAAGTTTTAGGTTTTAAACAATTTAAAACAGGAGCAACAGTGAGAATCAAACCTTAGAACCTAAGTTTTAGGTTTAAAACCATTTTAAATAAGAGGCAACAATGGGAATCAAACCCTCGAACCCAAGTTTTAGGTTTAAAACTATTTAAAATAAGGGGCAACAATGGGAATCAAACCTTAGAACCTTAGTTTTAGGTTTAAAACTATTTAAAATGTGTGGCAACAGTGGGAATCAAACCTTAGAACCTAAGTTTTAGGTTTAAAACCATTTTAAATAAGAGGCAACAATGGGAATCAAACCTTAGAACCCAAGTTTTAGGTTTTAAACAATTTAAAACAGGAGCAACAGTGGGAATCAAACCTTAGAACCCAAGTTTTAGGTTTTAAACAATTTAAAACAGGAGCAACAGTGGGAATCAAACCTTAGAACCCAAGTTTTAGGTTTTAAACCATTTAAAATAAGAGGCAACAGTGGGAATCAAACCCTAGAACCCAAGTTTTAGGTTTTAAACAATTTAAAACAGAAGCAACAGTGGGAATCAAACCTTAGAACCCAAGTTTTAGGTTTTAAACAATTTAAAACAGGAGCAACAGTGAGAATCAAACCTTAGAACCCAAGTTTTAGGTTTAAAACCATTTAAAATATGTGGCAACAGTGGGAATCAAACCTTAGAACTTAAGTCTTAAATTTAAAACCATTTAAAATAAGGGGCAACAGTGGGAATCAAACTTCAGAACCCAAGTTTTAGGTTTAAAACAATTTAAAATATGTGGCAACAGTGGGAATCAAACCTTAGAACTTAAGTCTTAAATTTAAAACCATTTTAAATAAGAGGCAACAATGGGAATCAAACCCTCGAACCCAAGTTTTAGGTTTTAAACAATTTAAAATAAGGGGCAACAATGGGAATCGAACCCTCGAACCCAAGTTTTAGGTTTTAAACAATTTAAAATAAGGGGCAACAATGGGAATCGAACCCAGAACCTCAAATTGAACGTACCTTGCTAACCACACTGTTTGTTCCCAGAGAACCTTCCAAGTCTTGTAAAGCTTGATCAATATCTCGATTGTCGTTTTGTTCAACGTCTTCGTTTGTGTTTTCCGATAACTTGGAGATGTGGTACTACAAAATAATTGTCATAATTAAGTTTGTGATGTCATAATTAATTTCATGATGTCAGAGTTAGGTTTGTGATGTCATAATTAAGTTTGTGATGTTATAATTATGTTTTTTATGTCATATTTAGGTTTGTGATGTCATAATTAAGTTTGTGATGTCATATTTAAATTTGTGATGTCATAAATAGGTTTGTGATGTTATATTTAAGTTTGTGGTGTCATATTTAAATTTCTGATGTCATAATTAAGGTTATAATGCCATAATCAAGTTTTGATGTCATTATTAAGTTTGTGATGTCATAACTAGGTCTATGATGTCATATTTAGGTTTGTGATGTCATAATTTAATATATGTTTTGAATTTTACCTGTAAAGATGCAAACATGATCATCTCTTCCTCGGTGCAGTCAATATCCTCACATAATAAATTCCATTTTGCTTGCTCAAACAACTGATTTATCCTCACAGCATCGTACTAATTAAAATATATTTTAATTATCTGAAAGGGGTAAAGGCAACTCGAGACTGGGTAGAGGTAACAAATGTTACTCTATGTTTAAAGATATTTTTTTCAAGTTTAATCATTTAATGACAAGGAAAGTGTTGTAGTAGTCAGAACACTTGGCTATACTACACAAGGTCCTGGGTTCGATCCCCACTGCTCTCATGCTGTAGCGCCCTTGAGTAAGGCGCTGTAAATGGAATAAACTTCTGCTAAACCAGCACTTAGTCAGCAGCATAATTATCGGGCAATTATAATCTTTATAATATCTCAAATTACTAAAGGTAACTCGAGACTGGGTCGGGGTAACTGATGTTACTATATGTTTAGGGTGTGAAGTCTAACTTTCTACATTGAAAATAAAGATATATAAAAAAAATAATTAAATCTTACAGATTTGTTCGTTTTTTACGCATTGAGGATAAATAAATCTATATATAAAAAAGAAATATTTAAATTTTAATAAAATTTTTTTTTTTTAATTTTTGTTAAATTCAGTGTTCCTGATATTCAACATTTATTAAAGGTTTGTTGAATGATAATTTGAAATTAATAACTTCCTATACTGAATAGAAAAATTTCGTGACGTCATTTTAATAGAAAAATTTCAACTCTGTTTCAGCTAAATAAGTTTTAAAATTTCTTTTTTAATTTTTAAAATTTATTTTGTAACTTATAACTTTTATAAAATTAAAATATTACTTTTTTATTTTTTAGTATGTTTTAATTACAATAAAAATTAAAAATTTTTCCAAATTTTAAATTAGAAAATTAAAAAAAAAATTTAGTTTAAAAAAACGAACAAATTTGTAAGATTTAATTATTTTTTTATATATCTTTATCCTCAATGTAGAAAGTTAGACTTCACACCTTAACATAGAGTAAATTTGTAACCCCTGACCCAGTCTCGAGTTGTCTGTGGCAGTTTGGGATATTATAGATTATAATTGCCCGATAATTAAGCCTATGATTAAGTATTTGCTTAGCAGGAGTTCAGACTGTTTATAGCACCTTACTTAAAGGCGCTACAGCATGAAAGCAATGGGGATTGAACCAAGGACCTCATGTTGTGAAGCCGAATGTTTTTACCAACTATATCATCAGTAATATTAAAATACCTTCGGATTAAGGTCAAAGAAGGAATAAAACTTGAACCGCAGCAAAATTGTGTCTTTTTCATTAACTCCTTGCTCCATCAAACAGCGTGAACTGTCGACCCATCTAAACACAATCGTTAAGGTTAAAACCCGGGAATAAAAGTGCTTACCCAGAACTTAAAAAAGTGCTTACCAAGAAATAAAAAAGTGCTAATCCAAAAACAAAAGTATTTAGAAAAACCCACTATTTAAAAAAGTCCATACACACTATTAAAAAAGTCCTTACCCAGTATTAAAAAAGTGCTTACCCAATATTAAAAAAGTCCTTACCCAGTATTAAAAAAGTGCTTATTCAGTATTTAAAAAAGTCCTTACCCAGTAATAAAGTAAGTCCTTACCCAGTATTAAAGTAAGTGTTTACCCAATATTTAAAAAATCCACTATTTAAAAAAGTACTTACCTGGTATTAAAAAAGTGTTTACCCAGTAGTAAAAAAGTCCGACCTAGTATTAAAAAGTGCCTACCCATTAAAAGTGCTTACCCAGTGTTAAAGCCAGCTTTGTCGACGTAGTTTTTCGGTCTCATGAGGTTTGTCAATGCTCTTGTTGATGGCTTCTGGCTGTTGATCAACAACTTTGTGTCGATGTACGTCGTGTCGAGAAACTCAAGACTCTGCGACATCGACGAAGATTTCATGTTTTTGGGGGTGAGGGTATTGTACATGGGTGACCCTGGGTGATAAATTATAAGTTTATCCTCAATGTTAGAATAGTGAAACAGGCAGCATGGTGTAGTGGTAAGAACACTTAGTTTCACTACAAGAGTTCCTGGGTTTAACCCTCACTGATCTCATGCTGTAGAGCCCTTGAGTAAGACGCTATAAACGGTATGAACTCCTGCTGAGCCAGCACTTAATCAGCAGCTTAATTATCGGGCAATTATAATCTATAATATCCCAAACTGCCAAAGTCAATTTGAGACCGGGTCGGGGTAACAGTTGTTACTCTACCCATTTCGAGGATAAATAAATATATAAAAAGGAATTAAACTCCGACCCTAAATCTACTGAAATGAAGTTAAAAAAGCTTTACCATAATTAAGCGCTAAAAATTTCCTAATATAAGCAAATGCCAGCAGATTGTTTTACTAAAAATAAAACACTAATATCTTGAAAAGCATGACAACTAAAAATTAACCTTCATTTTTATGGAAATATAATGATTAAAAATTATATAAAATACAATATTAATAAATAAAAAAATAAATAAAATCATTGGTTCATGTAAACTGTTCGTAACTCAACAAAAAAAAGTTACGTTCTCAAAACCAGTGAATTTAGAAGTTACGTAATATTTACCAGATAGCTCTCTCGTAATGTAGCCTATGCGAATAAATAATAAACAATAAACAACATTAGCTATAAATTACTACATTTTGGTGTAATATAGTTTAATTAAACAGTTATAAGTTCGATTATGTCCCAAATTAGGCAGTACGCTTGTTGATAAACAATAGTCGTCAGACAAGACTTATTGTTTTAAGTTTGCGACTTCACTGAACACCGACGGTTGATTTGCAGACATCATCTTAGTCTTTAAATATATATACCCTTACCCCAACCCTATCTAAGTTTAAAACGAAAAAGGCGTTGCGTAGGAGAGTTACGTACAAGCTTCGAGTAAATTTGGAAGGTATGTAGTGTTTATCAGTTTTGTCTGGGTACGGACAGTTAACGTGAACCAAATCAATTATATATAAATTTGAATGCAAATTAATTTTTAGGCATTATATTAATAAATATACAACAAACATCAGGTTTATGAAAATGAAGTTATTTTTGATTATTTTAATTAAATTTATGTAAATTACGACATTGAAACACATAATACCTGGTTTAAGTCTCGTAATGTTCTTATGTATTGCTTAAAAATAAACTTTTTATTCAAAACTATTTATTTTGAATTTAAACTTAAAAAGACTTATGGTTTTCAAAAATATGTCAATTATGCAAAAATATATAATAAAGCTTAATGAACGACATAAAGGCAGTGTGGTGTAGTAGTCAAAACATTTTCTACACTACATGAGGTCCTGGGTTTGATCCCCACTGATCTCATGCTGTAGCGTCCTTGAGAAAGGTGCTATAAACAATATGAACTCCTGCTGAGCCAGCACTTAATCAGCAGCATAATTATTGGGTAATTATATTCTATAATATCCCAAACTGCCACAGGCAACTCGAGACTGGGTCAGAGTAACTGATGTTACTCTATGTTTAAGTCGCGCATTTGACTTTTCTACATCGAGGATAAAGATATATACAAAAAAAATGTGAATGTCCAAGTTATAGACCTTCAAAAAACTGCAATTTTTGTTTGTGGGTCAATTAATCCTGTCCAGAGAATATTAACTAGTTTATAAAATCATTGCAAAATAAAAGTAAGTTAAAACAAAAAATTAAAAATAATTTTAAAAAAAATTTACTAAAAATAAAAATTTTGAAATTTTCACCTGGGGTGTAGGGTGAAGTTGGGGTAAGTCCCGGGGTTAATACATTCGGGGTCAACAAACCCTCATCCTGATCTTGGGTGTCCTTTTTGGGGGTGTTTCCCGCTTTTGGGGCTTTCGGGGGAATCATGATTGATAACTCTTCTGGGTGTCGAATATCTAAAAAAAATTTTATTTAATTTAAGAAATTTAAAAATCGAATATCGACAATAAAAACCGGCAGCGTGGTGTAGTGGTCAGAGCACTTGCTACACCACATGAGGTTGTGGGTTCAATAGCCACTGCTCTTATGCTGTAGTGCCCTTAAGTAAGGCGTCATAAACGGTATGAACTCCCGCTGAGCCAGCACTTAATCAGCAGCATAATTATCGGGCAATTATAATCATTAATATCCCAAACTGCCACAGGCAACAGGCACCTCGAGACTGGGTCTGAGTAACTCATGTTACTCTATGTTTGGGTTGCGCATTCGACTTTCCACATCAAAGATAAAAATATTACAAAAAAAAATTATGAAAAATTGAAAATAAAATTTAATTTTAAACCTGTCTTAATAAAGAGTTAAAAAAAAAACTTCGTTTATTTTTTTTTGAATTATTTTTCCATTATTTTTATTTTTATTTTTTTTAGCAGGGTATTTCCTTTTTATAATTTAAAAATTTTTATATAAAAATTTAAAAAGTTTTTTTACAGAGAAGGGCTTTTGGTGAACTGGGGGTTCAATAAAAGATGTCCATTGTTAGTAAAAGTTTATTTTTAGCTGAAAACTCACCAAAAAACTTGCACATCTCGATAACAACATGTAAAACTTTAGCAGCAAAATTTACTCGCACATTTGCATATTGTAGATCGGGTAACTGGACCTTTACAACCTAGCAACAAAATATAAATTTATTTGTATTTTATTTATCCTCGATGTGGAAATGTCAAATGCGCGACTTAAACATAAAGAAACATAAGTTACTCCGACCCAGTCTCGAGTTGCCTGTGGCAGTTTGGGATATTATAGAGATTATAATTGCCCGATAATTATGCTGATTAAGTGCTGGCTCAGCAGGAGTTTACACCGTTTATAGCGCCTTACTCAAGGGCACCACAGCACGAGAGCAGTGGGAATCGAACACAAGACCTATTATAGTAAAGCCAAGTGTTCTAACCACTACACAAAGGTCAATTTAAATTAAATTTTTTTAAATATTAATAACAAAGTGGATTATAAAATTCCAAAAGCATAAATAAAACAGCTTCATTGTAAAGTTCATAGTTTAATTTATATGTAGCTTTTGATATGGTCAATAACTGCATACCTTATGTTTTGGGGTGTAAAGTAACTCAGCGTCCGCCTGAACCTCGTATTTACCCAACACTTGACCCATCTTATCCAACCATTTTTGTGTTTTGGGCCACCACAATTCATAGTCGGACCAACCCTTCGATACATCTAAAAAAATAAGTTTTTAAAGTAAATTAGAAAAAAATGTGATCTTAGTTAAAAGTAATGGGAAAAAAAGTAAAATTGTTATACAGCCTACACTTTAAATATAAGGTTATATTTAGTTACAACTAGAGATGGGCCAATCGAATCTGAGTCCGAGTACTTGGCCCGAGTATTAAGAATAATAATAGTCATTTAAGATTGTATACAATTTACTAAACATAAAAAACACTCGGTTTGCCGTTTTCTAATAAATTATAATCTACTCTCGACAATTGCGCAACAAATACACTTTTGTAAAGTACAAGAAAGAATTAGCGAAGACCGTAAAATACAAGAGAGAATTAGCGAGGACTGTAAAGTACAAGAGAGAATTAGCGAGGACTGTAAAGTACGAGAAAGAATTAGCTAGGACTGTAAAGTACGAGAGAGAATTAGCAAGGACTGTAAAGTACAAGAGAGAATTAGTGAGGACTGTAAAGTACAAGAGAGAATTAGCAAGGACTGTTAAGTATGAGAGAAACTTAGCTAGGACTGTAAAGTACGAGAGAGAATTAGCAAGGACTGTAAAGTACAAGAGAGAATTAGCGAGGATTGTAAAGTACAAGAGAGAATTAGCAAGGACTGTAAAGTACAAGAGAGAATTAGCGAGGACTGTAAAGTACAAGAGAGAATTAGCGAGGACTGTAAAGTATAAGAGAGAATTAGCAAGGACTGTAAAGTACAAGAGAGAATTAGCGAGGACTGTAAAGTACAAGAGAGAATTAGCAAGGACTGTAAAGTACAAGAGAGAATTAGCGAGGACTGTAAAGTACAAGAGAAACTTAGCTAGGACTGTAAAGTACGAGAAAGAATTAGCAAGGACTGTAAAGTACAAGAGAGAATTAGTGAGGACTGTAAAGTACAAGAGAGAATTAGCAAGGACTGTAAAGTACAAGAGAGAATTAGCGAGGACTGTAAAGTACGAGAAAGAATTAGCAAGGACTGTAAAGTACAAGAGAGAATTAGTGAGGACTGTAAAGTACAAGAGAGAATTAGCAAGGACTGTAAAGTACAAGAGAGAATTAGTGAGGACTGTAAAGTACAAGAGAGAATTAGCGAGGACTGTAGAGTACGAGAAAGAATTAGCAAGGACTGTAAAGTACAAGAAAGAATTAGCGAGGACTGTTAAGTACAAGAGAGAATTAGCAAGGACTGTAATGTACAAGAGAGAATTAGCAAGGACTGTAAAGTACAAGAGAGAATTAGTAAGGACTGTAAAGTACAAGAGAGAATTAGCGAGAACTGTAAAGTACAAGAGAGAATAAGCTAGGACTGTAAAGTACGAGAGAGAATTAGCGAGGACTGTAAAGTACAAGAGAGAATTAGCGAGGACTGTAAAGTACAAGAGAGAATTAGCGAGAACTGTAAAGTACAAAAGAGAATTAGCGAGGACTGTAAAGTACGAGAGAGAGTCAGCTAGGACCGTAAAGTACAAGAGAGAGAATTAGCGAGGACTGTAAAGTACAAGAGAGAATTAGCGAGGACTGTAAAGTACAAGAGAGAATTAGCGAGGACTGTAAAGTACAAAAGAGAATTAGCGAGGACTGTAAAGTACGAGAGAGAGTCAGCTAGGACCGTAAAGTACAAGAGAGAGAATTAGCGAGGACTGTAAAGTACAAGAGAGAATTAGCGAGGACTGTAAAGTACAAGAGAGAATTAGCGAGGACTGTAAAGTACAAAAGAGAATTAGCGAGGACTGTAAAGTACGAGAGAGAGTCAGCTAGGACCGTAAAGTACAAGAGAGAGAATTAGCGAGGACTGTAAAGTACAAGAGAGAATTAGCGAGGACTGTAAAGTACAAGAGAGAATTAGCGAGGACTGTAAAGTACAAAAGAGAATTAGCGAGGACTGTAAAGTACGAGAGAGAGTCAGCTAGGACCGTAAAGTACAAGAGAGAGAATTAGCGAGGACTGTAAAGTACAAGAGAGAATTAGCGAGGACTGTAAAGTACAAGAGAGAATTAGCGAGGACTGTAAAGTACAAAAGAGAATTAGCGAGGACTGTAAAGTACGAGAGAGAGTCAGCTAGGACCGTAAAGTACAAGAGAGAGAATTAGCGAGGACTGTAAAGTACAAGAGAGAATTAGCGAGGACTGTAAAGTACAAGAGAGAATTAGCGAAGACTGTAAAGTACAAAAGAGAATTAGCGAGGACTGTAAAGTACGAGAGAGAGTCAGCTAGGACCGTAAAGTACAAGAGAGAGAATTAGCGAGGACTGTAAAGTACAAGAGAGAATTAGCGAGGACTGTAAAGTACAAGAGAGAATTAGTGAGGACTGTAAAGTATAAGAAAGAATTAGCGAGGACTGTAAAGTACAAGAGAGAATTAGCTAGGACTGTAAAGTACAAGAGAGAGAATTAGCGAGGACTGTAAAGTACAAGAGAGAATTAGCGAGGACTGTAAAGTACAAGAGAGAATTAGCGAGGACTGTAAAGTACAAGAGAAACTTAGCTAGGACTGTAAAGTACGAGAGAAACTTAGCTAGGACTGTAAAGTACGAGAAAGAATTAGCAAGGACTGTAAAGTACAAGAGAGAATTAGTGAGGACTGTAAAGTACAAGAGAGAATTAGCAAGGACTGTAAAGTACAAGAGAGAATTAGTGAGGACTGTAAAGTACAAGAGAGAATTAGCGAGGACTGTAGAGTACGAGAGAGAATTAGCAAGGACTGTAAAGTACAAGAGAGAATTAGCGAGGACTGTTAAGTACAAGAGAGAATTAGCAAGGACTGTAAAGTACAAGAGAGAATTAGCTAGGACTGTAAAGTCTGAGAGAATTAGCAAGGACTGTAAAGTACAAAAGAGAATTAGCTAGGACAGTAAAGTACGAGAGAGAATTAGCGAGGACTGTAAAGTACAAGAGAGAATTAGCTAGGACTGTAAAGTACAAGAAAGAATTAACTAAGACTGTAAAGTACAAGTAATCCGAAAAGTTCAAATTATAAAAACTTATTCTAGAATAGAAGAAACAAACAAATTACCGTATTGGCTTTTTAGAGTATCCACAAGCTTAGCAATAACTCCCCCAATATGTAACTCCGTTGTCACCAAAACTTTAATATCAACTTCTCTCATAACTTCTCCTTGCTTGTTTTTTATTGATAAATCCGTCACCTTTATCTTTAGTTCCCATGACCCGTCGGCATAGCGACCATCAGCCATTTGAACCCCGCTTAACGCAGACATTTTTTAAGTTTTAAAATAAAAACCTTTTAAGAAAAAAAATGTTTTTATTTAAAGTTGATTAAAATTCGTTAAAGTTGATACAGTTGGCCTAGCAATCACATAACTTCTTTTTAATATTTATTTATCCTCGATGTGGGAAAGTCGAATGCACGACTAAAACATAACATTTTGTTACCCCGACCCAATCTCGAGTTGCCTGTGGCAGTTTGGGATATTATAAATTATAATTGCCCGATAATTATGCTGCTGATTAAGTGCTGGCTCAGCAGGAGTCCACACTGTTTATAGTGCCTTACTCAAGGGCGCTACAGCATGATAGCAGTAGGGATTGAACCCACGACCTCATGTATGGTGTAGCAGGGTTCTTACCACTACATCACGCTGCCATTTTTAACAAGTAGTACTAAATAAAATAAATGCGGAAAAGAACAAAATTAGCAAGGGAAGATTAGGGTAAGGTTATTAAAAATTCTTTAATCTCTATTAGTTTTGCACGCCCTACATAAACAGAGTGTGTAACCGAAATATGGCACATGTAATTAAACAAAGAGGTTGCATAAATTAAACCCTTACCCTAACCCTCACATATTCAGTTTACCCATTAACACATCTGACTCGTAAAGTGGACTTAGTTATACTCATTAAAACATATTTCAACTAATTTTTAATGTCTGGTTGAACAATTGCCATACTTAGGTTATAACGCCTTTTTAAATTCGGGCAAGCGAAACTAATAGAGATCCAAATTCTGCCCTTTCCGCTTTTTATTAACTTGGCGGACGATGCTAATAAAGCTTTTTGCCAAAAAAATTTTTTTAAATGTTTTATACCAAATTAAACATAAATTTTAAAATAACCTTTTTACTTCAGTTAAATTTAAACAATTTTTTGATAAATTTAGCTAAATTTAATATGTAGGTCTACTACAACCTTCCTTTTTAAAAATCGTAATTTGTAATAAATGTTTCGTATTTTTTCCTAATTCTGACAGACAGTCTGACAGTCCGATCAAATACTTTTAAATAAAAACCCAAAATTAATAAATTCAACAACATAGTCTGAAAAACAAGCAATCCTTCTCAATAAATTACTTAATAAGTGCTTAAATATTAAAATATTTATTTAAGCTTGGCGATATTTCTCAAAATTATTTTTTTCCCAAAAATTTTGCGCAAAAAAAATTGGGAGTTAACCATATTTAGTTTCAAACTAAATTCTAACCGATTTGTGTCAAAAACTAAAGGCACGCGTTTAAGAAACATTTTTTATCCTCATAATTTTTTTTTTAATTTTGGTTTTTGGCACATTGATAAAAGTAAATAATAAATACGATATACAATAAATATTACAACAATGCAACGGAAAAAAATGACAAAATCAATTTAATGATTTAAAACATGCCAAAAGTATTAATGTTTACATAGAGATTTTAAGTATTTTATGGCATGGTCACCAAACCCAAATAATATAATTTTAACAGGTTTGAATATAAATAACATCAGCTCAGTAGTTTAAATGTTAGGTTTTAAACTACTTTTAGTTGATTTATATTCTAAAATTGATTTTTAAACCGGGCTTTGATTATTTCAAGATAGGTTTAAGATTTATTTTAATTTAAATATTTAAATATTCAAAAAAAAAAGGAATTTATTGATCGGGCAAAACTGCTGCATCTATATCGTTCACAGCGTTCTATATAAAACAAAACAGCTTAAAAGCAGTGAGAATCGAACCCAGTATATCATGTGGTGAAGCCGAGTGTTCTTATTAAACTGTAGCGAATTATTAATTAATTAATTTTTATGAACTCCCCTTAGTTGTTGGTTGATACAAGAATATAAAATTCTGGCTAATTCTTACGGAAATAAACTCTGAATTTAAGTAATGTCTAAATCCATGTTTATTAAGTGGCGTCCGTTCAGCAGAACGAAATTGCCTAACTATTTTTTAAAACGAACATTTGCACTTAATAAAAAGAGGAAATGAATCGTTGAAAAAATGATTCAATACTAGAAAAACGAGGTTAGAGTTCCCATGTGATAAGAGTTGTTAAATAACCCGCAAATTCGATAAACAAGTTATAGTTAAAAGCATTGGAACGCATTGTTAAAATAGGGAGGAAAAATACGCCAAAGCTTGACAGCAAATAAATAACAATTTCATTTCAAATCAACATCAAAAACTGTTTGTTTATAAAATTAAAAGTTAGCTTATGTGGATTTATCTAAAATAAGCTACATCAACCCAACTCAAAGTAGAGCCCGGGGTAATCAAAAATAAGAAAACACAACCGCTACTCTTCGATACGCGTCTTAATTCTCACAAGCGTAAATTTGTAAATAAGCGTTTATTGTTTGATGACTGTATTTCTTGCACATTCGAACTTTCATGAGGTAGGTGATTGCAACGATCGACGATTAAAAGGGACTTGGCCTCTGTGGGCATTATAGACATATTGGCCTCGTTTGGGCACTTCGGAAAAATAATCGGCCTTCTGTGGGCATCAGACATGGGTGCGTCGATTATCGTCTTGAGTCGGCCATCGTTGGGTAAAAGAAACTAGGTAGTTCGTGCAAGAAATGTACTTCATCTTGTTCACTTGACCCGCTTGGCAAAGAAAAACACGTAAAAAAATGCTGCGATGGTCTTTCTTCATCTGTCGTTTTTGTAGTTAGACTGTTAAAATTTAAAGCTGGCAATAACGTTTTCCCATTTAAAAATTGTTAATTGTCTGTTTTTATTCTAAAGTTTTGGCTGATAAACAAAAGCTGAAAACTTGCTTATCTCCGTTTGCGCGACTCTTTGGAAGGTGTTCATTTGGTCTGAGAACAGAAGCTACAAAATTCTGTTTAAATCCCAAAACCTTAATCACGTCGGGAAAATCATCATTTGTAGCGATTTATTAATTTTAATGAACTGTCCTTTAGTGGTTAGTTGATACAAGAATATAAAATTCTGGCTAAATCTTACGGATATAAACTCTGAATTTAAGTAATATCTAAATCCATGTTTATTAAGTGGCGTCCGTTTAGCAGAACGGAATTGCCTAACTATTTTTTAAAACGAACATTTGCACTTAATAAAAAGAGGAAATGAATCGTTGAAAAAATGATTCAATACTAGAAAAACGAGGTTAGAGTTCCCATGTGATAAGAGTTGTTAAATAACCCGCAAATTCGATAAACAAGTTATAGTTAAAAGCATTGGAACTCATTGTTAAAATAGGGAGGAAAAATACGCCAAAGCTTGACAGCAAATAAATAACAATTTCATTTCAAATCAACATCAAAAACTGTTTGTTTATAAAATTAAAAGTTAGCTTATGTGGATTTATCTAAAATAAGCTACAAAACGTTGTTCGGGTCGCCTGAAAATCCGGGAATGGAATTTGAAGGAACCGGAAAATGAAGGAAAACAAAAAAGGAGAGGGCAAAATCTTAAATACTAAACGGAAATACCGTTGACCGTTTATTTAGGTTTACTGTTATTTATTCAAGAACTGATAAGCGATAATGAGCTAATTTTTATTACCCCAGCATACACTAACTCTCTTTTATAAAATGCCCTTTTATTTCTGAAATAATATTGACTTAAATACAAATAAACAGTCAACGGAATTTCTGCGTTTTATTTTTTTAAGAATCCGCCTCTCCTTTTTTCAATTTCCGTTTTTTCATTTTTCATTTCCTTAAATTCCGCGTCCCCACGCATCAATTTGCAAGATATATTTTTTATTTTTTAGCTTTAGTAGAAGGCCAAGTTATTTATATTTTCACAATATAAAAAAATAAATTGTAACATTTTTTATGAAGCACGTAATATTCTGTAAAAGGTAGAAAACGTCATTTTGCGTAGCGTAAAATCCCTTTTTCGCACTCTCTCACATTTACAAACGAGATTCTTCGAATTACGGGTTTAGTTAATAAGCGAGACAGTCTGTTGAATTTTCACACATTGGCAACATCGTAAAGAAATTAAAACGAACTGAAAAAATTTGTGCGAGACCGATATACAGTATTTTAAACTTGTTGCAGAATCGTTCATGTTGTAGCTCTAGGTAATTATAATTTTAAGAGTTAATCTATTTAAACAGCAACATTTTTATATTTCAAGCAATTTAAACATGCTGTGTTTGAACTTTAAACAAAGGGAGGATTACAACGGATTTAAATAAACATTAGGCGTATCCAAATTCCTTTAATATCAGCGTCGTGTAAGTAAAAACACCTGCTACACCACACATGAGGTTGTGGGTTTGATCCCCAGTAATCTCATGGTGTAGCGCCCTTAAGTTGGGCACTATAAAGAGTATAAACTTCCGCTGAGCCAGCACAATAATATCCAAACTGCCACAGGCAACTCGAGACTGGGTAGAAGTAACTGATGTTACTCTATGTTTGGTTCGCGCAACACCGAAAAATAAATTATTTTGCGGTTAGGTTTTTTTTTTTAAATAATATTTTATAAAACAGCTATGGAAAAAAATGTTAAGTCGAATATCTCAGATTTAGTAGAAGACTACAATCCAGATAACTGTGATTCACAACTGCTAATTATCACCAACCCCAATTTATCAGACGACACTGAGCCACCATCAAATTGTCAGGTAAAATGTTCTTATTTTTTTTTGTATATATCTTTATCCTTGATGTGGGAAAGTCGAATGCGCGACTTAAACATAGAGTAACAACTGTTACTCTGACCCAGTCTCGAGTTGCCTGTGGCAGGTTGGGATATTATAGATTATAATTGCTCGGTAATTATGCTGCTGAATAAGTGCTGGCTCAGCAGGAGTTCATACCGTTTATAGCGCCTTACTCAAGTGCTCTACAGCATAAGATCAGTGGGAATTGAACCCACGACCTCATGTGTGGTGTAGCAGGTGTTTTTACCACTAAACCACGCTGCTGGTCTTATTATAGAATATACTTGCAGAAAGGTAATCATTTAAGTGAAAATCTTTTAATTTTACAGAATGTAAAAGCCTCGCCACCGAGCCTAGTTGCTTCAAGCGACAATTTTGCTCGAATTTCAAAAAAATTCCCCCCAAGTAAGTTTTCGTGTCAAAATTTAATCATTTAAATCATAGCAAGCAAAAAATGTTTAAAAACAGCAAAAAATGAAAAAAAAACATAAATACAAATACTATATTTGTTAATAGTTATTAAACCGATATTATTCTTTAAAAATATGTTTGACTTTTGATATATTTTAAACTTTTCCGTAATTATTTTAAAAAAAAGTTAAAACATGACAATAACGGGCACCACCAAAGCCTGTATTTCAATGGCAGCATGGTGTAGTGGTAAGAACACTTGCTACACCACCATGAGGTCGTGGGTTCAATCCCCACTGATCATATGCTGTAGCGCCCTTGAGTAAGGCGATATAAACGATATGAACTCCTGCTAAGCCAGCACCTCATCAGCAGCTTAATTATCGAGCAATTATAATCTATACAATATCCTATCGGTGATAAAAATATAATCGTGAACACGAAAAAAAAATTTATTGTATAAAATGAAGCGGTAAAACCAAGGCCTGTTTTTATTTACATCTCGCAGAACGCTTTTGTTTATTTCTCGTTCAAACGTGACAAAGTAACGATCCATCTAATTTTTGAATAAAAACAGCTTAAATTACTGCTATAAAATAATGTTGAGTATTTTTGTTAAAAGTCACTTTATCCTTTTTATAATTCAGATATTAAATTTCAGATGCTGTGGTACATTTACATAACCCACAAATAACCCTGATTCATGATAGTACCATCACTCAAAATGAAATCACTCAAAATGAGATCACTCAAAACATCACTCACCATGAAAATAACCAAGTTGGTGGAGTACTCATGCCCGGTGCTTCAATATACGATTCCGAGTTCCATAAAACAGGTACTTATTACAGTTTTATCCTTACTGGCATTGGCCAATATGTATTAACGAGTTAAAACAGAAAATATATATTATTAAGGGTTATAACACTTGAACCCCTTTTTATTTAAAATCCATGCATTTAAAACCCTTCATCGGAACCTCTTCCATTTAAATCTATTATTAGATGTTTAAATAAAAGGGTTGGATCACGTATGTTGTCCGGTTCTAGACAAAACATAATCACACTCGGTCCTCCTTAATTCTTTCCTACGGTAACGGAACGTTGTTTTAAGCCGGACAACATGTGATCCAAAGGGTTTAAATATTTGGCCACAATTATACTAGGTACAAAGGGTTTTTTATTGATTCAAATAAGTATAAAGCTAGTTTATATTATATAAGGCATAAAGGGTATATTATTTAATTGTGTTTAAGATTCTGAACCTTACAACACAAACAAGGTTGTTGAACACGTGACATACCTGTTACAGTACATATATTTAAAGTCAACGAAGTAGGAAATTTAAACAAAAAGGGTCTTGATTTCGTGTAACCTTAACGTGATCAAAATTCCATCGAAGGTGAATAAAGAGACGTTTAACAGAATATCTAATTACAAAACTTCCATTATTTCCTCGCGTAACGAACATCAAGTCAGACTTTAATTACAAAACTCCGAAACTTTACCTTGAAACAGGTAAAACCCAACGCAACGCCTTTAAAAATACACAATTTTTCGTTGTCAGGTTTTTTTCGTTGCCAGGTAACTAAGCGATGATTGTTGCTAAATTTTGTTGCCAAGAATTAACTATTTAATTTTTTACGTCGCGAAAAAGCTTTTTTTTTGAACTTTTTAAGTAAATCGGCTTGCGAGAATGCTTTGTAGGTGATGTTTATTTGAGTAATAGTGAATTTCAGTCATCATTTTTCGTAATTCTTAAAACGTAAAAATTTGCCTCCCTAGACCCCCCCGCCGTCTAAATTGCTCTTACCGAGCTTAGAAAAAAATTGTATTGGGTAACTATCTAACTTAACTTTACGGGCACTTTTTTTTACAAAAAACTGGGTCATGATTGACTCGTATAATAAAACGCAAAATACGCACAAATAAACCTGGAAAAATTTTTTTTTACACAACCGCTGAGACAACTAAATAAAATGCCGTAACGTGGTTTAAATGTCATAGAATCCTGAATATAAAGCATTTTTCAAGTTTATTTAAGCCCGGTTTAGTTATTTTGTTTCTGGTGTTAATTAATCCTGAACAAACAAACACTTCATCTTGTTTTTATTTTTAGTTGAGTTGTCCACAGACTAAGAGTTAGTTGTACTTGGATTGAGTTGTCCACGAATTAGGTTGTACTTGGGTTGTGTTCTTCACGAATTAAGTTGTACTTGGGTTGAGTTGTCTACGAATTAAGTTGTACTTGAGTTGAGTTGTACACGAATTAGGTTGTACTTGGGTTGTGTTCTTCACGAATTAAGTTGTATTTGGGTTGAGTTGTCCACGAATTAGGTTGTACTTGGGTTAAGTTGTCCACAGATTAAGTTGTACTTGGGTTGAGTTGTCTACGAATTAAGTTGTACTTGGGTTGAGTTGTCCACGGATTAGATTGTACTTGGTTTGAGTTCTTCACGAATTAAGTTGTATTTGGGTTGAGTTGTCCACGAATTAGGTTGTACTTGGGTTGTGTTCTTCACGAATTAAGTTGTATTTGGGTTGAGTTGTCCACGAATTAGGTTGTACTTACATTGAGTTGTCCACAGATTAAGTTGTACTTGGGTTAAGTTGTCCACGAATTAAGTTGTATTTGGGTTGAGTTGTCCACGAATTAGGTTGTACTTGGGTTGAGTTGTCCACGAATTAGGTTGTACTTACATTGAGTTGTCCACAGATTAAGTTGTACTTGGGTTAAGTTGTCCACGAATTAAGTTGTACTTGGGTTGAGTTGTCCACGAATTAGGTTGTACTTGGGTTAAGTTGTCCACGAATTAAGTTGTATTTGGGTTAAGTTGTCCACGAATTAGGTTGTACTTGGGTTGAGTTGTCCACGAATTAGGTTGTACTTGGGTTGTGTTCTTCACGAATTAAGTTGTATTTGGGTTGAGTTGTCCACGAATTAGGTTGTACTTGCGTTAAGTTGTCCACGAATTAAGTTGTACTTGGGTTGAGTTGTCCACGAATTAGGTTGTACTTGGGTTGTGTTCTTCACGAATTAAGTTGTATTTGGGTTGAGTTGTCCACGAATTAGGTTGTACTTGGGTTGAGTTGTCCACGAATTAGGTTGAACTTGGGTTGAGTTGTCCACGAATTAGGTTGTACTTGGGTTGTGTTCTTCACGAATTAAGTTGTACTTGGGTTGAGTTGTCCACGAATTAGGTTGTACTTGGGTTGTGTTCTTCACGAATTAAGTTGTACTTGGGTTGAGTTGTCCACGAATTAGGTTGTACTTGCGTTAAGTTGTCCACGAATTAAGTTGTACTTGGGTTAAGTTGTCCACGGATTAAGTTGTACTTGGGTTAAGTTGTCCACGAATTAGGTTGTACTTGGGTTGAGTTGTCCACGAATTAGGTTGTACTTGGGTTGTGTTCTTCACGAATTAAGTTGTACTTGGGTTGAGTTGTCCACGAATTAGGTTGTACTTGGGTTGTGTTCTTCACGAATTAAGTTGTACTTGGGTTGAGTTGTCCACGAATTAGGTTGTACTTGCGTTAAGTTGTCCACGAATTAAGTTGTACTTGGGTTAAGTTGTCCACGGATTAAGTTGTACTTGGGTTAAGTTGTCCACGAATTAAGTTGTACTTGGGTTGAGTTGTCCACAGATTAAGTTGTACTTGGGTTGAGTTGTCCACAGATTAAGTTGTACTTGGGTTAAGTTGTCCACGGATTAAGTTGTACTTGTGTTGAGTTGTCCACGAATTAGGTTGTACTTGAGTTGAGTTGTCCACGAATTAGGTTGTATTCGTGTTGCGTTGTCCACGAAATAGGTTTTACTTGAGTTGATTTGTCCACGAATTAGGTTGTACTTACATTGAGTTGTCCACGGGTTTAGGTTATACTTGGGTTGAGTTGTCCACGAATTAGGTTGTACTTGGGTTGGGTTCTTCACAAATTAAGTTGTACTTGGGTTGAGTTGTCCACGAATTAAGTTGTGCTTGAGTTATGTTGTCCACAGATTAAGTTGTACTTGGGTTGAGTTGTCCACGAATTAGGTTGTACTTGGGTTGAGTTGTCCACGAATTAGGTTGTACTTGGGTTGAGTTGTCCACGAATTAGGTTGTGCTTGCATTGAGTTGTCCACGAATTAGGTTGTACTTGGGTTGAGTTGTCCACGAATTAGGTTGTACTTGGGTTGAGTTGTCCACGGATTAAATTGTACTTGCGTTAAGTTGTCCACGAATTAAGTTGTCCACGAATTAAGTTGTACTTGGGTTGAGTTGTCCACAGATTAAGTTATACTTGGGTTAAGTTGTCCACGGATTAAGTTGTACTTGTGTTGAGTTGTCCACGAATTAGGTTGTATTCGGGTTGCGTTGTCCACGAAATAGGTTTTACTTGAGTTGATTTGTCCACGAATTAGGTTGTACTTACATTGAGTTGTCCACGGGTTTAGGTTATACTTGGGTTGAGTTGTCCACAAATTAGGTTGTACTTGGGTTGGGTTCTTCACAAATTAAGTTGTACTTGGGTTGAGTTGTCCACGAATTAAGTTGTACTTGAGTTATGTTGTCCACAGATTAAGTTGTACTTGGGTTAAGTTGTCTACGAATTAAGTTATACTTGGGTTGAGTTGTCCTTGGGTTTAGGTTGTACTTGGGTTGAGTTGTCCAGGAATTAGGTTGTACTTGCATTGAGTTATACTTGTATAAAGTTATACTTGGGTTAAGTTGTCCACGAATTAAGTTGAACTTGGGTTGAGTTGTCCACAAAATAAGTTATACTTGCATTGAGTTGTCCACGGATTAAGTTATACTTGGGTTAAGTTGTCCACGGATTAAGTTGTACTTGGAATAAGTTATACTTGGATTAAGTTATAATTGGGTTGAGTTGTCCACGAATTAAGTTGTACTTGGAATAAGTTATACATGGATTAAGTTATAATTGGGTTGAGTTGTCCACGAATTAGGTTGTACTTGGGTTGAGTTTTCCACGAATTAAATTGTACTTGGGTTGAGTTGTCCACGAATTAGGTTGTACTTGGGTTGAGTTGTCCACGAATTAGGTTGTACTTGGGTTGAGTTGTCCACGAATTAGGTTGTACTTGGGTTGAGTTGTCCACGAATTAGGTTGTAATTGGGTTGAGTTGTCCACGAATTAGGTTGTACTTGGGTTGAGTTGTCCACAAATTAGGTTGTACTTGCATTGAGTTGTCCACGAATTAGGTTGTACTTGGGTTGAGTTGTCCACGAATTAGGTTGTACTTGGGTTGAGTTGTCCACGGATTAAGTTGTACTTGCATTAAGTTGTCTACGATTTAAGTTGTACTTTGGTTGAGTTGTCCACGGATTAAGTTGTACTTGGGTTAAGTTGTCCACAGATTAAGTTGTATTTGGGTTGAGTTGTCCACGGATTAAGTTGTACTTGGGTTGAGTTGTCCACAAAATAAGTTATACTTGCATTGAGTTGTCCACAGATTAAGTTATACATGGGTTAAGTTGTACACGAATTAAGTTGTACTTGGGTTGAGTTGTCCACGAATTAAGTTATACTTGCATAAGGTCGTCCACGAATTAATTTGTACTTGGATTAAGTCATAATTGGGTTGAGTTGTCCACGAATTAGGTTGTACTTGCATTGAATTTTCCACGAATTAAGTTGTACTTGGATTAAGTTATACTTGGATTAAGTTATAATTGGGTTGAGTTGGCCACCAATTAGGTTGTACTTGCATTGAGTTTTCCACGGATTAAGTTATACTTGGGTTAAGTTGTCCACGAATTAAGTTGTACTTGGGTTAAGTTGTACTTTGGTTGAGTTGTCCACGAATTAATTTGTACTTGGGTTGAGTTGTCCACAAAATAAGTTATACTTGCATTGAGTTGTCTACGGATTAAGTTATACTTGGGTTGAGTTGTACACGAATTAAGTTGTACTTGGGTTAAGTTGTCCACGGATTAAGTTGTACTTGGGTTAAGTTGTACTTGGGTTGAGTTGTCCACGAATTAGGTTGTACTTGGGTTGAGTTGTCCACAAAATAAGTTATACTTGCATTGAGTTGTCTACGGATTAAGTTATACTTGGGTTGAGTTGTACACGAATTAAGTTGTACTTGGGTTAAGTTGTACTTGGATTAAGTTATAATTGGGTTGAGTTGGCCACCTATTAGGTTGTACTTGCATTAAGTTATAATTGGGTTGAGTTGGCCACCAATTAGGTTGTACTTGCATTGAGTTGTCCACGGATTAAGTTGTACTTGGGTTAAGTTGTCCACAGATTAGGTTGTACTTGGGTTGAGTTGTCCACGAATTAAATTGTAATTGGGTTGAGTTGTCCACAGATTAAGTTGTGCTTGGGTTGAGTTGTCCGCAGATTAAGTTGTACTTGGGTTGAGTTGTCCACGAATTAAGTTGTACTTGGGTTGAGTTGTCCACAGATTAAGTTGTGCTTGGGTTGAGTTGTCCACAGATTAAGTTGTGCTTGGGTTGAGTTGTCCGCAGATTAAGTTGTACTTGGGTTGAGTTGTCCACAGATTAAGTTGTACTTGGGTTAAGTTGTCCACGGATTAAGTTGTACTTGGTTTGAGTTGTCCACGGGTTTAGGTTGTACCTGGGTTAAGTTATCCACGAATTAGGTTGTGTTTGGGTTAAGTTGTCCACAGATAAAGTTGACCTCGGAATAAATTGACATAAAAACAGTTTGTTATTAAAACCAATTTTGGGAACGTATGACCCCGAAAGGGTCAAACAGCTTTTTAAATAAATGTCACGGCCAGAACACGCTGGTACTTGCGGAGCAAATCATGGAGTCCGGTCTGTTCCTAATGCTTGCTTAGGACTAGACTACAAAAAGGTGATATAACGCTTTCTTTTTTTCAAGGTTCTTCGTCAAACCAACGTAATAGATCTCCCGCGTCAAAAGAGGTTTTATTTTTTTCCTTTTTCTGCTTAGTTTATAAACTATACGATAAGTAGTTGTTCAAAGTTTCTGTTATTATATAAGTGGATTAACTTTATATTTAAGGGCAATTATAAACATTCACCAACTGACTTTAATATTCCGATGGCTTACTGCGATGACAAAATGGGTCACGAAAGTAAACGAAAACTACCCTTTAAACACTTATCAAGCGCGAAACAACAAAAACAAGGTATATATTTTAAGGTTTGTAAATCGGTTGACCCGGACCTGTAAAAGATTTTGGTCTTACGGTATGATTTTCTATTTAATGTTAATTTTATGTTGATTAAATTTATAACACGGTAGTTAAAATATCCTCTATGAAAAATATTAATTAGAACGAAGACAACTTTGTTTTAGATGATTCCTTAAGTGCACAACTTTCCGAGCTATGTTATAAGCAAGCTAGAAGTTTTGCCCATGAATTCTGCTCTCCTGTCCAATTAAACAAACGAATTAAATACGTTGAGTTGGAAATGGCTGAATATTCTTCCACTGATATTGAGGATTTGGATTCAATTGATCATCATAATACCAGAAAGGAACAATTACTTAGAATGTCAAAGTTAACTTGGTCTCACTATTACTCTGGAATTAAAATTAAGTTAAACGAAATATTCAAATTTGCAACACAGAAAGCTGAACATGACGCTAGGCAAGAATTTACTGAAAATATTGCCGCAAACGAAACTGAACAACAGGAATTGGACGAAAAGAGAAAAGACTATGTTGAAATAAATTCGAAAACCGTTGCCATTGTTGGGCAAGCTGGGATCGGGAAGTCTTCTTTTATTAAAATGCTTATTCAAGAAATTTTTTTCGAAAATAACAACTTTCTTCAGAATATAAAATTTATATTTTGCATTAGTAGTAATACATAGGTCATTATACGCCCGTTTTTATACGCCCGTTTGATTTCGCGATCGAAATTACGCGCCCGTTTTTTTTTCTCTAAAATTACGCGCCCGTTTGGGTGTCGAAGTTACGTGTCCGTTTTTTTTTGAATGACGGTCAGGTTTGGTTGTGTCGAGGCTATCAGAATTATACGACACGCCCGTTTTTTCGTGCTCGTTTAATTTCGCACCCGTTTCGCGATCGAAATTACGCGCCCGTTTTTTTTCTCTAAAATTACACACCCGTTTGGATGTCGAAGTTACGCGCCCGTTTTTTTTTCTCTAAAATTACAAACCTGTTTGGATGTCAAAGTTACGCGCCCGTTTTTTTTTCTCTAAAATTACGGGCCCGTTTTTTTCTTTGTAAAGTTACACACACACACAGGATCGTTTGGTTGTGTCGAAGCCGATAAAACGTTTGGTTGTGTCGAAGCCGTTTGGTTGTGTCGAAGCTCGTTTTTGGGCCGCTTTTTTAATCTTTAATAAGATATATTTAGTTTTAATATCTTTAATATTTTTTTATTATATAAAATAAATTTTATTTTAATAAAATATATTTGTTTATATAAATGTGTTAAAGTATTTAATATTTTAATCTTTAATAAGATATATTTAGTTTTAATATCTTAAATACTTTTTTATTATATTAAATAAATTTTAGTTATGTTAAATCTAATGATTTTAAGAAAACTAAATTGATTAACATAATTAGGAAAAATTTTAAATAAATCATTTTTTATATATAGTACATTATTTAGTTGATTAATAAAGTGAACTGGGTACCTATTAATTATCTTTAAAAATATATATATATTACTGTATATACGTTTTTTAAATCTTTAATGTATATATTTCTATATAAAAGTATATTAACATAGTTTATGTCCTAATAAAACGTTTAAAGTTAGTTACAAGTAAAAAAACAACTCATTTTTTAAATGTTGTATGTATTTATTTTTTGTTATTCAAGATAAGGTACACAATTCTAATGAAAATTACGTATTTTATTTGAGTAAATAAACATATAATACAACTTTATTAGTATGAACTGACAGGTGAAGAAAAATTATTTCTTTTTGTTCGGTTTGTTCAGGTGTTGAACGATTTGTTTGAACTGCACCTCATCTTTCTTTTCGATCTGTTTTTTCGACTTATTACGAATCTCATACTTTGGATTCTTGGTTTTGAAGCGCTGCAAGTAGTTGTCGAGGGCGTAAATGCCGTTGTACTGATTTACCGTTATGTACATACCGCTAGCTCTTGCGTCCTCGGTCATCTTCTCGATGCGGCTTTGAACCGGACAAGCTTCGTTCGAATCCTTATCAGCACAATAGAATAGAAGATTTAAGCAGTTAGGATAACTTGCTGGATAACCGATTACGTACGGCCAGTTTCCGAATAGCGCTTCGGCTAAGTCGACTAGCTCTGCTTGTGGCCATTTTTTTCAATTTTTCCTATCTATAATTTTTGTAAGTCTAGCGTTACTTGAAGTTGCAATTATACAACAAACGTTAATTTTCCTAAAAAGGTTTTTCTTAAACACTTTTATGATAAAATTACATAATGTGTTTAAATAAAACGGCTCAAAATATAATTGAACGAATAATTTAAAAATGTATGTAGGTAAGATGTTTACTCAAGAGTTTGGTGTGAAAAATTGTTTTCGAATAATTTATCGTTTGCTTGCGTGAGTTATGCTAAACAGGATAATAACTATATTAAAAATTTAAACTAGTAACCTAATTTATTTTTTGTTGAGGTAGCTGTGGACGCACTTTAAAAAATAGCGTGAAAAATATTGAGTTGACGTTGACCAAAACTTTTAAAATAAATATTTAATTTATTAGAATTTCAGCTTTAAATTATTTGGGTGCGTGTAAAGCCTCCAAAAAACTTAAAAAGTTAATTACATGGGTGCGTGTAAAGCCTATCCGAAACTTCAAATCTAACAAATACAAAACATATAAACTGCGCACTTTTTAAATTAAATTCTGAAACATATTAGGGTAATAGTTTTTAATTGGATATGGTTTGTGTGTTATCACGACGCTAAAATAAATTGATATCACGTCGTTTTTAAACCGCACGTTAGGTTTTGTACACACTAAAAAAAGTCTAGTTTGAGGTATAACAGTAGATCCTTTTTACTAAAATAAAACTATTAATGAGAATTTTAAAATTAAAAGAAAAAACAACAAAACATATTTTTATTTATTGTAGACATACAACAACGATTTTTTTTATTTACTTAAATTTGGAATTCATTTTTTTATGTCAGCAATTAAATTTTATGTCGTAATATAGCCGAAAAATCAAGCAATGAAGGTCTTTATTTTTTCTTTTACTAAAGTTTTGCAAAGCGAACATTTTTGAACATTTTTTGAACAATTTTGGCAGCAAACCAAGTGACCACAGGGTAAAAATAAAACGCTACTAGCCTCATCATGACAATTGCGACAAAGCCTATTTCTTTCGAGACTTTGCAATTCCTGAAATGCATTCGATATTGGGTTTTCGTGTGGTTTAGTCACGGAAACCGTAGTTTTAGTTTCTATGGAGCTTGACACTGGGATCTTTAGCAAGTTATCCAACATTTCGCTAAAGTTCTCGAACGGTAGTGCGCTGGTCTTACAACCCCTTTTAAATAAACAAATTAGATTTTCAAGGTAAATTTGTTATATAAAATAACACAAACGCCTATATAATCTTTGAAAAATTTTTTTCTGCATACTTTTGTAACACTTTTTGAATGTGCACATCGTTAAAACCCATTGACCTTGCTTTTTCAATCAAATGTGATGGTTGAATGTCGCTGTTAGCGGGTTTTCTTTCGCGCCCTACTTTTTTAGCTTCCTGGGTATTTGCTTGTTCGCAATTTTCTGGGTTTGGAGTTGGACTAAAATCGTATTTAACAAGTTTTAGACTGTTTACTACAGTATAAAGAAAAAAAATGACGCAAAGTTTTTTTTGCGTTGTTGTAAAACCTACAGTTATAAAAATCCAGCTACATTACTCAAAGCTCGTTGAATCTGGATGTAAAAAAGCATTGATTTTATATTTACCTAAAATTCATAAAACTTGGTGCACTCTGCGGCGGTCGTTGGAGGTTAGGAAATTGACCTGCTACAGTTTCAACAAATCCTGGTCCTTTTTTTTGCAACAAAAACTCGCATCTGAGAGCGTTTATGAAATATAAACAAAGTGTTATTAGAAACTTTTGTATTAAAAAAATTATAAAGCTCACTTTGGGAACCACTTAGCATGTTCAAACCACGGTTCATCATTTAGTTCCCAATTTTGTAAACCTCCATTGCAATACCAACATTTTACTCTATCGCGGTTACCTTGAAAAAAATTCTACGTATAAAAAAATTCTTACATTGTATCTAATCGAAGCTAAACGCATGTTTAAAACTTTACTTTTGTTCTTGTTAAAATACCAACCCAAGTAAAGCAGTCCGGCTTCAGCAAACTGCTGAGGTAGGCTATTCGTTCTTTCCTTAGACCAATTTTTAGAGTCCACAAACGTTTGTAACCTGTCAAAAACATCTCTCATGTGTGGATTTCGAGGTCGCAAACAAGGAAACTGACGTTCTAACTCAGCTTTAGTATTTCTATTAATTATGGAACTTGTCCTTTGCGAAGGTTTTGTGTCTGTAAAAGCGTGCAATTAATTGGTAATTTGTGATTCATAATATGGCTGGTTGTGTCATGTTTTTGGTCTTTTAGTCGTGGATGCCAATGTTGATAGTCCTATCTAGATAATTTTCTTTTACGCTTGTTTATTTTCATCATGAAAACACATTTAAAAATATGACAGAGTAAGCGTTTTTTTTAACTTACTTATTACTGCACTGTTATGGGTATTTTCAGCTACTAGTGAACAGTCGCGTCCATGCCATTCTCGTGACGCTGGGTCGTCGCCTATGCACCAGTCCTCAACGCACCGCGCGCAACTAAAAAAATTGAACTTTTGATAATTAAAGTGAATCTTGAATATGTAAAAAAATTGGAAAAACACAAACACATTATTCACACTTTCCTTTTTAAATAAAGGCATGGTATACTTTTACAAAATATCTTGACAGCATGTTTTTGCCTCACAAACATAATGCATAATAGGTTATACTTATCACTAGCAAATAAAAACGAGGACCTAAAACATTTTACGCGGTCTCGGTAACCAGTAAAGAAAAATCCATTTATTGCAAGTTGCGTGACATCAACTGGTATGTGATTCGGAAATTTTCCAAATGTCGTAAGTCGATAGATTTTGCTTTCAACATTTCCTGAGGACGTAAAGAAAAATCAAAACCGACATGGCAATCAATGAATATACGTCACCATGCGTTTTAAACGAACTTTTAAGCAAGATAGATTTCAATAAAAAAAAAACGACATAAAAAAATTATTTTAAAACTCAAATTTCATTTAAAATTTATAAATTTTACAATTTTCAGCATGGGATTACTTTTAGTTATATTACATTAATATAAAGTTTTCACACGAAATCGAAATTATGAACAAGAAGTTTTAAATAATCTAAAATAAGGCAATATTTATATAAAACACACTGATACCCTATCCTTGTTATAAAAGCAGACCGTTGCCTTTTAATTTTTTTCTTGTTTAAATTTTCTGGATATATGTCTGGTAAATTATAAAAGTCAAGTCTAATACCATCCGACTAGTGTTTACAAAAATGAATTCCACTAATTTACGGTATAACGAAAACTCACAAAAACACTTTTATGTTTTACCCTATTCTTTTTAACCGGCGAATATGGTGAATTTTGAATAATAGTTTAGGTTTTCAATCGTACCTGGAATAATATACACACACCGTTGTCCGGGCGGATCCTTAGTTTGATATAAGCACTTTCCATCTGTTTCCAAATTAAATTTGAGCATCGTGATTTTGTCATTCAAATTCGCTTGTGTTCTTCTTTTCGTAAACATTCTCTATGTTTTAACTATTTTGCTTATACTTTAGCTATTTATTGTTTTTATTTAAAAACGTAGTAAAATTTATTGTCTCAGTCCTTTTTTTTCAGAACTTTAAATCAATTAAAAAATTTTTTTTTAAGACCGCAATCTGTAAAAAAGACATGCTTTTTATGCTTGGTATACCTTTAAAAAAAATCATGATTTTTTTTATTTTAGTAAGCGATAATTAAACAAGTATTCATCGGAAGTAATCTCGTGCTCTGCAAAACAATTACCAATAGTTTGAGTTTTTTTTTTAAATTAAAAGTCTACGACTCTTTTATTCGAAAGCCAAAGCAGTCCCGCACGTACGTTTGTAACCTGTCAGAAACGTCTCTCATATGAGGATTTCGAAGTTGTAAGCATGAGAAGTTTTAGGTGTTACTGTTTGTGCGATACATACAATTTGTCGCTCCTTTTGCGTTTGTGATATTTGCTCTTTGATTGTTAAATTGTACGTCCGAGACCAGTCGGTTATGGGACGCTGTTTGCCCATCAGTTTTCATTCATGTAACGTTGGATCATCGTCCACGCACCATTCCTCAACACAGTGCACAACTGAATGAACATTTTGGATAGTTAAAAAGACTTTGTCATTACTTTATTTTTTACTTTGTAAAATTTTAAGTTAGGCGTATTTCACCAAGCAAACAACATACAAACAAAACTTCGACAATATTTTAAACATGTTAAACTTTTATTACCTAAAACATTTCACGCGATCCCGGCAACCTGTCAACAAGAATCTATTCCTTGCAAGTTGAATAACATTCACTGGCACATGATTAGAAATTTTTTTTAAGTCGTAAGCCGATAAGTTTCGCTTTCAACAATTCCTATAGAGAGTAAACAAAAAAAATAAAAATCTAAAGCACAATCAAACCGCAAATTTTATAAGCTTTATTTAAACGCGTGTTTGTCCTGATTTAATTTTCTTAAAATGCTACTTGTTTTTAAATGTATAAATTATTTGCAAAGGTTCGGTGCCTTTTTTTTACATTTGTAAATACTTTGTGAAACATCAAAGGAATTTATAAGCGAAATGATGACAATATCAAGTTTTTGGGTATCGAAAATAGACTTTGACTTTTTTATAGTAGTACTTAACTATTTCAATTGTTCTTGATCAACTTAAATTGTGAAAGGGATTTTTTAAACAATTTTCAACAAAACAATATCATAATTTGCCTAAATAAATAGAATCGTGTATATTTTTTAGTTGTGTTAAACAACATGATGAACTACATGTTTGCCATTTTATAAAGTTATGTGTATACTTTCATGTATTTAATTTTAAGTAAATTTTTAAATTTTATGATTGTAAAAATACCTACAGAGAAAGACTTTTAATGGTTTTTATTGGAGTGTAATAATTTGTAATTACAAAAAATTGATTACTCTTAAGTATTTAGACTGTGCCCGAAAACATGTACACACACAAGCACCTCCCCCCATCCGCCTCCGAACCACCATTAAAGAACGACATACAGGTTTTTGTTGTTGTTACATTGTAAATAAACAAGTATACGCCTAATACCATATCATGCACTGCAGAAACTAACAAGGGGAACGCAGTGTTTTTCTCAAATTTTCCTAAATCTTAAAAGTCTATATTTTACTCGAAAGCCAAAGAAACATTTGATTGAAAAAGCAAGGTCAATGGGTTTTAACGATGTGCACATTCAAAAAGTGTTACAAAAGTATGCAGAAAAAAATTTTTCAAAGATTATATAGGCGTTTGTGTTATTTTATATAACAAATTTACCTTGAAAATCTAATTTGTTTATTTAAAAGGGGTTGTAAGACCAGCGCACTACCGTTCGAGAACTTTAGCGAAATGTTGGATAACTTGCTAAAGATCCCAGTGTCAAGCTCCATAGAAACTAAAACTACGGTTTCCGTGACTAAACCACACGAAAACCCAATATCGAATGCATTTCAGGAATTGCAAAGTCTCGAAAGAAATAGGCTTTGTCGCAATTGTCATGATGAGGCTAGTAGCGTTTTATTTTTACCCTGTGGTCACTTGGTTTGCTGCCAAAATTGTTCAAAAAATGTTCAAAAATGTTCGCTTTGCAAAACTTTAGTAAAAGAAAAAATAAAGACCTTCATTGCTTGATTTTTCGGCTATATTACGACATAAAATTTAATTGCTGACATAAAAAAATGAATTCCAAATTTAAGTAAATAAAAAAAATCGTTGTTGTATGTCTACAATAAATAAAAATATGTTTTGTTGTTTTTTCTTTTAATTTTAAAATTCTCATTAATAGTTTTATTTTAGTAAAAAGGATCTACTGTTATACCTCAAACTAGACTTTTTTTAGTGTGTACAAAACCTAACGTGCGGTTTAAAAACGACGTGATATCAATTTATTTTAGCGTCGTGATAACACACAAACCATATCCAATTAAAAACTATTACCCTAATATGTTTCAGAATTTAATTTAAAAAGTGCGCAGTTTATATGTTTTGTATTTGTTAGATTTGAAGTTTCGGATAGGCTTTACACGCACCCATGTAATTAACTTTTTAAGTTTTTTGGAGGCTTTACACGCACCCAAATAATTTAAAGCTGAAATTCTAATAAATTAAATATTTATTTTAAAAGTTTTGGTCAACGTCAACTCAATATTTTTCACGCTATTTTTTAAAGTGCGTCCACAGCTACCTCAACAAAAAATAAATTAGGTTACTAGTTTAAATTTTTAATATAGTTATTATCCTGTTTAGCATAACTCACGCAAGCAAACGATAAATTATTCGAAAACAATTTTTCACACCAAACTCTTGAGTAAACATCTTACCTACATACATTTTTAAATTATTCGTTCAATTATATTTTGAGCCGTTTTATTTAAACACATTATGTAATTTTATCATAAAAGTGTTTAAGAAAAACCTTTTTAGGAAAATTAACGTTTGTTGTATAATTGCAACTTCAAGTAACGCTAGACTTACAGAAATTATAGATAGGAAAAATTGAAAAAAATGGCCACAAGCAGAGCTAGTCGACTTAGCCGAAGCGCTATTCGGAAACTGGCCGTACGTAATCGGTTATCCAGCAAGTTATCCTAACTGCTTAAATCTTCTATTCTATTGTGCTGATAAGGATTCGAACGAAGCTTGTCCGGTTCAAAGCCGCATCGAGAAGATGACCGAGGACGCAAGAGCTAGCGGTATGTACATAACGGTAAATCAGTACAACGGCATTTACGCCCTCGACAACTACTTGCAGCGCTTCAAAACCAAGAATCCAAAGTATGAGATTCGTAATAAGTCGAAAAAACAGATCGAAAAGAAAGATGAGGTGCAGTTCAAACAAATCGTTCAACACCTGAACAAACCGAACAAAAAGAAATAATTTTTCTTCACCTGTCAGTTCATACTAATAAAGTTGTATTATATGTTTATTTACTCAAATAAAATACGTAATTTTCATTAGAATTGTGTACCTTATCTTGAATAACAAAAAATAAATACATACAACATTTAAAAAATGAGTTGTTTTTTTTACTTGTAACTAACTTTAAACGTTTTATTAGGACATAAACTATGTTAATATACTTTTATATAGAAATATATACATTAAAGATTTAAAAAACGTATATACAGTAATATATATATATTTTTAAAGATAATTAATAGGTACCCAGTTCACTTTATTAATCAACTAAATAATGTACTATATATAAAAAATGATTTATTTAAAATTTTTCCTAATTATGTTAATCAATTTAGTTTTCTTAAAATCATTAGATTTAACATAACTAAAATTTATTTAATATAATAAAAAAGTATTTAAGATATTAAAACTAAATATATCTTATTAAAGATTAAAATATTAAATACTTTAACACATTTATATAAACAAATATATTTTATTAAAATAAAATTTATTTTATATAATAAAAAAATATTAAAGATATTAAAACTAAATATATCTTATTAAAGATTAAAAAAGCGGCCCAAAAACGAGCTTCGACACAACCAAACGGCTTCGACACAACCAAACGATCCTGTGTGTGTGTGTAACTTTACAAAGAAAAAAACGGGCCCGTAATTTTAGAGAAAAAAAAACGGGCGCGTAACTTTGACATCCAAACAGGTTTGTAATTTTAGAGAAAAAAAAACGGGCGCGTAATTTCGATCGCGAAACGGGTGCGAAATTAAACGAGCACGAAAAAACGGGCGTGTCGTATAATTCTGATAGCCTCGACACAACCAAACCTGACCGTCATTCAAAAAAAAACGGACACGTAACTTCGACACCCAAACGGGCGCGTAATTTTAGAGAAAAAAAAACGGGCGCGTAATTTCGATCGCGAAATCAAACGGGCGTATAAAAACGGGCGTATAATGACCTATGTATTACTACTTGCATTATTCTTCGATCGGTTGATTTTCGTAGGGAAATGTCGACTTTCAGGTTTCTTGTTGCAAATTCATCTATAGATTGGGATAAGCCAGAATCTACTGATGTAGAATCATTAAATTGTATTAAAAACAGTTCTGACACTATCCTTATCTTTGATGGACTGGATGAAGCTGATAGTACTACCTTAGGGAAAGCACCCAAAAACTTGGTATCTACAAGTGGTTTTCCTGAAGAAATTATAAAAAACATTTTCAGTGGAAAGTTATTTCCCAATGCTTATAAGCTTATTACATCTCGACCAAGGCCAATGTATGAGTGGAATCCTTCTTGCAGACCTAACCTAGTAGTGAAATTACTTGGTTTCAACAAAGAATCACAAGAAAACATTTGCAAGCAAATATGTGGGGAAAATTCATCTAAAGTCTTGACCTACTTACAAGATCATCCAGATATTGATGCTTACAATTATGTTCCTGCCAGTTGCATTCTAAATATGCACTGCATTAATCAAGCAATTTTGTCTGGCTCTGAGGTTAATCTAAAAACTATGACAAATGTTATGGTTGCTTCTTTAAAGCATTATATGAGGTCAGATCATTTTCCTGACAACACAGACATTCTTGAAAACGAATTTAAAGGTCTAGCTTGTCTTGCTTGGAATGGGTTTGAGCAGAAAAAAATTATTTTTGATCAAAAAGACATTAAAAAGGCTGGAATTACTGAAAAAATGCTTAAAACTTTTCTTGACACTTTTGTTTATAATTCTTCAAACATGAAAGTCAAGATATTAGAAGGAGACAAACGAAACAACTTCAGTCATCTCACCTGGCAAGAACTGTTTGCTGCCATGTATTTATTCTTATGGGCAAGTCTGGATACATTTCAAGAATGTGTTCTCCAATTTTCCACTAGTCGATGGGAAGTAGTCACAAAATTTCTGTTTGGGTTTTACAGCTCCAAGAATTTGTCTGAATTTCAATCTTTTTCTCCAACAGTTTATAATGAAAAACGAGCAAAGTTAAGTACATACATTACTGATTTGAGTCGAAAAATTGGCCATGCATCATCGGGCTCTCATGAGCAAGCAGCAGGGAATCTAATTCAACTTAGCAATTATTTGTACGAAGCTGAAAACGATCATCTTAATCAGTCTGTTCTAGGTCTTTTACCTGAACATTTAAATTTTCGATTTAAGGAGACTTTGTTGCCAAGTGACTACATCCATTTTAGCTACGTTTTTAAAAAAGTGACTAAACATCATTCTTTAAATTTGAAGTTTAGAAGAGTAGATGAACGATCTTCACTGTTTAGTTTTATTTCAGGGTTAAATCTTGAAAAGGTTTGAGATATATTCTAAAGCTTGTTAACTTAACTTAGTTTTCCTTTTGTTTTGCAATGACGGCTAGCATCAGCAAAGTACTTTAGTATATTACCTAATTATGTTTTACAGTTGACATTTTATATTTTATTTAGGTAAGATTACATTTATCATGGAACAAAATAAGCAACATGGGAGCTATATCGCTAAGCAAATGTGTTTACAAATTTGAAAAACTTGATATCAAAAAGTGTGACATTACAGAAGTTGGCGGACTGGCGATTGCTAGAGGTTGTGCGGCAATAAAAACTCCTGTGAGTTGTTGCAAACTAATTATAAATGGATAATTTTTGGTTGAGTTAGTTTGTACAGGTTATTTATGACGCCCTTATTTAACACAATAGTCAAATAAAATATTGATAACCGTTTTTGTAATTGCGAAAATTAAAATACTCAAATTGTATAAAAGTAACAATTTTTTTTAGATGAAGCTAAAATTATCCGGCAACAAAATAGGAAATGAAACTGCAAAAATACTGAGTGAAGTTATCGACAAGTTTGTGGAACTTTTTATTAGTAATTGTGACATTACAGAAGATGGTGGATTGGCCATTGCTAAAGGGTGTTTAGAATTAAAAACACCTGTAAGTTTTAGCTTGATTTTTTCTGAATTTATGTTTTAGTATGCTAAACAACAAATGAAATTAACTACTTTAATGTTTTACATTGCAGTGAACTTATTGTTTTATGATAATTGCTTAACGGCGATCTCTGCGTATCATTTTTTTGAAAAATGTGTTAAATTGTATGATGCATTCTTCCTTAATAAGCAGATTTTTAAAGAAAAATGTTATAGTTTTAATATTTCAGATGAAAAGATTAAGTATCAATAAAAACAATCTTGGATATGAGTGTGCTGCTGCTTTCTCAAAATGCCTTCATAACGTTCACCGCTTAAGTGCAAGGTTCTGTAGTTTTACTGAAAAGGGGGAAAAGTTATTGGAAGAAGCAAGCAAATCGGGTTCAACTGTCGAACTGTAAGTTTTTTAATGAATACTGTTTTAAACCAATTAATAAACAATAAAGCAGTTGTTAAAATGTTAGATGTCACAGCAACGTTCTTTTGTTTCCTAGGTAAAAGAGCTCAAACGCATGTCTCAAATATTCTTTAGAAGTTTGGTCATTCGTTGATTTTAAAACATTTAACCGTAACCTTTGAGAAAACCGTATGAGCTGTTGGCCTTTGACAATAAAATACAGCGTTGGCCACTGTGATAACAAAAACAAAACATTCGATAAATTTATAGAACAAGGGTTAATAGTGATATAAAAAATGTGGATTGACAGTTGTTCGTTTTTGTGTTTTTCCTGCGCAATTTTATTTCTAATAGTTCGTAATACATTAATACACACACCTAATTAATAATTTGAAGTAGTTAACAGTTAAATACTACAATAAAGAATGTAGTCAATATACGAAAGACGTTGTTTTGTTCTGTGTATGTGAAATAACCTTTTTTGTATAAGCATAATGTAACTTTCGGAAAAACTATGTGATGATCGTGTTTGATTAATAAATAGATGTTGTCTGTAGATTCGGTTTGCTATTTTTGACCATTTCTGACGGGTCTTAAACCCTATCTTAGACATTGGAGATCTATACTTTATATTTTTCTGCCATTATATTTGGATAAGAGAACCCTTAGGAGTCGATACTTTTTAAGATTAGATTTTTCTTGACCTCAGTCTCTGAAGAACAAGTATTTGTTAGCTGTAATCGATGAATATTGTCGATTGAATATTGTTGATTTGCTCTGCTATATGTCAAGAACTGTTATGAACTTGTTTAGAACAACTTTGCGTTTTTTGGTCTGCCGAGTTTTGTAGTTCTGACCGGGGTAGAATTTAAAGAGGTATTTGTTAAATAGAGGAGTTGTACATAGTTATTAAAGTCCTTGTCACCCGATTTGTAATTCAAAGCTCGAATGTTTAAATGGAATTAATCCGAAATATTACGTTTGTCTTCGTTCACAGTTTGCTAGTGACATAATGAAAACTAGTGTTGCCGAACGCTTCTCGATTTTAATATGCAATTTTCACGTCAAACAGTAATCGTTCATTTTTTAAAAACTAATGATTTAATAAAAGCTATTGAGATTTAGGTTTCCATGCAATTTATGGACAAGTCTGGATAAATTTCAAGGGAAAGTTGTCTAGTCGAGGGCAAGTTGTCACTAAGGATTTTTCAGAATTTCAATATTTTTCTCCAGCAGTTTATAATTAAAAACGAGCCACGTTAAACACATACATGACTGATTTAAGTCGTAAAATTGGCCATGCGTTATCAGACTTATTTATATAAACAAAATATGGATATTATAAATTTCATTAAAGAAATTTTGGAGAAACAAAAAGGGATCACAGAAAGGTTAAATATTATATATAATTCAACATCTGCCTGGAGAGCGTGCCCCCAGTTCCGCACCCCAGCATGCGTAGTGCACCGTCACCAGTTCTGCACCCCGGCATGCGCAGTGGTGCACCGCCACCAGTTCCACACCCCAGCATGCGCAATGGATCGCGCCACCAGTTCTGCACTCCAGCATGCGCAGTGGTGCACCGCCACCAGTTCCGCACCCCAGCGCAACCAGTTCTGCACCCCAGCATGTGCAGTGCACCGCCACCAAAAGATATTTAAAGTACTACAAATGCTAGAAGTTTAATAATAAACAAGAGAATAAATCGAGGACCATAATGTACAAGTGATAGAAATTATTTTAAGCAAATAACAATTATTTTTCCTTGTGTAGTATATATATTAGATAAAAAAAATATGGATATGCGTCATTTTTTAAAAATTTTAAAAAATCAAAATGAGATAAAAGAAAAACTAAATTTGGTTATCCAAAATCTGCCTGCCCCCAGTCCCCACCCCTATAGTCCTGTACCCCAATCAATTATTACCCCAGTCCCCCATAGTCCAATACCCCAGGCCCTCTTAATCAATTACTCCAGACTCCCATAGTCCAGTACTCCAATCAATTTCAACAGATTTCAACTTGTTACTTCAAAAGGTGTGCACACAAACGACGTAGAATCGATGTGGGAAAAAGTCAAGCTAAAAAAAGAAATTTCAAAATGCCTGCCGAGGTATTTGGACGAATGGTTCTAGCGCTATTCCTTTTTTTCAAAGCCACCCTTTTTATAAGAGATTAAAATGAAATGAATGCGTATAAATTGTCATAATATGTTTTAACGTTTAGAGCCAAGAAACAATGCATGATTTACACAAGACTGATTGCTTTTGCCCGTTTTGCATAGTCACCAACAAACAAGGCTACAAGAAACAAGCACAACAATAAAAGCAAAAATTAAGGGCAAAGTTAAGGAGGCACGCCAAAAAGGTGGATGTAATTAAAACTGATAATCATTAACGGAATACTTAATGACAATAATAATGCATGTTTCCGAGAAAAATTAAATTTTATCCCCAGAATGTCATGAAACAGAACCGATCGTCGTAAATCGACCTTGAATGAAAGGAAGATGACGGCGACAATTAACTTTTACTTGGATTAATATAACATTTAAGTTAGGGATGTTAAACAAGTAGCCCATTGTTACAAAATTAGACTTTAACCATCATAAGATTACCATTTGATAAATCAAAAAACATTGTATATGGTTATAGTCATTTTTGTTTATAAAGGGCCGCAATTACAAACTTATTCAATACAATATGTTTGGTTCCCCTGTCACTGAAAATATTTATCGCAACATCACATATTTTATTTAAAACAGCATATAGAGCATTGCTGGAATGCAAATCAATCGGGTTTTAAGGATTTTTCAAATTTGTTAATCAATGTGAAAATTACATGTACAAAAATATTTTTTGAATGTCCAACTTGTACGCTTACAAAATAAATAAAACTGCGATTTGTGGTGCCTAGGTAAATTATTGCGGACAAATTTTAGTTGAGAGTTGTGACTATGGCACGTGGAAAAAACAGCAAAAAACAACACGTCAGTTTAAATAAGATACGAAGATTTTGGCTGTGATGAGTATTTTCCATAGAACCTAAAAAGCATCCGAGTATGCCCAGAACAGGGGCCAATATCCCCAGAGCATGGAGTTGTTGACTAAAAGCCAAATTTGTGGTAAATGTCACACCAGGACTCTTGGAACTTTAGCCGAACTCATGGAAATAGCGTGAAATTTATTTTTTTATTTGAAGCAAAATAATTAACTCTTGTTTTTTTTATAACAATACTATTCACTGTAACTACCATCGAGAGTAATTGCTTTACTATTATAAATCAAATGTGTCGTAACTTTCTTTTTTTTTCCGTACAATTTTATTTTGTTACTCCTTTGTTATAGTTTTATTTTTTTGGTGTATATTCTGTAAAATGTATTTTATTTATCGCATTTATTATTCATATAATCTATACTGGGATTTTGTCATTTTTTCCCGTCGCGTTGTTGTAATATTAATTGTATATCGTATTTATTATTTACTTTTATCAATGCGCAAAAAAAAATAAAAAAAAGCTCAATCGATTACTACAACTTCATACCTAGAGAGCAGCCCGCCCCAGTCCCTTACCTCACTTGCCCATAGTCCCGTACCTCAGTCTTCTATCCCAGTTTCCTATAGCCTCGTACCCTAAACTCCCATTGAAAATCCCCGGGCGACTGGGCTATTTCAATGCTGCAATAAACTTTTAAGCATGTCCATCATTTAAAGGGGCATCAGAGAACGCATTCTGGTGCTAAACCATATCAGTGCCCAGTGTGCGGTAAACGTTGCAGCAGAAAGGATAACTTGAATTCTCACATGAGAATTCATACAAACATTAGACCATATGTATGTGACTACCCTATCCCTATCCCCAACCAATATTAGGTATACTGGTGCTAAACAATATCAGTGCCCAGAGTGCGGTAAACGTCGCAGCAGAAAGGATAACTTGAACTCTCACATGAGAATTTATACAAACATTAGACCATATGTATGTGACTACCCTATCCCTATCCCCAACCCTATCTCAAACCCCAACCAATATTAGGTATACAGGTGCTAAACCAATTTTCTTCCATAGAAAAAGAGTTTTAAGTTATTTGTAGATATTCACCCACACATGATTGGGGTTCTGAGCATCTCCCTACCCGGCAAAAAAAACTTTTTTCATCATAAGGTTAAACATTACATTATTATGAAGAGTTTTTTTTTATTGAAAGATTTATTTTTAACTGACTTATCATAGTAAATTGCCTTAGTTTTTTACCATTGGTAAAGTTAGATAGGCCTTTTTTTAAATTTTTGGAATCTTAATACAAACTAATTTTAGGTTGTTTGAAATTAAATACTTAAAGATTTTTTTGGCATAGTGCAAATACAAAGTTAGTTTTTGTAATTTGCCAATTGTAATTCATGTTTTTATTCTCTACAACCAAATGCTTTAAATTTAAAATGGTGAGTTAGTGATAAGATAGGCCTTTAACTAATTTTAGGTTATTTGAAATTAAATACTTAAGATTTTTTTGGCATAGTGCAAATACAAAGTTAGTTTTTGTAATTTGCCAATTGTAATTCATGTTTTTATTCTCTACAACCAAATGCTTTAAATTTAAAATGGTGAGTTAGTGATAAAGTGTCCAATTTTTATCGTGTTGCGGGTTAGAATTCTAGTTAAAAAAACAAAAACTAATAAATCGTATTGCCCTATAACATTTTTCCTACAAAAATTTTTTTTAGGTATAACATCGTTTATTATTATATGTAATAAAAAAGGCCAGCCTTTTTAAATATGAAAAATGGCTACTTTTTTATTAATGTTTAAAAATGTGCTATCAACGGTGGAACAAAACTTTTGCGCTTTTTTGCACCAAGAAAAAATGGCAAAAAAGGAAACTCCCTGTGGTTACTTGGACAGCCGATAGCCTTCAAATATTTATAATGGCCACCCGACATTCATTTATATAGAAGATTTTCTGGACAGCTTTAAATTTATAAAACAAATAGAAACTTAACGGACTACCGCAATGGAACAAAATAAAAATTTTCACGTTCTTAGCGAAGCTAATATCAACGATGTGTACGAGCTAAAAATTCAACAGTTTCAAAAGGATATGGAGTCAACAATATCGGAGAAAAGTAAGTTTTAAAAAAATATATTGCCTTTCTGTTTGTATACCTGCCAGCCAGTAAGACATATTTTTGCATTTCGTAACTAATAATTATTTTTTTTAAGTTCCATCCTTTTCCGGCCAGTCAAGCAGTGGAACTGGGAATATGTTGTTCAACAAGCAAACAGCCTCTCCACTGGATTTGCTAAAAATTGAAGTGGGAGAGGAGTTTGAACAGCAACAACATCTAAATCCCAAAGATTCTAGTCAAAGGCTTCCCGATGTTATCATTGTCGACGATCACACTGGAACAGGTAAATCAGCCTTTTAGTTGCAAATTACTAAAGTAGATTAGTCTGACGTTGGCGGTTGACGATCAACGATGTGTGGATTTAACATACTGACATAAATAAAGACATACAAACTTTTCACTTTTAATATTGTCTGATCATCGTTAATCAGATTTAAACGACCTGGATAGGCTGTGACGCTCCCGACTGCAATTATTGGGTGCAAGTTGTATAAATGCAACTCCAACTTAATAAGGCGGTGGCAGAACACGAAAATAAGTGTCCCGCACACTGATAATGACTTTTTTTTATTAACTTGGTTTGTTGTATTTTTTTTTGTGTTTTTATTGATTTCTTTTCATTTATTTCACCATTGTTACTATATATAAAAGCCTTCATTGTTTTTTTACTTGTGTGTTTATCGATTTCTTTTTATTATTTTTACAATAAATGTTCTTATACAATTAAATCGCCTTATCGCTTTTTGGCTAGCAGGCTGGAGCCTTCATTGTTGTTCATTTCGCCTACTGAGCATTAAAATTAGAACCCAACATTTTTTCTTGCATACTTTATCTGATTACCTGACTATTTAAGAAAATTAGTTTAATAGAAAATAAATACTTTTTTAGTACTGACTGACTGAAGAGCAGGTCTGCAGGTAGAACTGTGGAATGTTATATTTTTAATTAATTTTACGCCGTGAAAAGCATATTATTTTTAGAAACTTTATTAATATTGAGTTTAGCTTTATACTTGTCATTCAACAATTTTTGCTACAACCTCCGACTTTTTGCTGTCTTCACCTATATTAACATTACATAATTTTGAAACTTCCTCCACTAAATCTTTCGGCCTTTGGGAAAGCCATTGGAATGCATTATATTCATCTATAGAAACAAATTTGCTGCATTCTTTTAAAACAAACAGGTTTTTAATATCAGAAGAAATTAAATTTTCAAGTTCATTTTCTTCCGTAAAGTTTTCTTTAGTCATGGTTTGCGAAGTTGATGGAATATTGCTGGCTTGATTAAAGTAATAACTTTCCAGGCAATTATAACACAAATACGATGAATATAAGGATATAAAGCCCGTTTCCCTCATGCATTTAAATTTCGCCTTGCTGATTTTTTGTGTAAGTTCAAGTCATAACTTTCCAGGCAATTAAAACACAAATACAACCTGTGTAAATCAGGTTGCTTTTTGATTTTTCATCATTTTCTTCGTGAAACTTATATTAGCATTTCTTTTTAAATAGTCCTGCGTTGGTTGTTTTTGATCGCATATTTTATTTACCATTGACGCAACTCAAAGTTAGTTTTACCTCTATCTTTCCGCGAGAATAGCTGGCCTACAAACTAACCAACTCAAAACAACTTATCAACATGTTGGGAACAAACTCACCTGGCGGCTCTTACACCCTATATTTGTAACTGGTTATCTAACTTGGCAAATACGGCAATTTCGTACCCCAATGGTTTAACGAAATCAGTTTTTGACAACAATCAAAAGATTGGCAGAACCTATAAAATCACAGGAACAAATGCTGTACCAACAAGTGTGATAACCAGCCATCTTACAATAATTTTAGACGACGAAAACGATATGCAAAAAAATCTTAATTTAAAACCAGACAACTGGATGTGGACGGAGCTTACCGATGAAAAAAAGCAAGCACTTTTAGACGGAATGATCGACACAGGGCCTGTGTTTCAAAATTCTTGAAACATATCGTCGCTAATGAACATGGCTTGTCCGATGAAACTGATTACATTGACGATATTGTGTCTAAAATTAAATTAGCCTCAGAGGAAAAAGTATGTTCGGGTTGCGGAGCACAAAATGACCCTTCGTATAGAACGGTGTTTCTCAACCCCGAGTCCGCGGACTCAAATGAGTCCGCCGAAGGGCCTGGATGAGTCCGCGAGCATTGTTGCTTAGGGAATTATAATTCAGCCATTATCAGTAATTAGTTCATACTGTTTTAAAAATAAAACGCGGAATACAGTAGAATTCACTTACGATATTCTCGGTTAATACAGTCAGCCGCTTATTACCGATACATCCAAATTGCTTGGGACGGAATTATCCGATATATTTGCCATTACAAAAAACGGTTAATATGTTCCAGCTGCCGCTTAATACACCCGGTCCATACTGTTTTGATAAGAAAATTGTTTTTGACTATGTGCAAATAAACGGCAATTGTGACAAATTAGAGATACCGAATCCGATTTTTAGGTGCAGTTTAGGAAAGTTTGTTATTACACCTGCCGCTTTTTGCAGCCAAAATCGGCCGGCCCGACGTGGATGCATTGTAACCGAAACTACTGTATTCACTTTTTTTATATACCGTGTTTTAAAATCTTCCTTTATCTTTGTGATGTCATAATAAAGACATTTAGGGCGTTCTCCGTATTACCTTGTGTTGATTAATCAGCATGTAATTACGAGAGTTGCACTGTATCAACAATGGTGAATTAAACAAATTAATTTAGAACATTAGTCATAGGACTTTAGAGCAGTTTCAGTTAAAGCAGTGTTGCAGATCTATTGCAAAATTAAGAAATCAATACAAGGTAAGGACAACAGCTAAAAAGCTCGAGTTGCTTGACCTCTACAAAACCTTACCTACCGTTCATTAAGGTATCTTTGTGATATGTCATATTAAAGAGTTTTAATTCGTTCTTTTCATCAGTCTGTGTTGATAAGGCAGCATATAATTACCGTAGTTACTTAAAAATGACTAAAAGAAAGCAAGAGTTTGCATATAATGATGAATACTTGGATTTACTTCGATTGAGGTAAATGGCGAAGTAAGGCCGCAGTGTGTGATGTGCTTAACAGTCTTAGCTCACAGCTCTTTAAAGGAAGCAAAACTTCGTCGGCACCTAGAATCAAACCATGGGAATTTTGTTAACAAAACTCTTGAAGTATTTAAAGAAAAAGAGCATCAGGTGAAGCGAAGTCGCATCGATCGCCCAACTGCTTGGGGAGGAATAGTATATTCTCACAGTCATGCAGTGCGTGCTTCTTTTGCAGTTGCATGGAAAATCGCACGTGCAAAAGCGCCTCACACAGCTGGAGAAAATTTGATTAAACCAGCATCTGTCGAAATGGCCAGGATAATGTGCGGTGATGCTGTTGCTAACAAGTTGACAATGGTTCCTTTGTCAAACGACACCATCAAGCGGCGTATTGAAGAACTCTCAACAAATGTTCTGCAACAAACACTTGCTGCCGTAAAACGTTGTGGGGGATTTAGTTTGCAACTGGATGAGACAACAGATATCGTGAGTGATGCACAGCTTATGGTGTTTGTGCGATATTTTGACACAACTGATTTCGTGGAGCAGTTTTTGTTTTGCCGTCCACTTGCTAAAAAAACCACAGGAGAAGAAATATTCAAGAAAGTTGATTTTTTCTTTGAAGTACACGAGCTTGAGTGATCTAATTGCGTGTCTGTTTGTGCTGATGGTGCTCCAGCCATGATGGGAAGTAAGAAAGGCTTTATGAGTTTTGTGAAAAAGAAAAACAATAACATTTCAGTTGTTCATTGTCTTCTTCACAGAGAGAATCTTGCAACAAAAGAAATACAAGAAGATCTTGCCATAGTTTTTAAAGAGGTTGTATCTGTGGTAAATTACATTAAATCTCGTCCTTTGAACACTCGTTTGTTTCGTGCTTTGTGTGCCGAAATGGAAGCGGAACATAGTGGGCTTCTGTTCCATTCAAATATTCGTTGGTTGTCACGAGGTAAAGTGCTTGAGAGAGTGGCTACTGTAGAATCAATTGTAATAAGCCTATTACAATCAATTCTAAGTTCAAGCTAGTTCAATGTCATTGACTGGACACGTACAACAATTATTCTCGTTACAACGGGCGTCAACTTCAAACAATGCACTCTAAAATCGCCCTTAACGAGAAAGGCCGGCGGCTTTACAACGAACGAACTTTTATTGCCTTTCGGTTGTGCTATAAATACTGGAACAATTTAAACATTCTTCACCAATCTACCGATAGTTGGCCACCGTCGCATCTCGCAATAACTGGACCTACAAACCGTACTTTAACGTGAGTCTAGCAATCTAGCCGATCTTGTAATGTAACTTTAAATCAAACCGTGTAAGTGTTTTGCCGTATTACAATAAAAGTATTACTGTTAACGTCTTGTCGTTTATAACTAAAACTTAAACAAAATACCAAACCAAATATAATCATAATAAAATGAGTCGGTAAACGGAGTCAAGCCAAATTAAACAGTTAACCCGAATAATCAACTAAAATAACTACAACAATAAAATCTAGTAACTCTACAAATGGCGATTTCCCGGCATGATATAGTTGTAGAGTGCTATAATTAACCTCGAATACGCAAACCTTTCGATATTTCAAACCTTCCGATACTTTAAACCTTTCGATATTTTTAACCTTCCGAATTACGATATAGAATAAAATACCTTAATAAAAGTGTTATATAATTAGTTTGATGCGCGCACAAATAAAATATAACTAGCAACTGCCTAAGGCTATTACGCCATTTTAACAAAGCGCAGCAAATAAACGTTTTATAGCGCAAAAAATAAAACAAACGCCAAAACCTACATTTTGTAGGAAGCGTAACAACTTTGTTTTTAGATAATCCGAGACAACATAAACCCTTATTTCTGGCACAACAAATCTCTAAAGTTTCTCATATTTTCTCGAACATTGGCGATGCAAACAGAAGTGGTGAACAAGGGGCATACGCACTCATCCAGACTTCCAAACGGGCTTCGATTTTCTGACTGCAACTATTTCCTTGCCTGTAAGCCGACATTTGACTCGTCCATGTCTACAAAGCCCACAGATGGCTCGTCTACTTTAACGCCCAAGCTGGCTCAACTACGCCCACAGAGGCTCATTCATCGTCCCTTTTCAATGTCACTTGTCGCAAGCAAGCCCACGGCACAGCTCAAGAATAAGGAAGATCGCAACATGTCAACCAGTTCACTCCTCAATTTCCATTCGCTTTTCCGAAGAAGATATTGATTCTGCCGAATTTTCATATGCCAGGAATGCACAACTTTTTCCAAGGAGAGGTGATGTAGAATCAATTGTAATAAGCCTATTACAATCAATTCTAAGTTCAAGCTAGTTCAATGTCATTGACTGGACACGTACAACAATTATTCTCGTTACAACGGGCGTCAACTTCAAACAATGCACTCTAAAATCGCCCTTAACGAGAATTAGCCACGTAACCTGTACGTAGAAGGCCAGCGGCTCTACAACGAACGAACTTTTATTGCCTTTCGGTTGTGCTATAAATACTGGAACAATTTAAACATTCTTCACCAATCTACCGATAGTTGGCCACCGTCGCATCTCGCAATAACTGGACCTACAAACCGTACTTTAACTTTAACGTCAGTCTAGCAATCTAGCTGATCTTGTAATGTAACTTTAAATCAAACCGTGTAGTTTTGCCGTATTACAATAAAAGTATTACTGTTAACGTCTTGTCGTTTATAACTAAATCTTAAACAAAATACCAAACCAAATTAAACAGTTAAACCGAATAACCAACCAAAATAACTACAACAATAAAATCTAGTAACTCTACACTACCCTTAAAGATGAAACCCACACTTTTTTAAAAGAGCAAAATCATGAACTTGCTAATCGCTTTCGTAACGATGAATGGATTGCGAAGTTGCTATTCTTGTCTGATTTTTTCAGCCATGTGAACCAACTGAATGGTTCTATGCAAGGAAGAGAAAAACTATTTTTTGATGTTTTGGAAAGTATTGAAGCATTTAAAGGTAAAATAAAGCTGTGGATGCATCGAATGATAAGTCGAAGGCTAGCCGCTTTTCCAGCATTGAACTTATTTGTGGAAGAGAAAGATATTATTAATTTGGACGTCATTCTTCCCATCTTTCTTGAGCACCTTAACACATTTGTTTCTGAATTGGATCGATACATTCCTTCTAATGATCATTGCAAAATCTTTAATTGGGTTCGAAATCCTTTTCAGGTGTCAGCGCTAGAAGTTCATTCAGATATGGACTGCATTGCAACAGTTGCTTGAATTGCAAAGTCGACAGATGTGGAAAGACGAATTTTAACTCAATTTTGGGCAAATGTGCAGTCAATGGAGCCTAGTCTTTTCGATCTCTGCAAGCAAGCTGCAACGGCTCTTTTGCCCTTTCCAACGACTTACTTATGTGAATCTGGCTTTTCAACACTGACGATGATCAAGACGAAATATCGCAATAGACTTCAACTGGAAGATGACATCAGATGTGCATTGGCAACCATAACACCGGAATTCGATAAACTTGCAATGCGAGTTCAAGGACAAGGCTCTCATTAAGTTGTGTGCTGAGTGAAAAACAGTTCTTGCTTTTTTTCGTCAATACTGTATTTAATTCCCCCATTTTGTAAAAAAGTGCGTTCTTTTTTTCGTTAATACCGTATTTAATGCCCCTATTTTGTGAAATACACTGCCTATTTAGAAATAAACAGCGCTTTCTTTTTTCGGTAGAAAGCTATAGAACTACCTTATTTTTATACTTATGGCTTGAGTCCGCGTATATTTAGGTCAGCTTGGAAATAGTCCATGGGCTAAAAAGGTTGAGAACCACTGGTATAGAATATGCCGTACATGCGGAGAGAAATTGGTGCGCCTTACGTTTGAAGACTGGACCACAAAATTTGTATCTGGTGACCTTTGCGATCCCTACAGCAGCTTTAATAATGTAGAAACAAGTGCCCCAAAAATGACATGTAAACCCGGAGAACCAGACTTTGTAAATCCCAACAGTTACAAATCAATCGCCAGCGTCATTTCAAATATTGGCAAAAGAGCTGGGTTGTCTGAATACGGTGGCAAAATGCGGGAATGGCTTTTCGTCGAATGTGATGGTTTACCATTTTTAACGATGCGGGATTTAATGGATAACGTCTGGAGATGTGAAAGGTGTGACGAGTCGTTTTATACTAAAACATCGATTTTTGAACATTTTTGTAGCAAAGTTGAAGAAGCGGAAGGTCAGAGTTCGGGTGGGTAGTCCCAGTAATGGGGCTGCTACATTTGGAAACGAATGGTGCTCGATCTTTTGTTAATTTAAACTGGGACGTGTTCACGAGTACATTGGGTTATTCACTCGGTTTTGCAACAACAAAGGCGCAGGAATATTTAAAAAAGGGAAGTGATCATCATAAACTTTGGAATTTTTTAGAAATTATTTATCTATTGGGCGTGAACTTGTTACTCCGTTTGTTAGAAATTGTAGAAAAATCGGTGTTTCTGGCGCGAAGCGTCCAATGCCTTAATTACGCGTACTTACAACAAATGTGTTTAACATATCTGCATGCATTAATGCTTTTACGTTCTGGTATACGAAAGTGTAACTGGGATGCCGTAGAATGCGCAAAAACTAAAATAAGACATTTATTTTTTGCTAGAAACCATCCAAAATACCAGGAAATATTGTATCGGGATTCCTTAGACAACTTCTTAATGCCCGCCCCCCTTTGAGTGTGAAGCAAATGTTCGTGTCCGGAAGCAGAACTGGAATCAAAGGAAAGTACCAAAGTGGGAATGCATTGTTGGAGGAATTGAACAAGGAGTCCAAATCATGGCTGAAAACTTCCGAAATACCATCTGAAAAACAGTGGCAAAAAACGTTTCGAAACCTGAAAAAATTAATCAAGGTGAATTGTACGTAGTAAATTGTGGACTGGCTAAACTTATATTTACATAGTGCTGATATAAGCTTAAAATCGATCAATAATGCATGTCAGTTTTGTTTTGTCTTTACGCTGTGACGATCCTGCGTAGGCTTTTGCAATTTTCTAACCTATGTGGCGGGACTTGTAGTTTTATAAATGATAATATTGACATCAATTGGTACATTACAAAATTTATGAGCAACTTTCTGTCAGTTCATGACAGTTGTAAAAAAACACGTTATCTTGTAATAACAATTTGTGTTTATATATATACCTAATGTGTTCTTTGTTAATAATTGCATTTTTGTCATAAAGGTTAAAGAACAAGCACTACCTGCATTAAATCCTCCAACCACTAAACCATACAGCGTGGGTTCGGCCCAGATTAATAAGGTAAGTGTGGCATTCCGGAAAAACAACTACTTTGCAGACCCAAACAAAAGTAAACAACACACTAGCCTGGACGGAAAAACAAATTTGGATTATGAATTGGTTAACTTTAGTGACACAGCACAAAATTCCTTGATTAACAATATTAAATCTAAACTTGAAAATAATAAACAAAAGCCTAGAAGAATATATATTACGCCAAAGAAAAGAACATCATTAACTCTTGGACAAGATTTGTCCAAAAAAGAACTGGAAAATAAAATTTATAAACTATTTGAACGTTTGGACCGAAACGATGCCATGTTGCAAGAAGAGAGATACAAAAAAATGTTAAATCAAAAAATAAACAAGAATACCTTAATTTTTATATTCATCTGAAAAGCGAATTTGAAAGCATGTTAAACAATGTTACAGACGACGAAATGTAAAAAACTACAAATAACTTTAAAATATTATTGCATTTTAAATCAACAAAGCGTCATTAACTAATTAACTCTTCTGAAATATTACATTTGCCGCGGGTTTCCTTTTTTTTATTTAATACACAAACTGAACATTCAAAACAATAAAATGATATATTTCGTGTTATTAAAGTATACCGATAAATTTTCGTGTGGTCATTTAACTTTTACGCTTGACAACTAGTTTTGTTCCATATTTAAATATATTATAATTTAAATTCGTTTAAAAGCATATAAAATTTTCATATTATGTTTTAACGTTTAGATCCAAGAAACATACTGAAAATGCGGGATTTACACAAGACTGATTGCTTTTGCCCGTTTTGCATCGTCACCAACAAGCAAGGCTACAAGAAACAACCATAACAATAAAAGCAAAAGTTGTGGTGTTTAAATAAAAAAGGGCAAAGTTTAAGGAGGCACGCCAAAAAAGTGAATGCCTGGGAAACTGCCAGGACACCAACTGCAAAAATATCAATACTTGCAATTTTATTAATACAACAAGTGTGATAGTGATATTATTACAAAGAGCAGGTTGGGCATTTAAAAAATAAACTCCAATTTGTCGCAACAAACATTCACAATTCTTTAATTCCGCTTCTAGTACCCTAAAACTTATGAGTCAAGGTCTGTGCAGTGCATTTAAAAGCGTATCTTTTGTTACATCACTTTTTAGACGATGGCAAAAATTATATATAAATGCGATGACACTGCTGGCACAGTGTTTAAAATTGTTAATCATAAACAGAATACTTAATGACAATAGTAATAATGCATGTTCCCGAAATACATGTTTCGAAAGTTATTTTTCAAATTAACGTATTTTGCTCTAATAAAAAGTGGTTGCTTGCTTAATAAACTGACTGCCAGAAAAATGCAACGTTATATTTTATCGGAAAGAAAATGTCTCTATAGCAGTACCCCAGCTTCAAGGCTCGACTTCAGGAATTTGCACTGTAGAAATTTAACTCGGTTATAATACATCTTATCATTGTTAAAAATATATAATGGACTTCGTCATCCAGATACTTCAAGACTGCTTCAGTTTGTAAGGTTCAAAAGTTTACCTTGCCCGGTTTGCAACAAATTAAAGACAAAGTTTTGCCCCTCAAGCAAAAGAAAGCGTGGGGATTTTTTTCACGGACATCAAAGGCCTCACTAAACACCTACCAATACAAAGAACAAGTATTTGTTAACTGTAGTCAATAAATATTGTCGATTAAATATTGTTGATTTGCCCTGCTATATGTCAACAACTGTTATGAACTTGTTTAGAACAACTTTGTGTTTTTTGGTCTGCCGAGTTTTGTAGTTCTGACCGGGGTAGAATTTAAAGTTACTTGTTGAATATAGGAGTTGTACATAGTTATTAAAGTCCTTGTCATCCGATTTGTAATTCACAGCTCGAACGTTTAAATGGAATTATTTTGAAACGCTGGCATTTCCAAAGAAATGCTCAAAACCTTCAATATAAAAGCAAAAGCTAAAGGCAAAGTTAAGGAGGCACGCCAAAAAGGTGGATGCCCGGGAAACTGCCAGGAATCCAAATGCAAAAATATCAATACTTGCAATATTATTAATACAACAAGTGTCTTATAAAATGATTACTCAAAGCCAGTGAGCACCTAAAAAAAAACTTCCAATTTGTCCCGACAAACTAAGAATTCTTTAATTCCGTTTCCAATACCCCCAAACTTACGAGTTCAGGTCTGACGGTTAAAACAAAGAAACTTTAGAAATCTGAATAAATATAAGTGCCTTTAGATAGCCAGACTACACTTGTATATTAGGCATATTAATATGATTATAATTATTAAGAAAGCACGTCTTTGGGTAGAAGTTGCTAGAATAAAACAAATCGGTGCAAATATTTTTGTCGCCCGAAACAGACATTTTTAAAACTCTTTCCTACGATGAAATACTAATAGGAGACGTGGCAAATATGACCATTATCTAGGATAACTGAACAAATATTTTGTTTCCAAATTAACAGAAGTAACAAAAAAGCGACTTTCTCGAACCACTACAAAAACCAAAAAGAACGATTACAAGAGAGCAGCATTTGAACATGACATAGAAAAGAAAAAGGTGACCACGTGGTATCGGTTGAGTGAGCACAATTATTTTTTGTTTATCCTTAAGCAGAAGAGTTGACTTGACCATTAGAAGAGGGTAGAAATTATAACATCACTCTGAAATGTCGAACAATAGTAAGTAACTGTTGCGTCACAATGGTAACTGTTTCGTGATAATGCCGATTATTTCGTTACTAAATTTTTTAGGAATGGGATTTTTTTAGGTTTATTTCTGCATTTTGGACACTAAACTTGTCACAGAGCGTCGAGCGGCGCTATGCGCCGCACAAAGTTCGACTAGCTCTGTGACGTCACTGACACTCAACACTGACTCTCTATAGTACATACTAGGGTTAAGGTATGTACTATAGAGAGTCAGACGTGGGCGAAACGACCGACTGGCGCTACTAAATTCTACGGGAAGGAAGTGAGGCCAGGCCGGTAAACAGAAAATAGTCATATATAAGTATGCCACCACCAGAGAAGCGGCATAAAGTAACAGGAGAGTTAGGAGGTTGGACCATACCAGGCTATCCACATTGCGGACCATTCAACGCGGCTGGCAGTTCAAAAAGCGAGTTAGATGAAGCTTGCCGACAACACGACACAGAATATACAGAGTTGGGCAACAGAGCTTATTGGAATTACAATCCAGCAGACGAGAAATTTATACGTAATACAGCTAATATCCCTGGCGTTGCTAGCACTGTTGCTCGTACTCTCTTTCGGGCAAAATCTATATTTGCTCCGACAATTGCAAAGAAGAGAGAGACTGGCTTATCGTGGGGTGCAAAGAAAACGATTAACAGAAAAAGAAAAGAAAGATACGAAAAGGACGCCGCTTCTGTGGGATTGGATGCAAACGGACTAAGACAGTTACTCGAACCAGACGCAAAAGCTTTCAGAAATATAATGAAGCGAGGAATAGAAGCAGACTCAACAGAAGACGAGCCAGCTAATAAAATAGCGGCGGGAGAAAATACGGGGGGGGGAGCAGCACACCCGGGACAATTCACATCCCTGATAAGAGCACCGAAAATGTACAGAAATATAGTAGTATATGGACGAAGAAAGGGTGTGCTGCTATTTGAAGGTAACCGGACAGGCAGTGATGCCGAAACGACAAGAGCGCCATGGACACCGTGGTGGAGCCACACGAATACAGACAATGGGCAAATAGTACCAAGTACTGTACAACAATGCATAGTGAGCAGCGCAGTACAAACGCGCCAAATGTTGATAGGAGAAAATCACAACGCAGCCCATACTGGAAATAGATGGCGTTTCTATACGCCAGGGGGGAGCATAAGACATGCATTGACAGGAACAACCAATTCGGTAAAGGCGGACATAGCAGGATACGACATGTATCGAGTGAAAAATTGGCACATGAACCTCTGGCCAATAACAGCAATGAATAGGATAACCGCCGACGGCGCAATAAAACCAAGAGTGTTCCTAGACATGGCCTGGGACTCAGACTCGATGTTGTACCGTAGATCATTCGACATAGGCCACCAAACAACATCGACACACTATGTAACAAATTGTGATGAAGAACCACTGATAACAAACAACAGTATGAAACGATATGAGATAGGGGACGACTTCAATGACATCCCGATAATGCTGCTGCAAAAAGACAATCATGCGACGGGGATAAACGAGGAAGCTACGGGACCAACATTAAGCACAACAATAAGCGCCAAAAGAGACAGCGGGTGGTTCGACATCTCCGACATGACAGCACCTATATCAAAAGCCATGGTCACCCAGATGCACGTCTATACGGACACTATTAAAAAAAACCTGATAACATCAAAGTACACAGCAATACCTGGCAAATCCGACAATATAATGTCGATCCCGTATATAACTACGGTAGAAATAGAATTTGGATTTCATCGTTGACACTGGCGCGCCTTTTTTTATATAATATTTTGTAGCGCCAGTGTCGTTTCGTTTCGGTTCGTTATTTTTTCGTATAAACCAATAAAAACAAAAAGAAAAAAGGGGTGTGGTTATAAGCCAATGAGAATAGATTCTAATTAGTTCGTTTAGAAAAAAGGCAATGGGTACCGCCAATATAAGAGTGGGATTAATAGACAACATCATCACAAATTTCTGGAAGCGCGATTAAACAAATACAAAAGTAGAAGATGACACAAAGAAAGCAGCAACAAGACGAGAGCTTCTTAGTATATGGGGAGAATGGAGGCGACGAACTCCTTCCGAGCCCGCAAGTGGTGTTTCACCACGACCAATGGCTCGGAAGGAGTGTACCAAACACCCAACTGCACGATAGTTGTCGGTCCACAAGAAGGGGGGATGAACGGAGTGAGCCCACACCACCATGGTCTGCTTTGGCGGAAGAAAGCGGAGGGGCTCACTCCGGCCATCCGGAAGAAGACGGTCCTCGACACCCTAACGTCTCTTGGTATGGCAATCAGTTGGGCTGGTCCAGTAAAAATCTTAGACTCCTGGATCAGATACATGTACAAATCAAACACCGACGCGATGCCAGACATACTCCGCAAAGAACTAGCGAACAATACCAAAGGAAAAGGGATAAGAGGATACGAAACGACGGCAAAAAAGATCGCAAAAGAATTCGACAGCAAGCCCTCTGTCAATGCCTTCAAGCAGGCCTTATTCAGAGAAGACTTCACTTTCCCCGAGACGTTCGTAAAGCGAGCGTACGGCATGATGACTTGGGGAAAGGGGGAGTCTAGGATGAATAAGGCCTTCGGGAAGATGCCCACACAATCGGCACCATGGACAGCAGAGAGCGGGTCCGCAATAATCAACAACATAATAGACAACGCAAAGAACATCAAGTCAAATGGCAGCCGACTTTCAAGGTTTGACCTGAAAGTCGGACTCGTTGGGGCCGCGCTTGAGATACGCGACCCAAACGAGGACGGCATAAGGCTCAGTCAGCATTTTATGCTGCACGGAGCAGCCGGTAAGGGGAAGACGCTGCTTGGCGCGTTGCTCTTCCCCACTGAATATGCCTCCACCTTGACAAATGACAGCGCTGGGGTTGGTCAGATGTCGCTCCGGCTTAAGCATAAGATGATGAAGATAGACGATGCCGGAGCGTCATTCTTCAACAATGACCAACTGACCAGCGCTGTCAAGTTCATGTACCACAATGCGTGGTCAGCCAAGGTCCATGGCGATAGGCAGGACAATGCCGCGAGCTATTTTAAACCCCAAATATTTAAAATTAAGACTTTATCTTAATTAGTTTGTATTCAGCAAATCAAAAAGTCCTTTTCAGGGCTACTTTGACTTTGTCTTAATTAGTTTGTATTCAGCAAATCAAAAAGTCCTTTTCAGGGCTATCTCGAGTTAATTTTGGTATATATATTTTAATTTCTTTTTAAAGGCAGGTAATTTGTTAAAAACATTATGTCTTGGTTTTTTTATATTGTAGTTAATTAATCTATACAAGGCTCCTTTTTTCGTATATACCTTAAGTCATGATCAACATTTACCAGTTTATACTGTTAGAAAAGGAGCAAATAGTAGTTATATATTGAAATATTTAACCACACTCATTAAAGTTTCAACCACTTAAATTGTGTTTTAGCGAGTGATATGGTTTATTGGGATGAAGAAAATATTCCTCTTAAGCGAATAGAAACTATTCGGAAGGAGTGTCAACATTCGAAAGATCGAAATAAAGTGAGAAACCTTCGTACCCAACAAGGTCATGTAGTTCCCCAGGTTTGTGGGTTAGAGTTTAATACAACTGTCCTTTATTTAAAATTGCTACCAATGGTGCTTATTAATAAGGTTAAGGCAGGCAAAATTTTGTAATGCTTAAATATAAAGGTTGGGCAAAATAGGGTGCCAGTTTATAGTTGCACTTTGAAAAAAAAGCAACTTGTGCCTTCAGGGAACAAAAAAGTTTAACTGTACTGCTAAGCTTACCATATCAAAAATAGTCAGATTTTCAGAATATCAGGTTTTATTAATAATTAAGATAAGTTAACTATTTCAAATAATTCTGATCGCAAATTGAGAGTTTAAGATAAAGTTTATGATTTAATGTTTTTAAAGTAGTATATACTATACGTTTGCCATTTTATTTATTTATTAACACTTTTTAAGATCAAATCAAGCCTTAATGAAAATGATTTTAAAAATAAGAGCTGCCAGTGTAGATATCAGAAAAAATTAAAGTTACAGAATTACTTTGGCATGGTAGTTTACAAAATTAAGTTTCCACAAGACGAGGACCATAGTGGACATGTTATTGGTTATTATTTTGATTTAATCAATGCATTGTGTAAAACTTTTAAATTAAATATTTAAATTATATATGTATATTTATATACTATTATATCACTTAGTTTTTTCAAATTTTAATAGCACACCTATTTATAACGTCACATAATATTGTAAATAGCATAAACCCTTAGTAAATAAAACTTCTAATTTTTTTACAGGACGCAGAATATATGCAAATGGTTGACAAACAAATTATTGCTAAAATTGGAAAATTGGTTGATGACGGTGTAAGCAATGTTAGAGAATTACAAAGAGCGGTTAATTTATGTGAAGCATGACCTATTTAAAGCTAAAGAAGTTCCCATTTCTACGAATCGCCGATTTTTCCCGACCACAAGAGATTTAGCAAATCATTTTTATAAAGCATTTGTACAAAAAAAACCCTCAAAATTTGATCAAACAATTGTAAAACTTTTAATTGATGAATGGAAAGAGTCATATGGTACTGATGACAATGTTTTGTATCGACCCTATGTCGCAGATGGAAGGGGACCAACTAGTGAAAAAAATGATGTTAAATTAGATAAAATCTCTATTATCAAAAGTAGGCAGTCGCTACTATTTGTTCACCAATTTTCATGGCAAAAGCGACTGCTTGAACGATATGGTCAAGAGATCTGTCTTTTAGATGCTACTTACAAAACTTCAAAGTATGCTCTTCCCTTATTAAGACTAACGTTAACTATCAGGTTGTTGGATCATTTATTATACAAAATGATATTCAAGAGGCTCTTAAAGTTTTGCAAAAATGGTGTCCCAAGTGGAATTGTAGCTTATTTTGGATAAATCCACATAAGCTAACTTTTAATTTTATAAACAAACAGTTTTTGATGTTGATTTGAAATAAAATTGTTATTTATTTGCTGTCAAGCTTTGACGTATTTTTCCTCCCTATTTAAACAATAAGTTTCAATGCTTTTAACTATAACTTGTTTATCGAATTTGCGGCTTATTTAACAACTCTTTTCACATGGAAACTCTAACCTCGTTTTTCTGGTATTGAACTATTTTTCCAACGATTTATTTCTGTTTGGTATTTAATATTTTAATTATTTATAAAATATACACCTTTAAATGTAGCGTCTATTGCATTTATTTCAGCATGGCATTAATCTGTCATAAAAAAAGAAGGATTCTGTAGCGAATTATTAATTTTAATTATTAAGAACTGTCCTTTGTTGTTGGTTGATACAAGAATATAAAATTCTGGCTAATTCTTACGGAAATAAACTCTGAATTTAAATATTTATTTGGTTGTTTTTTTTAACAGGCTGACGGGTTCTTATGTGATTTTCACCGTGAACAGGCATAAAAAAGGTGAAAATGGTGTTGGAGATAAAGAAAAACGGCAACTTGTGTTAAATTTATTGCGATCCATTGCTTCAGCTGATACAGAGGAAATGTTTAGCAATGACCTTCATGAAATTTTGAAAGAAAACAACAAATTTAAAAACTACTTTAATAATATCTGGGAACCTACAAACAAAGTATGTTTAACAAATTAACATTGATTTTGTTATTGTTATTACAATCAACACGGGTGGGGGGGGTTACACAACTAACTACTACAGCGGATGAGTAAACATTTATATTTACCGAGATGTAATATTGCTTGCTAAATTTTAATAATTAGTAGTATTAATAATTAGTATTTAACCTATGTACCATATTTTGTGTTCATTTATTTTAAATTAAATGCAATTTATGCAGAAATGCCAACAACAAGAATAACAAAAACACAGAGGTGGTGTCCGAAAAGGAAATGGGGCGAAACGGGGAAGGCGCGCCAAAAAAGTGGATGCCCGCAGCATTATCTCTGCCGCAAAGTATAATTTAGTCAATATTATATAATTAACTATGACTAAAGATAATCACGATCATTTTTTTGCTTAACTGTTAAAATCTTATGCAAGTAATTTGAACTTCTAATGTAGATATTTTACAGAGAACAAAAAAGTGGCTAGCCTGGAGCCAAACAGCTCCATCCTCTCCATTAGATCAGAGAGGTTCCAGGCTAGCCAACCTCTTCGGTCGGTATCAAGGGTCTCCCTTCGTTGCGGCGGAACCATAACATCTTCCCGCGACAAAGAGAAGTCCCTGGCCGGAGAGGCAGCGGTGGGTAAACCCCAGGAAGGCGTGCCTTCTACTTCTACCCCAAGGCCCATTCGGACACCACCTAACAAAAACAATAAAATTATTTCGGCCCCAAATACCGCCAATCCCCCCACCTCCTTCCCCATTACCAACAAAGCGATCCATATATCCCCCTTCCACCCACTTAAATTTACCCCATGACTTATACTCTTGTTGTTGTTAAAAATTCTACCAAAAACATTTTTTGTGGTTAATGACAAAATACCAACTAATGGAGCTCAGTATTAAACTAAAGTTATACCGCTACTTACGAATAAAAAACGAATTTTTAACTTGTTCAACAGTTAAATCCAGCTATTAAAGGGTCTAAAAGCTTCAAGTTTTGCTTATACATCTTTTATCCATCAAAACACGCTATTTTTTTTATGCAAATTCCGTAGTAAAACAAGAAGAGAACTTCTTAGCCTATGGGGCCAACGTGGACGCCGACAACTCCTTCCGAGCCCGCAAGTGGTGTTTCACCACAACCAATGGCTCGAAAGGAGTATATCAGACACCAACAGCGATCATAGTCGTCGGACGTCACTTGGCATGGCCACAACCTGGGTTAGTCCAGTGAAGGTACTAACGAGTTGGATCAAGTACATGTATAAGACCAACCCAGATGCCATGCCAGACATCCTACAAAAAGAGATGGCGAACAACACGAAAGGCAAAGGCATCAGAGGGTACGAACAAACAGTCAAAAAGGTGGCGAAACAATTCGACTCAAAACCATCGGTCAATTCATTTAAACAGGCTCTGTTCAGGGAGGACTTCACCTTCCCCGAAACCTTCGTCAAGAGGGCATATGGAATGATGACCTGGGGGAAGGAGAAGTCCAAAATGGGCAAAGCCTTCAAAAATATGCCCAACCAGTCAACACCGTGGACGGCAGATACGGGGGCCGAAATGGTCAACCAAATAGTGAACAACGCAATCAACATCAAAAGCAATGGCTACCGACTTTCGATTTGAAAGTCGGACTCGTGGGGGCCGCGTTAGAGATTCTCGACCCACATAGTCCTGTATCTCTGTTCCTTAGCCCAGTTCCCCATCGTCCCGTATCCCAGTCCTCTGACCAAGTTTTCCATAGTTCTCTACCCCATTCCCCCTTTGAAATCCCCGGGCGACTGGGCTATTTCAATGCTGCAACAAAAAGAGGCATCAGAGAGGGCATACTGGTGCTAAACCATATCAGTGCCCAGTGTGCGGTAAACGTTGCAGCATAAAGGATAACTTGAATTCTCATACCAGTTCTTTTATATAAACTTACAAGTATTAAGTTTATTTTTCTTGGTTAATATTTTAACTTAATTCAGTGATCTTCAGCGACGGTTAAAACAAAGAAACTTTAGAAACCTGGATAAATAAAAGTGCTTTAGATAGCCAGACTACACTTGTATATTAGGCATATTAATATGATTATACTTATTAAGCAAGCACGTCTTTGGGTAGAAGTTGCTAGAATAAAACAAATCTGTGCAAATATTTTTGTCGCCCGAAACAGACATTTTTAAAACCCTTCCCTACGATGAAATACTAATAGGAGACGTGGTAGAAACGACCATGAACTAGGAGAACTGGACAGATATTTTGTTTTCAAATTCACATAGAACAGTCAACAAAGCGAGCCACTCGAACCAGAACAAAAACCAAAAAGAGCGAATATAAGAGAGCAGCATTTCAACATGACATAGAAAAGAAAAAGGTGACCACGTGGTATCGGTTGAGTGAGCACAATTATTTTTTATTTATCCTCAAGCAGAAGAGTTGCCTAAACCATTAGATACAATAGAGCTAGGTGCTAAAAAAAGTTAGGAGTCGATGTGCTTTTTTGTATTCAATAAATGCTTTCATGCTGTAGCACAGTAAGTGGTATAAACACCGACCTAGCTACAAACCAATAAATTATTAAATACCAAAGCAAGCTGTTATCGTATGTTTAAACAACATTAATTGTTTTATTTATTTATTCTCGATGTAGCGAGGTCTACTCTAAAATTTACACCAACCCAGTTTTGAATTTAAGTGTTGGTATCGTTTATATCGCCTTACTCAAGGGCGCTACGGCGTTAGAGCATTGAGGATCAAACCTAGAACCTCACGTAGTGATGCCAAGCTTTTTGACCACTACAACATGCTGCCGGCAATTCGTTAGCCATAATTCCAAGCCAGCAATAATGAACAAGCCAGTTAAGATCAACCATCAAGTTCTAGTTATAACGGATTAGTCCATCTTAAGCTTCTTTACGACTCGTACAAAGTGGTCAGGTTATAATAATTAACATCGCCCCAAGGCACATCTAACTATACGACTAATTGCTAGTTACTTAACTATTTTATTCGATCAAGATGAAGTGGCTGTTGACTGTATTGGTTTTAATTATCAGCAAATCTGCCAGTAAGTAACTTATTTTAGTTGTTAAAACTTAGGACTAAAAGAAATAAAGACCATTGTTGTAAAAGCTTGTCAAAGAACCAAAATTAATTTAGTTTTTTTGTTTGTTTAACAATATTTATTTTAAAGAGCTTTAAAGTAAGGTGAATAACTTAAACCTTAGGTTTTGTAAAAACAATTTAAAAAAAATCATTTTAGAACTACATTTGGGATACAAAAATTTAACTTTTAATGTAACTAACATTTTAGAAATCAGCCAGCTATTATGCGACCGGGGTTTTAGTAAAAAAGAAATAATTTACGTCTTTTGCTCGATCGTTTTCCATAAAGCTAGAGCGGTTAAAGAAAATAATTTAAGAATATTTTTAATTTTTTAAATACTTCCCAACCCCAGATGTAAAAAATTTAAGTTAAAATAATTTTTTACCGAACCTGAATAAAAAGTTAATCGCTTAAACATCACTCAAGCCTTAACAAATATTTTAGTAAATTTAGCGCCCAAACGTTAATTATAATATTCTAACCGATGAAGACCAACTTTCAATCCGCTTTTAAGCGGTTATTAACTCCATCTTCTTTCCGCTCCAAAGCCGTTAATCGCCAAGTAATCAAGTGATATTTTAGACAGTTGTTTAACAAGTATTGTTGTTCAGGTGCCGACCAATTATGCACAGAACTTGGTGGAATTTGTTCAACTTGGTCCAACAACTTCTGTACTGCTGGCTGGGTCAGAGGTCTTTGTGATAACGATCCAGTTCGGAGATGTTGTTTGAACTGTGGGGTACAATGTAAGTTACAATTTTAATTGTAGCTTGTGTATTTAATTGAAGGGCTGAAGGATAATGCAGAAATAATTTTAAAGGGGGTGATACGAAATCGACTCTAAAGTGCAAGGGGAAATTAGTTAGGGGCATAAAAATTCCTTTTTTTCCACAATTAGCGATTTTTTGTTAATGTTTACATAAGGTTTTTATTTTCCACACCCCGTAACTTTTCGCATCCCGTATTTAAGTATTATCCGCTTAAGGTTTTATGTAAGAAGCCGCACCAATGCCACACCATTTGACCAAAATTCGGCTTTTTCAGATACTTTAAGACCTTTTCCAGTAAAGATCTTTAAATAATTTAAAAAACAACAGCATCAACTATTTAGTTTTATTAATAAAACCTATTTAAATAATTTTCCAGCCAAAATCCATTTAAAAGCACCAAACTTCCCCCTACATAAATTTTATTATTTTTAAGAAATTTCTCTGTAATATTTTATTCGATTACCTACCAGGTGTCGCTGCAGAGGCAAATTTTGCTCAGAATAGTGACGTCACGTGCGTTACGTCATCAGGCAGATGTCAAGATACGTCGAACTATTGTCTTGGAAATTATGACGTTACAATCAGCTGTGGGGGCGGAGTCGATCGACAGTGTTGTTTAAGTCAGCCACAACAAGAAACAGGTATTTATGACGTCAGGATAACTTCCATATTTATTTATCCTTGATGTGGGAGGGTCGAATGTGCGACTTAAACATAAAGTAACATCAGTTACCCCGACCCAGTCTCAATTGACTTTGGCAGTTTGGGATATTATATATTATAATTGCCTAATAATTAATCTGCTAATTAGAATTGTTTAGAATAGTTTATTTAAATAAACTACAATATGGAAGTAGTGGGTATCGAACCAAGAACCTTGTGTAGTGAAGCCAGTCGTCGTCAGAAATGACGTCACTTTTTTACTTTTTTAAAGCGAATAGAAATTTAAAAAAATAGAAATATTTAAATGATCACAGTAAAATATATTTAAAAATAATAAAAATTTAATTGTTTAAATACTAGTTGTATTAAAAATAAAGTTCGGCCTTTTAAAAGTTAAATATTTATTTCACAAAGAATTTTAGTTTTTTATTTAACGCTTTTAAAACTGGCACCGCCTCGCCTGTAGCGCTGTTTTAATATTTATAAATACGCCTAGTTAATACGATTAACAAGTTGTAATTAACTTAATTGTTTAACTACTAGATCTCTGTTTAAATGTAAACATCTAAAACTAGTTTAACTCGTTTTTAAATGTTTTAACTTTGTTTAATTTCAACTTTGATCGAATAATGTTTATCGATGACGTAGTGGTTAGAGCACTTAACTTTATTACATGATTTCATTGGTTGGATTTCTAATGCTTTAATGTTGTAGCAAGTAGGGCACTTTAAACAGTTTCAAAAAAACAATCAGCAACCTAATTTTAGACATTTATAATTAATAATATCTAAACTGTCAACGTCAACTTGAGACTGGGTCAGGGTAACAAATGTTACTTTATGTTTAGGTCGTGAAGTCGACCCTTCCCATATTAAGGATAAATAAAAATGAAAACAAAACTTTTAATTTTTCTAGATTGCCCAATTGTAGAATACACACCAACATTGACAATAACGTCAAGGGATTCAAACCCGATCTTGGTCCACCGAAACTTTGTCGAACTCTTGAATGAAGTTGATTCCATTGCACAAGAAACTGGAGTTATCGTAAGATTTAATTTCTTTAAAAATAGGTTTATAACTTATTGGAAAAAAATAATTAAAAAGTTAAACACAGAAAATACCTGAAAACGTTACAAAACGCCATTTTATCCTAAAAACGCCATTTTGTCGACAAATCATAAGACATTTTCGATTAATCTTCTATCTTAACTTTCGTAAGAGAAATACCCTTTTATTTTCAGAAAATGTTGATTGCCCGGCATCACTTAAAAAAAATAAATATCAAAATTATTTTCTTAGGTTGAAGTAACAAAATCGTTCATCCGTAGAGCATCGCCTACGTCACGATCACGTGTTCTGGTACCCGGAAGACGTAACAATCACGTGGTTGGTCACGCTATTGATTTCAACATAAGAACCCAAAATGGAAATTGTGGCAGAAACTGTATTGAAGGTAAACATAGGTTTTTAAATTTTTTGTATTTATTTATCCTCGATGTGGAAAGGTCGAAGTGCGACCTAAACATGGGGGAACAACAGTTACCCCGACCCAGTCTCAAGTTGATTTTGGCAGTTTGGGATATTATAGATTAAAATTGCCTGATAACTTTGCTGCTTATTGAGTGCTGGCTTAGCAGGAGTTCATATCGTTTATAGCCTTTTACTCAACAGCGTTAGAGCATGAGGGCAGTTGGGATTAAACCTACAACAGTTACCCTGACTTAGTCTTGAGTTGCCTGTGGTAGTTTAAGGGTCTATAGCAGGGAATAAAACCTAGGATGTTTTGTAGTGAAGCCAAGTGTTCTGACCACTACACCATTCTGCCGGTCGTTTAGTCAAAATTTTAACAATGTTTTTTTTTCCTCCAAGGTCGCAGTAATGTGAATGCAAACGCGTTTGTTGATCGTATAGATGTTCATCCTATCCTAACTCGTGCCGCCAACCACATTGACGACCGATTTGATTTGGAACAAAACTGGAAACTTGAAGTAAGGAAAGCGCAGAATAATTGCTTTTAAAAGAACTTTAGACTACATGCAAAAACTTACTTGTAGATAATAATTATCATTAGCGTTATTAGAAATATAAATTATTTAAATAATATTAATTTGTAAATTATTTATGAAACACATTATGAATTATTAGTTAATTGAATGCCAAATTTTGTTTTAAAAATATCAATTTACTTTATTGTGCTTGTTATTTAAAGATAAATAAAAAACAACGATAAAGTGATTGGCTGCCCGTCATTGTAGTTAGAATTAATTTAGGTTTGGTACAGAAGTCCCGGGTTTAATCCCCACTGCTTCTATTTTACTATTTTTTGCACATTTTAGTTGTTTCTATAAACTATAAAACTAAGACAAAAACTAATTAACAGTCTCAATATTAGACAATTATAAAAAATAATATCCCAAACTGCCACAGGCAACTCAAAACTGGGTCGAGGTAACTAATAATACTCCATGTTTAGGTTGTAAGGTCGACCTTTTAACATAGAGGATAAATAAATATAAAATATAACAGTAGAACGCGCGGTCACACTTTTTGCAGTTACTCTATTCTTACTGTACAAATAAAATAGTGACGTCACTATCACAGTTCGCGAATTTTTTTTTTTGTAATAAAGGTTTTGTTCTATTTCTTAGTTTGGCAAAAAATTTAACAAAGGGCAAATAAAAGGCAATTCATCTTACTTTATTGAACGAAATAAGTAATAAACTTACATATTTAAATAATCAACAGCGTTTAATTTTTTTTTAAAAACTTTTTTTATGTGTATATCTTTATCCTCGATGTGGAAAAATCGAATGCGCGTCTTAAACATAGAAAAACCTGAGTTACTCCGACCCAGTCTCAAAATGACTTTAGCAGTTTGGGATATTATATAGATTATAATTGCCCGATTATTAAGCTGTTGATTAAGTGCTGGCTCAGCAGGAGTTCGTACCGTTTATAGCACTTTACTCAAGGGCGCTACAGCATGAGATCAGTGGAGATTGAACCCACGTCCTCATGTATGGTGTAGCAAGTGTTCTTACCCCACGCTGCCGGTTTAAAATCATGTGTGTACTTCTAGACATACAAACATACCCCCCTACAGGCCGATTTTTTTCGTGCTTTACGGTTATTTAAAAAAAAACATTTTTATATTTGCCATAATATTTGAAGCTTTTTTGCGCCTTTTTACTAAAAAAAAAAAAACTTTTTACTAAAAAAAATTTCATCCATTTTTAAATGTTTTTATATCAGCTATGATCAGATGATTAACACAAGACATTATGTTCGAATCGGCAGCATGTTTTGGTGGTCAGAATACCTAATATACAACCTGAAGTCCCGGGTTTTATCCCCACTGCTCTTATGCTTTAGTGCTCATGAGTAAGGTACTATAAACGGTATGAACTTCAGCACTTAATTAGCAGCATAAATATGGGCAATTATAATCTATAATATTCCAAACTGCCACAGGCAACTCGAGACTGGGTCGGTAACTGATGTTACTCTATGTTTAAGTTGCGCATTCGACTTTTCTACATCGAGGATAAAGATATATACAAAAAAAATAAAATTTTCCAACAAAAAAAATTAATTCTTTTTTAGAAACTTGTTTTTTTTATTATTGTAACTGGCATTCCATTTTAAAATCTTAAAAATGAACGTAAATGAATATCTACAAAGAATTGGATATAACGGGGATCGGAAAACAACTTTAAACGTTTTACAAAACCTATGTGCTGCACATATGTACACTGTGCCTTTTGAAAATATTGAAATCGTGTCGGGAAGGCAAATTCAATATAACTTGGAATCTATTTTCAACAAAGTGGTCAAGGTAATTTTCTATTTTTAATGATTTACAAAAATGAGATTTTTATGATTCGCTTACCATTATTAGCATGTTGTTACATTCTAAAATGAACTTATTTTTACCAATTATATATATGTTTTTTTTTATTATTTATCCTCGATGTGGGAAGGACAACTTTGTGACTACGACAAAAAGCATCATCGTTGCCCCAACCTAGTCTTGAGTTGGCTTTTGCAGTTAAAGATATTATTGATTATTTTTTTGTATAAATTTTTATCCTTAATGTGGGAAGGTCGAATGTGCGACCAAAACATAAAGTAACAACTGTTACCCCGACCAAGTCTTGAGTTCCTGTGGCAGTTTGGGATATTATAGATTACAATTGCCCGATAATTATGCTGCTGATTAAGTGCTGACTTAGCAGGAGTTCGTACCGTTTATAGCGCCTTAATAAAGGACTCTACAGCATGGGATCACTGGGAATTAAACCCAGGAACTAATGTAGTGTAGAAAGTGTTCTTACCACTACACCACACTGCCGCCGGTATTGTTTTTTGAAAATTAAGATTGGTTGTGGAATTTAATCAAGGATGCTACAACATGAGAGCAGTGGGAATTAAACCCAGGAACTCATGTGTTAAAACCAAGTGTTTTGATCTTTGTTGCCAACGATATTTAAAAAGTTGCAGTCCATGAAACTGTCGTTAAAAAAATAAATTTGTACAACTTAAGACTGTGTCAAATCAAAATGGAATTAAAATTTTGTTATTTTTTTTAGGAGAAAAAGGGGGGCATTTGCTACGAATTAAATACTTTGTTCTACTGGCTTCTTAAAACTATTGGTTTTGAAGTTACCATACTACAAGGACAAATATATATTGATCACATTGACACATATAAGGACAAATTTAGTCATTTAACATTACAGGTATTTATATTTAACTTAGTTTTTGATGGGCCAATCGAATCTGAGTCCGAGTACTCGGCCCGAGTATTAAGAATATTTCAATACTCGTGCTTGTCGAGCATTTTTTAGTACTCGGACGCCAAGTAATGATTTGTCAATTAAGATCGTATATGATTTACTAAACATAAAAAAAACACGAAGTTTGCCTTTTTCTAATAAATTATAATCTACTTCACGTTATTTAAGCAGCTATTGCACAACAAATACACTTTTTAAATAGTAAAATTTTACGCATAATAAATTTGAGACGTTTACATTTTCGTTTGGACTTAAAATGATATTGCTTTCAGCAGTAGGTAGTTTTGCCAACGTTAAACACTTTATTATCCATAAATACGTGATTTTGGCATATTTTGCAGTTTTAAAATTATGCGGGAAAGATTCTCGTAACCGGTTATATACGTTTAAATGACGTACGCCATAACCGAGTAATCGGCCGAGTATCGCAACAAAATACTCGGGCTCGTCGTATCTTGGATTTCAGCCCATCCCCATTTTTAATTAAATTAAATTTAGACTTTTTTATATAGTTAAATCTTCGAAGTGAAAAGGTTGATTAACGAGCCCTAATTTAAAGCAACGTTTGTTACCCCAACCCATTCTTAAGTTGACTTTTCCACTTTGGAATAATATTGATTATAGTTTTTGCTTAAAGCTGTTGATTGGTTTTTGGCCTTTACAGTCTTCACTAATTCTCTCTTATACTTTACAGTCCTCGCTAATTCTTTCTCGTACTTTACAGTCCTCGCTAATTTTCTCTTGTACTTTACAGTCCTAGCTAACCTTTCTTATACTTTACAGTCCTCGGTAATTCTCTCTTGTACTTTACATTCCTCGCTTATTCTCCCTTGTACTTTACAGTCCTCGCTAATTCTCTCTTGTACTTTACAGTCCTAGCTAATTCTCTCTTGTACTTTACAGTCCTCGCTAATTCTTTCTCGTACTTTACATTCCTCGCTTATTCTCGCTTGTACTTTACAGTCCTCGCTAATTCTCTTTTGTACTTTACAGTCCTCGCTAATTCTCTCTTATACATTGCAGTCCTCGCTAATTCTTTCTCGTACTTTACAGTCTTCGCTAATTCTTTCTTGTACTTTACAGTCCTCGCTAATTCTTTCTTGTACTTCACAGTCCTCGCTAATTCTCTCTTGTACTTTACAGTCCTCGCTAATTCTCTCTTGTACTTTACAGTCCTCGCTAATTCTCTCTTGTACTTTACAGTCCTCGCTAATTCTTTCTCGTACTTTACAGTCCTCGCTAATTTTTTTTGTACTTTACAGTCCTCACTAATTCTCTCTTTTACTCTAAGGTTGAAATAGAGAAAACCAAGTATTTGGCTGATGTAGGTTATTCCGGTTTTGGTTTCATTTATCCTCTCCAACTTTGTCTCAGAAGAGAACAAATTCAAACTAACGGCACTTACAGGTAAAGTTTATAAACAATCTTTATTTATTTTTTAACAACATTGTCGTTGTTAGTTTTGGCCAAAGGCATGATGTAGTGTGTAAAACTTGTGGTTTCACTACATGAGGTCGGTGGTTCGATCTACACTAGTTACATACTGTGTAGTAAGGCACTTTTTGCCAGCATGGTGTAGTGGTCATAACAATTTCTACACTACTTGAGGTTCTAAGTTTAATTCCCAACTGCTCTCGTACTGTAGTGTCCTTAAGTAAGGCGCTATAAACGGTATAAACTCCTGCTAAGTCAATACTTAATCAACAGCTTAATTATCGGGCAATTATAATCTATAATATCCCAAACTGCCACAGGCAACTCGAGACAGGGTTAGGGTAACTGATGTTACTCTATGTTTAGGTCGCGCATTTGACCTTTCCTTATCGAGGATGTATAAGTACAAAAAAGCTTGCCAATAGCTACATTATGTCGAAAATAAGATGTTAAAAATGATTTTAAACACTCAATTTTTATACTGTTATACCATTTTTATACTAGTTTAAGTTATAAAAACCTTTTTAATATATTTAGAATAAAAGAATTGGGAAATTCAAGTTATGTCGTTGAAAGAAAGAGAAAAAATTATCTTGATTCAACAGGTCTCTAGATTTTATCATCAATTTTATAAAGAAAAAAAAGCACACGCTTCAAATATAGTTTTTTTATAGGTTTTAGTTTGTAAAATTTAAAAATTTACACAGGAAAAGAAAGATAACATGTTCTTGCACATTATTATTAAAAAAAATATTAATTTACTGCTTATTTTGTTTCAAATACTGTCTAAAAAACTGTACATAACTATGCGAAAATAAAATTTTTCACGGTAATTAAATTGTGAAACCCCGCTGTTTTGAAAAAAATGTTGGCCGAAGTGTCCGGGTGCCGAAGTGTCTGGTTACCCAATTGCCAAATATAGTGCCTTACCTAAAGGCGCTAATGCATGGAAGCAGTGGGTATCAAACCCAGGACCTCATGTCCAGAAACCAAGTGTTCTAACCACTATACCACGCTGCCGGTATTCTATAAAAAACTGAAATAAATTTTTACAAAATTGAACAATTTAGGTGAACGATGTTTTGCTACAGACAACCCAAAATACTTTGCTGGATCGAGTAGCCATCGAGTGGATGGATGGGATATCATGTACAAGCTGACGACCGACAGCTACAACATGTCCGACTTTTCTGACACTCTGGAGCGGCGACATGCAAACTCAGACGATTTTCTGCGACAGAATTTTTTATGTTTGTTGCACAGCGAGAGGGGTTTTATGGGGGTTTGGGGTGATATGTTTGTTCAAAAGTATTATTACGCGCATGATGACAACGACTCGGACAATATGACATGCAAAGTTACAACTGTCCGAATGGAACCGTCTAAAGGCGTCCGCGGGGTTGTTAAATCAAAATTTGGACTCAATTTGCCAAGAAATTTTGTCGCAAAGTTTCGTGATAGAAAAGATCGAATTGAAGTCGTTTATTAACTTTGACCCGTTTTTTGGGGACAATTTTTACCCCTTATTCGAATAACTTTGACCCCCTTTTTTGATTAACTTTGATCCCTCATTTGGACAATTTTTGCCCCTTTTTTGGACAGTTTTTCCCCCTTTTTTAAATAATTTTACCCCTTTTTTAAATAACTTTGACCCCTTTTTTGAATAACTTTGACCCCCTTTTTTGAATAACTTTGCCCCCTTTTTTAAATAACTTTGACCCCTTTTTTGAATAACTTTGACCCCCTTTTTTAAATAACTTTGACCCCTTTTTTAAATAACTTTGACCCCCTTTTTTAAATAACTTTGACCCTTTTATTGAATAATTTTAACCCCTTTTTTGAATAACTTTAACCCCTTTTTGAAATAACTTTGACCCCTTATTTAAATAACTTTGACCCTTTATTTTAATAACTTTGACCCCTTATTCAAATAGCCTTGACCCCCATTTTTGAATAACTTTGACCCTTTTTAGACAATTTTTATCCCTTTTTTGGACAGTTTTTACCCCTTTTTTTAAATAACTTTAACCCCTTATTCAAATTAATTTAACCCCTTTTTTAAATAACTTTGACCCCCTTTTTTGAATAACTTAGACCCCTTATTTAAATAACTTAAACCCCAGTTTTATACAATAATTTACATAAATATTTAGATTTTTGAAATCTATTTTAAAATTGTCTAAATCATTATTTTAACTTTAAAGCATCTGATGCTGACAGTATGCAATATTTTAAATATTTTATTCTTTTGTGTTGCTCAATATCAAAAATTGTTTTAAATTTGTGAAAAAAAAGTTATTTCTTCAATCATTTAAGGTTTAAGGTTTTTTTTTAAATCATTTGGTTTTTAGTTTACTCTAAAGTCTACTTTATTCTAAAAAAATCAACTTAATAAGGTTAAGTCGACTCTAGTTGGTGTTTATGCCAAATTTTTACACCGTTTTAACGAATTTTACTAAAAGTTAACTTTTTTTTTATTTCAAATTAGTTTTTTTTTAGTTTTTGCAAGTGTTGTTGCTTTAGTTTTACTATAAAAAGCTAGGTAGCAGTGCTTTTAGAAATATTAGTCTAATCTTTTGTTATATTAACATAAATTGCAATGTTTCTATTTTTTTATTGCTGTGTTTATTATTATTTTATGGACAACTTTCAAATTCTGTAATATTTTTTCTTGTGTCAGCCTTTTTAGTTTGTAGTTAACATTATTCTTCAAATTAAAAATAGTTTTTAAAATATAGAGTATTATTATTTTTTTTTGTTTATTTCTTTATCCTCAACGTGGGAAAGTCAAATGCGCGACTTAAACATAGAGTAACATCAGTTACTCCGACTCAGTCTCAAGTTGCCTTTGGCAGTTCGGGATATTATTGATTATAATTGCTCGATAATTAAGCTGCTAATTAAGTGCTGGCTAAGCAGGAGTTTATATCGTTTATAGCGCCTTACTCAAGGGTGCTACAGCATGAGATCAGTGGGGATTAAACCCACGACCTCAAGTGTAGTGTAGCAATTGTTATTACCACTACACCACGTTGCCGGGTTAACACAAATAGAAGATAGCGTAGGGCATAAGAAAAGACATAAGTTTTAGTCTTAACTTTTTAAGTTTGGGGTATTATATAGATTATAATTGCCCGAAATTTAAACTGCTGATTTTGTGCTTGCTCAGCAATAGTTTATGGCGTTTATAGCACCTTACTTTATGGCGTTTCTGCACGAGAGCAGTGGGGATCAAACCCAGGACCTTGTGAAGTAAAACCAATGGTGTTTTGACCACTTCACTATGTTTTTTTTATTTCGGCATCTCCAAAATGTATATGCGCGATATGGTCAATATGCCTGATCTCATGCTGTATTAAAATTACCAACTTTTGTTTTTCTTTTTTTTTTAACTAAAAGCGTTGTGTACTAGCCAGAACACAACTGGCTTTACGACACAAGGTCCCGGGTTAAATCCCCCCTTTTTTTATTATGTAGTTTCCTTAAGTAAGGCACTATACCAGCATAGTATTAAAATTATAATCTATAATATCCCAATTTGCCAAAGTCAACCCGAGACTGGGTCTGGGTAATAAATGTTACCCCATGTTTAGGTCGTTATTAAAATAAATAAATACAAAAAAATTTCTTCCCACATTAAAAATAAATAAATACAAAAAATTTTATTTTTTGTTGATTTAAAAATATTTGGAATCTCTGAGTTTACGATCATTCACTTAAGCTAAATGTTTTCCAGACCTGAAGTCAACGATCTCTGTATTTTAATAGTTACACGTCAGTTTAACAACAGGTCTGGCTGACATTTTTTTGTTTTGGTCAGCTGTTTAGTAGATAAAAAAATTGTCGGTTGTTATGGCAAGGGGTTTTAGATTAAATAATAATTTTATAAAAATTTTTTAAGCGATATTTTTATAATAATCACTAATTAGTAATTGTTATTAAGTGTAGGAAGGTTTAATAGCCAAATTAAGTATTGTTAAAAAGCCTGACTTCACTACTTAAGTTCTTATGTTTGATTCTCACTGCTTGCGTGCATAAGCATCATTTAGTAAGTAACGCTGCCAGGAGCTTTTTTAGGGTCGTCCGCCAGTTTAAACGAGTAGTACTAAAATAAATGCAGAAAAGGCGAAACGTCCAAAAGAAGATTAGGGTGAGATTATAAAAATTCTGCAATTCCGCATTTTATAAACCTGGCAGACAACGCTAATAGAGCTCCAGTCACCCAGTCTAAAAAGTACACGCACAAGATTTTTTTCATTGAAAAAATGCATGTCTGGGTTTAAAAGTAAATACAAAGTTAAAGGTGAAAACGCCAACATAAATCATGCGTAGACCAAAAATTTTTGTGCGCGTGCAACCGCGGCCCTGCCATTTATTACGCTTACACGCACAAGTTCTCGTCGAAAACTGCCCTACGCCCTTAAGTAAGGCGCTATAAATAGTATAAACTCCTGCTGAGCCAGCACTTAATCAGCAGCATAATTACCGCGCAATTATAATCTAAAATATCCCAAACTACCACAGGCAACTCAAGACTGGGTCGGGATAACTGATGTTACTCTATGTTTAAGTTGCGCATTTTCCCACACCGAGGATAAAGATATACAAAAACGTAAAAGAAAAGATTAGGGTAAGGTTATAAAAATCCACAATTCCTCATTTTATAAACTTGGCAGATGACGCTAATAGAGCTCTAGTCACCATTCCCTCTGCAGATATACTGACTGAATTAAAATTTAATTGGCATTTTATTTATAGAGCAAATTATATTCAATAATATTTTAATACTGGCAAAGTTAACTTAAGACTTGGTCAGGGTAACTCCAGTCTAGAAAGTAGGGCAGCGTGCACGCACAAGATTTTTTTTTCGGTGAAAAAATGCACGCCCGAAATTAACGTTTTGCACGCCTGGTTTTTAAAAAAATTTGCGCACGATACTAACGCCTTGTAGTAGCATATTTAGGCCAAATTTAAGTAAAATACGAAAAAAATAAATCACGTGTAAACCGAAAATTTTAGTACGGAAGCACGTGCGGTCATTCCATTTTTTTAAAACTGCCCTACTTTCTAGACTGGGGGTGACAGTTGTTACTCTATTTTTGGTTGTTAAGTTTTTCCCACATCGAGAATGAATAAATATAAAAAAATCAACTTATGGCCTCATGCAATAAAACAATTTGTTTTAATTAAGTAATAACAAAACAACTTTTTTTTAGATTTATAAATAAAATATGGCTTCCAACACTTCCATGTTGGTGGTTTCAGTCTTTCTCTTAACTTTGTTAACTGTAAAAGATTTTCAAACAAATGGAGTTGAAGCAAGTCAAGAAAGCGCGATACCAAAACTTAAAAATCAGTTTACAACGCCAGTAATCAAGTTCCTGGTCTGTAATTCCTGAGGTTACAAACGCGCGTTCGAGGAATTTGCCGGAATTATACGACAACGATACTCGGACGTGAATATCGAAGGTGGGAATTACCCTCCACCGAAAGCCAACCAAATTATTGCCTCAATTCTTTCAACTTTAAAATTTATGATAATTGCTTGTATTCTAACTGGGACCAATCCCTTTGAAAAACTAGGACTCGAAACTCCTCAGATTTACAATTGGGCTCGTGAGAATATGATCTACTCTTGCGTGATGTTATTTTTCGTGACTAATACAATCGAAACTCAGTTAATATCGACCGGGGCTTTTGAAATTATGTTAAACGATGTCACAATTTGGTCAAAACTTCAATCTGGAAGGATACCGAGGGTCGACGAAATTATGCAAATTATTGATTCTCATATCAGCCTCGATAAAGTAGATCCTTCACAACAGTTTAAAATTTAGATTTTTTTAAGCATTTAAATTTAATGGTGATGATTTTTTGTTAAAAAGGGGAATTAGTGTGTTTTGTAGATTTGGTGAATTAGTAAAAACTTGTTTATTTAAAACTAAACCGTCACGTTATCGAAAACTATTTACGGAACAAAAATTTAACCCACAATGTGACATTTATTATTTGCCCCAATTCCTTTTAAAGGTACTTACACTAAATTTAAAGTATTTATCTTTAATTTAAAGTACTAACCCTATCTTTAAGGTATTTACCCTATCTTAAAGTAGTTACCCTATTTTAAAAGTACTTACCCTATCTTTAAGGTATTTACCCCATCTTAAAGTAGTTACCCTAAATTTAAAGTATTCACCCTGTTTTTAAGGTATTTACCCCATCTTAAAGTAGTTGCCCTAAATTTAAAGTATTCACCCTATTTTTAAGGTATTTACCCCATCTTAAAGTAGTTACCCTAAATTTAAAGTAATTACCCTGAATTTAAGGTATTTGCCCTGAATTTAAGGTATTTACCCTTTCCTAAAGTGCTTACCCTAACAATAAAAGTTAAAACACAATTGTGCAATTATCTATATAGGTTAATTGTTCTTTTTAAATTAAACACAATTAATTTATTTTTCAATAACTTAAAATTTAATTTGCAATATTTTTAATATAATTTTTTTTGTGGTATTAACTTACCTTGTTCTCGTTTAAATTATGTTGTTGTATTTATGTTAATTTACTTTTACTTGAGATCTTGTTTTTTTAACAGTTTGATTTTGTGAATTTAAACTCGAATTTTTATGACGACATTTTAACAAAAAGCTTGGCTTATTAAAATTGTCCGATTTTCGACATTTTGGCTTTATGTCGCCATTCATTTTAAAATAAACACATTTCCAAATTGTTACATTCTTGTTGTTTTATTTTTTATAATAAAGTATTGTTAGCATCGTGTAGTGGTTCAAACACTTACACACAACATGAGGTCATTGGTTTGATCCCAGCTGCTGCTATGTTTTGGCACTCATGAGGTCATTAGTTTGATCCCAGCTGCTGCTATGTTTTAGCACTCATGAGGTCAATGGTTTAATCCCAACTACTGCTATGCTTTAGCACTCATGAGGTCATTGGTTTGATCCCAACTGCTGCTATGTTTTGGCACTCATGAGGTCATTGGTTTGATCCCAGCTGCTGCTATGTTTTGGCACTCATGAGGTCATTAGTTTGATCCCAGCTGCTGCTATGTTTTAGCAATCATGAGGTCAATGGTTTAATCCCAACTACTGCTATGCTTTAGCACTCATGAGGTCATTGGTTTGATCCCAGCTGCTGCTATGTTTTGGCACTCATAAGGTCATTGATTTGATCCCAGCTGCTGCTATGTTTTGGCACTCATGAGGTCATTGGTTTGATCCCAGCTGCTGCTATGTTTTAGCACTCATGAGGTCAATGGTTTAATCCCAACTACTGCTATGCTTTAGCACTCATGAGGTCATTGGTTTGATCCCAACTGCTGCTATGTTTTGGCACTCATGAGGTCATTGATTTGATCCCAGCTGCTATGCTTTAGCACTCATGAGGTCATTGGTTTGATCCCAACTGCTGCTATGTTTTAGCACCCATGAGGTCATTGGTTTGATCCCAACTGCTGCTATGTTTTAGCACTCATGAGGTCATTGGTTTGATCCCAGCTGCTGCTATGTTTAAACACTCATGAGGTCATTGGTTTGATCCCAGCTGCTGCTATGTTTTGGCACTCATGAGGTCATTGGTTTGATCCCAACTGCTGCTATGTTTTGGCACTCATAAGGTCATTGATTTGATCCCAGCTGCTGCTATGTTTTGGCACTCATGAGGTCATTAGTTTGATCCCAACTGCTGCAATGTTTTAGCACTCATGAGGTCAATGGTTTAATCCCAACTACTGCTATGCTTTAGCACTCATGAGGTCATTGGTTTGATCCCAGCTGCTGCTATACTTTAGCACTCATGAGGTCATTGGTTTGATCCCAACTGCTGCTATGTTTTGGCACTCATAAGGTCATTGATTTGATCCCAGCTGCTGCTATGTTTTGGCACTCATGAGGTCATTGGTTTGATACCAACTGCTATGCTTTAGCACTCATGAGGTCATTGGTTTGATCCCAGCTGCTGCTATGTTTTGGCACTCATGAGGTCATTGGTTTGATCCCAACTGCTATGCTTTAGCACTCATGAGGTCATTGGTTTGATCCCAACTGCTGCTATGTTTAAACACTCATGAGGTCATTGGTTTGATCCCAACTGCTGCTATGTTTTAGCACTCATGAGGTCATTGGTTTGATCCCAACTGCTGCTATGTTTTAGCACCCATGAGGTCATTGGTTTGATCCCAACTGCTGCTATGTTTTAGCACTCATGAGGTCATTGGTTTGATCCCAGCTGCTGCTATGTTTAAACACTCATGAGGTCATTGGTTTGATCCCAGCTGCTGCTATGTTTTGGCACTCATGAGGTCACTGGTTTGATCCCAACTGCTGCTATGTTTTAGCACTCATGAGGTCATTAGTTTGATCCCAGCTGCTGCTATGTTTTGGCACTCATGAGGTCATTGGTTTGATCCCAGCTGCTGCTATGTTTAAACACTCATGAGGTCATTGGTTTGATCCCAACTGCTGCTATGTTTTAGCACTTTTCAATAAACTGTTTTAAACAATAAAATCTTCTGCTAAAACTAGGGTACGAAATGTTATTTTATGTTTGGGATATAAAGTGAACCTTCCCACATTAAGGATAAATAATAAACCGGCAGCATGAAGTAGTGGACAGAACATTTCCCTTACCACATGAGGTCCTGGGTTTGATCCCCAGTTATCTTATGCTGTAGCGCGCTTACTTAAGACACTAACGATAATAAGTCCTGCTGAGCCAGCACTTAATCAGCATTATAATTATTAGGCAATTATATTCTATAATAACTGCCAAGAATAACTTGAGACTGTGTCAGAGTAACAGTTGTTACTCTACGTTTAGGTCGCGCATTTGACTTTCTCACACCGAAGATAAAGATATATATAAAAAAGAAGCCATATTATTGGTATGTGATGTAAATATTTTTAAAATAGTAGGGTTTAAATGTACGCAGTACACTTAAACAAAGTTATTGATTGCTACTTCAATATATTCAAGAGTTACTTTCTATTTGTTTTGTCCCAGCTGTGTCAGGTTGTTAAGTTTTTATCGAGTTTCTCACATTTTAGCTTTATAACTGGGCCGACAGAACTTTTTTTATAATTTTTTGTAAGGCAACAGCGTGGTGTAATGGTTAATACACTTTGCTTCACCACACGTGGCCCTGGGTTCAATCTCCACTGCTCTCATGCTGTAGCGTCCTTGAGTAAAGCGCTATAAACAGTATAAACTCTTGCTAAGCCAGCACTTAATCAGCAGCTTAAATACCGGGCAATTATAATTAATAATACTCCAACTGCAAAAGTTAACTCGAGATTTTGTCAGGGTTACTAATGTTACTCTATGTTTAGGCTGTAAAGTTGACCTTTTCACATTGAGGATAAATAAATATTACTAAAGACCCAAAATAACATAAACAGTTTATTTAAGTTTTAAAATCATTCATTTTTCTCAGCGTCATCTTTAGACACAAATCCAACAACGGGTTTAACTTCTTCCCTCTCTTCATCGTTGTTGTTGCTTCTGTCGCGAACAACTTTACTTGCCAGGTTTGGAATGTAATTTTCCGGAAGTTTTATTGAGTAGCGATAACCAACATCAGGTTTGAAGCCTTTGCTGAATATTTCTTCGCTCTGCCTCGATTCGATACTCACTTTGCTTGATGTTGCTTCATCGGCAACTTCAATTTTAACATCATCGAGAAAATCGTTAACAGTGGGCATTATGACCTCATCAACATCCGTTAACACAGGATTCGAGTTTTTAAAATTGCTTTTCATTGTTTTTTCATCAATTTTGACAGCAACATTGTCAAGCAAATGATTTAAAAACTCGTTGACATCAAAAACATCGTCGCTTGATGTGACATCATTTTTCTTTGCCTCCAACTCTGTAATGTCACCAGATGTTGGTTGTACATCAATAAAGGAAAAGCTTCGACCATGGCCCATTCTTTCGCCAAGTTCATCATTTTGGTCACGATTTATTTTGTTTTCCACAACTGCACTAATTCCCTTCAAGACATAACAGACTCCACTAGCTATTGCTAGCTCCACTGATACACCACGAAAGGCGTGAAAGGACTCAAATCTCCGATATTGATCAACTACTTGGACTTTAAAAGTTACAGCCATTACAATTGTACATATGCCTGAAAAAAATTAATTATTTATCCTCGATGTGATAAGGTCGACTTCACAACCTATACGTAAAGCAACATTACCCAGACCCTGTCTCCAGTCTTCAGTGGCAGTTTGGATATTATAAATTATAATTGCTTAATAATAAATCTGTCTATTAAGTGTGGTGTAGTGGTAAGAACACTTGCAAAACACATGGGGTCCTGGGTTCAATCCCCACTGACCTCAGCGCTCTTGAGTAAGGTGCTATAAACAGTATAAACTCCTGCTAAGCCAACACTTAAACAGCAGTATACTTATCGGGCAATTATAATCTATAATATCCCAAACTGCTACAGGCAACTCGAGACTGGATCGGAGTAACTGATGTTACTTTATGTTCAAGTCGCGCATTTATCTTTTCCACATCGAGGATAAAAGTGTTGGCTTAGCAGGGGTTTACACCTCTATTTTCCATTTTTTACTTATAATTGCTACTGCATGGAAGCAGTAAGAATCGAACCTGTTCACAGTATAGTAGTAAATATTGGCATAAGGCTGAAATTTAAAAAATAAAATGCGCCTTAAAAAACTTTTTAACTAACTGATATTTCCTGACCTTGCATAATTTCAAAAAAGTTTGTAACTAAAAAAATGCGGTTTAAAAACTTGACAAGCTTCTGGGGAGGGTTGAAACAGGAAATAAAATTAATGAACATCAAGCACGAGAACTTGTAAAAATTATTAGAAGCAAAATTATGTAAAAATTATGTAAAAATTATTAGAAGCAGCCTGAATAATTGAGTCTCCTGAACTATAAATTAGATCCACTATTATTGCTAACAAAATATTGAATTGAGACAATTATGTAGCGTGGTGTAGTGTTTAGAACTCTGGCTATACTATGTGAGTTCCTGGGTTCGACTTCCACTGTTTTTATACTGTAGTGCCCTTAAGTAAGGCGCTATAAACGGTATGAATTCCTGCTGAGCCAGCACTTAATCAGCAGCTTAATTATCAGGCAATAATAATCAAAAATATCTCAAACTGCCAAAGTCAACTTGAGACTGGGTCGGGGTACCTGATGTTATTCTATTTTAAGATTGCAAAGTTTAATTTTGTGATTTAAAATTTAATAAGGTAAAAAGCCTGCCGCAAAAATTTGTGCAATTTCTAATTTTGCATTCAGTTCCATTTCTTTGCTTATTTCATCTGTTGTCAAAAATCCAACACCACATTTTAAGCAAGCTAAAATAAAAACTTGAAATAATATCCATATTAATTTGTATGTTTATGATTAAACAAAAAAAAAAACTTTGAAAAGCACTTGATCAGCAGCTAATTATAAAATCATAAAATCATGGGATTAACATTAACATCATAAAATTAACATCATAAAATCATGGGATTAACATCATAAAATCATGGGATTAATTATAAAATCATGGGATTAACATTTGTTACTCTGTCCCAGTTTCAAGTTGCCTTTGGCAGTTTGGGATATTATAGATTATGATTGCCTGGTAATTATGCTGCTGATTAAGTGCTGGCTCAGCAGGAGTCTATATCGTTTATAGCACCTTACTTAAGGGAGCTACAACATAAGGACAGTTGGGATTAAACCTACAACCTTTTATAACCTTTATTTAAGAATGATACAGCATGATAGCAGTGGGGATTGAACCCACGACCCCATGTAGTAAAACACTGGCAGCATGGTGTAGTGATTGGCACACTTTGGTTTACTTTATGAGGTCCTGGGTTTAATTCCCACTGCTTTCATGCAGTAGCAGCCTTGAATAAGGTGATATAAATCATATGTACTACTGCTAAACTAAAAAAATCAGCAGCCTATTTTTTTGTTTATATTATTCTTTATCCTCGATGTGGGAAGGTCGGTTGCGCAACTTAAACATAGAGTAACATCAGTTACCCTGACCCAGTCTCGAGTTGACTTTAGAGTTTGGAATATTATAGTTTCCCAATAATTAAGCTGCTGATTAAGTGCTAGCTTAGCAGGAGTTCATACCATTTATAGCGCCTTACTTAAGGGCGCTACAGCATGAAAGCAGTGGGAATTGAACCCAGGACCCCATGGTGGTGTAGCAAGTGTTCTTACCACTACACCACGCTGCCAAAGGTCCAACATTGAAAATAAAAAAGTAAATCTATTTTTTAAAAATGAACTAACGTGGCATATAATGCAGCCATTTTGTTATCTGGCATTTTCTTTTTTTAGCCTCGTGGACACAAATAAATTGAAATCCAGCATCGACCTTGAGTTTTTGAATAAGCTCAACAGCGTCAAAAGTGGCGTTAATCAGATGGTAATTATTTAAAAATTTGGACTTAGCGTCGTTACGGTCGTCGTCTAAAAGATTAAAATCAAATTATTTTTAATAAAACTTTATTTTATTTAAATAGCAAATACTGTTGTAATGTGTTTAAAGCTACCCGTAAACACTCGACATAAGGGCGAATAATGTGGTATTTATAAGGCTCGAACCCGAGAAAACTTTACGCCATGACCGGCACATAATTTACAACGTAGAAATTCCTGCTATTATCAAGAATATTATCAAATTGTGGATTTTTTAAACTTTCGATTTACCCAAAATTTTGTCTCGTTTTGAAAGCAAGTCAAGTTCTTCTTGCAAGTTTTGCCAACTATCATAATTTCGTGAAAATTATTTTTTATCCTCAATATTAAACTCTTGCCAGTAAAGTGTATCCATTTATCGGCAACTAATGAGGTTATTATTAAAGCTAAGCCAGCTAAACCTAGAGCCAGGGTAAAATAATCACAAAACAGCTTCAATTCCGCGTTCTTTGGAGTTCTAGACTTTCTCTTTTCCGATATTAAGTTAGACATTTTAATTGCTAATTCTTTTAATGGATTTATTTTGAAATAAAAATAAAGTTAAATTTTATCAACATTTAAAACGATTTTTATTTAATTTGTGACGTTTTAGAAAGACCATTATTACAAAATTTGTGACGTTTCAAAAGGACCATTATTACAATGATAAAATGATAAATATAAACAAAATATTTTTTAAGAAAATCAAGCTCAAGAATGGTTTAAAATAATAATTAATTTGTTTTAAACGATCTTGAAATTATCCTGAGCAAATAAATTCATGTTATTTACATAAAACGTCCTAAATTTAGAATTTATTATTTTATAAACCGCACCTTTTTTCCTCCTATTGTGCTTGTGCGTAAAGCGTGAAATTTTAATCTCTATTTTGTAGCAACGGTTTTAAGTCGAGTGGCTTTTATTCTGAGTTTTAAACCAATTTTTTTGAGATTTATCGAGTAGAAGGTATTAAGTATTTATTGAAATATCAGTCAGTTTGTGAAGTAAAAGTTAGTTTTTATTTTAATTAAAAGTTTGTACTATTAACAGCCATATGCGACTTAAAGTTAAAAATGAACGATTTCTAATTTTTTTTTTCTTGTCAGCTAACGATTTAATAAAAATGTTGAATTTAGAATCGTAAAAGTATAAAATATGGAACAAAAAATGCTAAAAGTTTAATAAAAGTTGGTCTTTAAACGATTGAAATACACTGTGAATAAAAATGAATAATTTTACTTCAATTATGTCGAAATCTTCAATTTTTTACAAACTTTCTGTACTGAAAATATATAGCGAACGATTACCTGTAAAGCAATGTCTCAAACTGTGTTTTTTAATGTTTCTTGTTCTTCAAGTTCTTCTTTTTTTTCATTCCTCAAACAAATCGACAAAACACTTAAAATTTTCATCGAATATTATGGAAAATGAAATTTTAATTGAAAAAATGTCGTCTGAGATATTTAGTCGTCCAAGTAAAGGGGTTCCTGAAGAGAGATTCGGTGAAAGAAAAATTAGTTCTTATAAAGACGAATATTATTTAACAAAAGAGGAGAATTTGAAGAAAATTCATTTCGGACAAGACTACAAAACTAATAACGGTATGTTTTTAGTTTTATTTGTCTTCGATGTGGAAAGGTCGAATACACGACTTAAACATAAAGTAACAACTGTTACTTCGACCTAGTCTCGAGTTGCCTGTGGCAGTTTAAGATATTATAGATTATAATTGCCCGATAATTATGCTGCTGATTAAATGCTGGCTCAGCAGGAGTTTATATCGTTTACAGCATGAGATCACTGGGAATTAAACCCATGACCTCATATGTGGTATAGCAAGTATTCTTACCACACGCTGCCGGTTTATAACACCATACTTAAGGGAACCACAGCTGGGAAAGTGTGGGAATCAAACCGAGGACCTTGTGTACACAGAAATGCATAATATTTTATACCAACGCAAATTTAAAATTAAATTCAATGTTGATTTTGTCTGTTTGCCAGAGTTATTAATTTAAGTGTTTGACCAATACTACTTGCCTGACTAAAAAGCTATTTTTTATTCTATTGAAGTGTTTTAATTATAAATCTTTGTTTAAAACTAATAATTATTGGTAAATTTTTAAAGTTTTCAAAAATACAATGTTATTTAAAATTCAAAATATTTAAAATTTGATTTTGAAAACTTAAAATTAAAATTCGTTTTTTATTTGTTTAGTCGTTAGAAATTAAATATTTATTGTTGTCTAACTCATAAACTTAACAACTCTGTCAATATAATCTCGTTAAAATAAATATGCTTAGTGTCAATAAGGTGATTTCAAAATAAAAAAAAGTAATTTGCATTGTCTCAGTAATAATATTTTTTATAGAATTCTCTAAAGAAAAGGAGGACAACAACTTACCATTATGTACTCTAAAGCCTCCGCATCTAGGTAAAAAAATGTTAATTACTTATTTATTAATTATTAATTACTGTGGCAAACTTTTATTTGTACTGCTAAAATGTGGCATCTTTAGTAAGATATTAAAATCCCGGGTTTGATTTCAACTACTAGCTTTTTGTAGCATTCTCAAGTAAGACCCAAGATCCTGGGTTTGATTCCCACTGCTGGCATTTTGTAGCATCTTTAAGTAAGACCTAAGGTCCTGGGTTTGATTCCCACTGCTGGCATGTTGTAGCATCCTTAGGTGAGACTTGAGATCCTGGGTTTGATTCCCACTGCTGGCATTTTGTAACATTCTTAAGTAAGACTTAAGAGCCTGGGTTTGATTTCCACTGCTGGCATTTTGTAGCATCTTAAAGTAAGATCTAAGGTCCCGGGTTTGATTCCCACTGCTGGCATGTTGTAGCATCCTTAGGTGAGACTTGAGATCCTGGGTTTGATTCCCACTGCTGGCATGTTGTAACATTCTTAAGTAAGACCTGAGATCCTGGGTTTGATTTTCACTGCTGGCATTTTGTAGCACCCTTAGGTAAGACTTAAGATCCTGGGTTTGATTCCCACTGTTGGCATGTTGTAGCATCCTTAGGTGAGACTTGAGATCCTGGGTTTGATTCCTACTGCTGGCATGTTGTAGCATCCTTAAAGTCAACTCGAGACTGGGTCAAAGTAACTACTGTTATTTTATAATTAGAACTTTATTTTAACCTACTTTGAGGATAAAAATAAATATAAAAAAAAATTGAAAATAATTTGTTACAGTCGGGCGCCTAAAATTTGATTTCAACGACACACCACCGACCTTCGCAGAGGTCGCGACCTCAAATCTTGATCTCAAAGTCGGAGGGTCATTTCATCCGAAGTCATGTCAGGCAAGGTCAAAGGTTGCAATCATTGTGCCTCATCGAGCACGGGAGCTACACTTGAGGGCGTTGTTGTGGCATTTGCATCCAGTTTTGAAGCGACAACAACTTGATTACAAAATTTATGTCATACACCAGGTTTGGAATTTTCTAAATTTAAGTAATTTTATTTTTTTAATTTTTATTTATCCTCGTTGTGGGAAGGTCGAATTGCCGACCCAAACGTAGAGTAACATCAGTTATCATGACCCAGTCTTGAGTTGCCTTTAGCAGTTTGGGATATTATAGTTTATAATTGCCCGGTAATTATGCTGTTGATTAAGTATTGGCTTAGCAGGAGTACGTACCATTTATAGCATCTTACTTAAGGGCACTTTAGCATGAGAGCAGTGGGGATCAAACCAAGGACCTCATGTAGTAACACCAAATGTTCTAACCACTACACCATGCTAAAGGCCCCCTTGTCATAAACGCTCTTTTTCAACAATGACCCATTTCCATTTTTTAGGATATGTCTTTAAATTTCTAAAAAAAATGACCTAAATTTTAGTAAAATGTCGTTGTCAGAATATCGTTTTCTAAAAACACTTTTACAATGTTGCATTTTTTTTAATTTTTGCAATGTTGGATTTTTATACAAATTGAAAATAAACAGGATGTCTTATAATACAATTTCATGAAATAAATTTTAAGTCATACAAAATGTTTGTATAGTAACTGTTGGTTTCAGTTATACATAATCTTTTAAAACTAAACTATAAAAGTTTTGTTAAAACATATTGATAGTTATAAACGTAATCTAAAAAAATTTACATAATAATAAATGCTTGAAATGGCATCTCTACATTATATAAAAATTTTTTAGGATTTATAATAAAGATGGGCACCAAACTAAAAAATTTAAAAATCATTATTAGACATTTTTTTTACTGTATATATCTTTATCCTCGATGTGGAAAATTCGAATGCGCGACTTAAACATAGAGTAACATCAGTTACTTCGGCCCAGTCTTGAGTTGCCTGTGGCAGTTTGGGATATTATAGATTATAATTGTCCGATAATTATACTGCTGATTAAGTGCTGGCTCAACAGGAGTTCATATCGAGCATGTTAACTTTCTTTAAGTTGTGCTTTCGTTAATTTAAGTTTATTATTTTAATTTTTGTTAAGTAAACCATAGTAATATATGTATTTATGTTTAATATGGCCGTTAAACAAGTTTTAACAATGTAATTTTTTAAACAATGTATGTGATGGCATCTGATCGTCATTCGACCATTATGCCAGTTTTTAAACTAAATATTTAAACTATTGTTAATTTTTTAGTTTTTAAAGAACTGTCAAACTAAACATTCTTTTTAATATTTTTAATAAGCAATCGTAATAAAATTTGTGATTATTTTTGCTTACTGAATTTAAATTTTAAATAAATAACAAAAAAAATAACCAAAAGTAGTTTCACAAAATTAAATTATTGAAAAAAATTTAAAATTTTTTTTTCTTGGTAGGCCGGAGACCTATCTTTTAACAAAGCAAAATTGATGAATATTGGCTTTTTGGAAGCTCTGAAGGATCGTGAGTTTGATTGCGTGGTCTTCCATGATGTAGATCTTCTTCCTGAAGATGATCGTTTGTTTTACGGATGCACCAACACGCCAAAACATCTTTCCGTCGCCATTGATAAATATGGTTATAGGTACGTCAAGTTTTCCTTTTTTATATTTATTTATCCTCGATGTGGAAAGGTCGAATGGCGACCTAAACATAAAATAACATCAGTTACCCGGACCCAGTCTCGAGTTGCCTGTGGCAGGTTGGGATAATATAGATTATAATTGCCAGGTAATTATGCTGCTGATTAAGTGCTGGCTTAGCAGGAGGGTATACCGTTTATAGCACCCTTCTAAAGGGCGCCACAGCTTGTGAGCGGTGGGGATTGAACCCACAACCTCATGTGTTGTGTAATAAGTGTTCTTACCACTACACCACTGGTTGTAAAATTTAGAAATATTTTTAGACTTCCTTACACCTCATTGTTTGGTGGAGTGACGATGCTAAGCAAAGATCAATTTATTGACGTGAATGGATATTCCAACTTGTACTGGGGATGGGGGGGTGAGGACGACGATATGTTCAACAGGATTTTTACTCGAGGTACAGGGTTCGATTCTTGGTAGAGCTATTTTTAGAAATTTTTTTGTATTTCTGGTTTAATATTGTAAAAGTAAGAAAGATTTCAGTCGTTAGGTTTTTATGGTAAACTAGCAGTGTGGTGTAGTGGGAAACACATGAGGTCTTGGGTTCAATCCTTACTGCTATCATGCTGTAGCGCTCTTAAGTAAGGCGCTATAAACTGTATGAATTTTAAGCCAAAACCAATAATGTTACTCTATGTTTAGACCTCTTTTGTCAAAAGTAAAAAAAGTAAGTCCAAAAAAAATTTGCTGATTTTTTTTGTAAACCAAGAAATATTTACACCAGACCAAAAGTTTTTATCGTTCATAGTGCCACCTACACTACTTGGTGTAAGCAGTGGGGATCGAACACATGACCCTATGTACTGAAACTAAGTGCTCTGACAACTTTTAAAAATAAAACTTTTTTACGATTTGTAAAAATTGATTTTTTTTTATAGGATATGTGATCAACCGACCGCCCTTTCATCTGGCCAGATATAAAATGAGTTTTCATCACAGAGATAAGGGAAATAGGCTCAATCTTATGAGGTAGTGTGTTGTTATTAAAGCGTTATATTACAGAGTTTTGCAATTTAGTAAGTGATGTATATAGCATGTTAGTATGGTTGACAATGAATCACAAAATGGCTTTAGAATCTTTAAAAAATGTCTGTGGTACTTACAATTTAGTTTTCAAAAATACTTGAAAATGATTAACATCAAAAACCAGGTTATCATATTTTTTGTGTGACGTAGAAAGTACTAAGTAAGCGTAGTGAATGTATACAAGCTAGTAATTTCTACGTCATCACAAACAAGGCTTTCCTTTTCTATTTTTTTTTTAAATATGTATAACTTAAAAAGTGAGTAAAATTATTTAAAGTTAAAATCATTTTTGTGTTCAGTGACACCAACTTTATCAATTTTTAAGTAAAAAAATATCGCTAATATAGGACTTTAACTTTACATTTTTTTTAATATTAAAAAAAAATTTAGCCAATAGCTGGCTCTATGACCGTCCGCAAACTCTTAATTAATAAAAGCTTGTGATAATATTCACAAAAAACAGCAGTTTCACTAATTTTGTAGGCCTAGATTAGACATACATGTATATATAAATTTAAGCTTCACAATACCTAAATTTCAATTTTTTTTTGATAAATATTATTTCCAAAAATAAAATAATAAAATTTTTGTTTTCATCTGGTTTTTCTTATTCTAAAATTCTAACTTTTTTACAGATATGAAGTTTTGTCCCGTTCCATTCACAGAATGCAGGAAGATGGGTTAAAAAATGTGAAATATTCCATCGTAGAAAAAACTGAGACTCCAGTCTACACTAACATCACCGCTGAGGTTTTTATATCACTTTTAGACGATTGTTTTTTTATATTTTATTGGCGAAGTTGTTATGTGTTTAAGCTATCTGTAAACGCTGGGCTTAAGGGTAAAAGTGTGGCATTGGTGAGACTTGAACCCAAAACCTTTTGCCCATATTACGATGTCATAACTTGATCACCAGACTGCTGGATCATTTTTTCAATACTGTTTAGGGGGTATTTTTGGGGGTTTATGTTTAATACTGTTTAGAGGGGGAATTATGGGGGGTTTATGTTTAAAACTGTTAGGGGGTATTTTTGTGGGGTTTATGTTTAATACTGTTAGGGGGTATTTTTGGGGGGGTTATGTTTAATACTGTTTAGGGGGTATTTTTGGGGGTTCTTGTTTAATACTGTTTGGGGGGGTATTTTTGGGAGTTCATGTTTAATACTGTTTAGGGGGTATTTTTTGGGGATACATGTTTAATACTATTTGAGGGGTATTTTTGGGGGTTCTTGTTTAATACTGTTAGGGGGTATTTTTGGGGGGTTTATGTTTAATACTGTTGGGGGGGTATTTTTGGGGGTTCTTGTTTAATACTGTTTTGGGGGATTTATGTTTAATACTGTTAGGGGGTATTTTTGGGGGGTTTATGTTTAATACTGTTGGGGGGGTATTTTTGGGGGTTCTTGTTTAATACTGTTTTGGGGGGTTTATGTTTAATACTGTTAGGAGGTATTTTTGGGGGGGGTTATGTTTAATACTGTTTAGGGGGTATTTTTGGGGGGGGGTATGTTTAATACTGTTAGGGGGGGGTATGTTAAATACTGTTTTGGTTTCTAATTTTTAAAACTTTTTCAAGGTTGGCACTGCGGTGGTTCGATGTAAACCTTATTTGTCGTCGTGGACTTGCCATCTTGTGTTGTGGATGTGCGAGCATTTAACTTTATCGTGTGGCCTCCTTCAATATAACTCAACAGATGAAATACTTACTCAGGATCTAGTCGGACTTTCCTAACAATCTAAAAATTTTAAACTAAAATTTTTTTTCTTTTAAGATTTATGATCAAAAAATAAATTTTTTTTGTTGAATGAAAAAGGAAATTTTTACTGAAAAAAAAAGCAAAATTTCAAAATTTTGGGCAAAAATGATTTAATTAAGGGTATTTCCCAGCGAAGGGGTAAAAATGGGGTAATAGAAAATGGGTTATGGATTTTAAAATGAGATTTTCGAGCGTGTTTCAAAAATTTGATTCGGTTTAAAATTTTAAAGTGAAAAATGACATTCTTTTGGGGATTTTTAAACTGTGAAATTGTAAGAGTACTTGTTGTCGTTTATGTACTAAAAATATTCTTTATTATAAAACTGTTAAAACCTAATTCAATTTACTTGATATTAACATGTACATACTTCAAAATATTTTCTTTAATTTTCGTGTATTTGATGAAGTTGTTTTTTTGTCTCTTTATGACAACATTGATTTAATGTTCGATTGGATTTAGTATGATTATTTTTAAAAAGGTTACTTTGGTAAATTTTTGTTTGCAATATCACCTAATATCTTTATGAGAAATTGTAAGTAGTTTTGCTCTAAGGCACGTCGATATTGCTATAAATATTTGTTTTTTATGTGTGTACAAGAAATGGATTTTAATTTCACAACATTTGTGCTTTTTTCATTTATCCTCGATGCGGGAAGGTCGACTTTTTGTCTAAACATAGAGCAACATCAGTTACCCCGACCCAGTTTCAAGTTGCCTTTAATCCATAAAATGGGATATTAGAGATTATAATTGCTTAATAATTAAACTGCTGATTAAGTGTTGGCCAGCAGGAGTTTAATTATAGCGTCTTAAGGGCGCTACAGCATGAGATCAGTGGGGAACGAACCCATGACCTCATGTAGTGAATCCAAGTGATCTGATACAAATATTATTTGCCTTTAATATATTTTGTCCAAATTTATTAACATTTTTATAAACTCGTGAATAATTAATGAGGCAACAATTGTGTGATAATACTTCATTTATTATTCATGAAATAACTTAAAAGTTTTTCAATTAATTAAATTTCGTTAAAGTGAAGTCATCACGTAATGACGTCACATGTAGGTATTGACATAAGAAAACAAACATAAATTTTGACATATATAGCAATTGCGGTTTTACAGACATTCCCGAAAATGCTGTTTTACCGAAATTTAGCTTAAGTTTTTGGGATTTCACTTATTCAACCTTTTTTGTGCATTTTTAAATTTTTTTATCCTCAATGTAAATCGACTTTACGATTTAAACATAGAGTAACATTTGTTACCCCGACCCAGTCTCAAGTTGCCTATGCCAGTTTGAAATAATACAGATTATAATTGCCCAATAATTCAGCTGCTGATTAAGTGCTGGCTCAGCAGGAGTTTATATCATTTATAGCGTCTTACTCAAGGGCGCTACAGCATAAGATCACTGGGAATCAAACCCAGGACCCCATGTGGTGAAGAAATTGTTCTTACCACTACACCATGCTGCCGGTTGTAAAAACCTTAAGATTAGTGTGACGGGTAGGTTTAAGTGGGTAAGCGTTAGAAATGTGTAAATTAAACGCAAGGTTAAACTCATTCAGTTACCCAGTTTGACCCGACTCGTTACTTTTATAAGTTGGGTTAAGTTGGACTCAAATTCTTTTCTGAAATAAAGGGGGATTTCCCATAGAAATATACATTGGCGGTAAAATGTCAATAATTCAAAAGTGTGACGTCACAAAGCCAAATTATGACGTCACGTCATCGTGGCGTCACTAAATATCGTCCTCGTCGGTTGGCAACGACTTGTATCTTTTTCCTCTCTGCTGCCTTCTCGTGGCCACGCTGCTGTTCGTGACGTCACGACCGTTATGGATGACGTCACGAGCACTTTTATTGCTGGCGATGTCACCCCAATCTTCATTAGAGATGAAGTCACGACCATTTTTGTTGCCGTTAACGTCATTCCAATCTCCGTGGGCTTGGGTGGGTGACCGGGAGTAGATCGGGGGCAACTTGAGGTACCGGGAGTCCCTCAAATTCTGGAGGTTGTTCCGGTCACGTTCGGTCCACGAATACGAGTCCGTCTGCACCAGGGTCCGCGGTCCCCAACTCTTCAAATCGTGCGCCCTGTAGTGACGCTAAATATACAATGACATCATGTTTAGTTACGTCATTCGTTTAGGTATTAGATAAAATAAGTAATAGAGCATTGGTGCGACTCAAACCTGAAACCTTTTGGTGTGTTTAAGCTATCTGTAAACGCCAGACTTAAGGGCGAATAATGTGTCATTGGTGCGGCTCGAACCCGAAACCTTTTGGTGTGTTTAAGCTATCTGTAAACGTCAGGCTCAAGGGCAAATAATGTGGCATTGGTGCGGCTCGAACCCGAAACCTTTTGGTGTGTTTAAGCTATCTGTAAACGTCAGGCTCAAGGGCAAATAGTGTGGCATTTGTGCGGCTCAAACCCGAAACCTTTTGGTGTGTTTAAGCTATCTGTAAACGCCTAGTTTAAGGGCGAATTATGTGGCATTGTTGCGGCTTGAACCCGAAACCTTTTAGTGTGTTTAAGCTATCTGTAAACGTCAGGCTCAAGGGCAAATAGTGTGGCATTGGTGCGGCTCGAACCCGAAACCTTTTGCTGTGTTAAGCTATCTGTAAACGTCAGGCTCAAGGGCAAATAGTTTGGCATTGGTGCGGCTCGAACCTGAAACCTTTTGCTGTGTTAAGCTATCTGTAAACGCCGGGCTTAAGGGCGAATAATGTGGCATTGGTGCGGCTCGAACCCGAAACCTTTTGGTGTGTTTAAGCTATCTGTAAACACCTGGCTTAATGGCGAATAATGTGGCATTGGTGCGGCTTGAACCCGAAACCTTTTGGTGTGTTTAAGCTCTCCGTAAACGCCAGACTGAAGGGCGAATAATGTGGCATTGGTGCGGCTCGAACCCGAAACCTTTTAGTGTGTTTAAGCTATCTGTAAACGCCAGGCTCAAGGGCGAATAATGTGTCATTGGTGCGGCTCGAACCCGAAACTTTATGACTGAATTGTTAAAGCACACTAACCAACAACGGAAACATTTAGTTGAAATGATATATTTTCCTATCACAGAGCTAACACATATAGGTTTAATATCTACATCTGGCGTTCACGGATAGCTCAAACATTAATTTGCAAATAAAACACCACAAGTCTTCTTTAATAAAATTAAAAACCAAATAACAAGCTAAGTTTGGCAGCGTGGTGTGACGGTCAAAACACTTCAAACACCACATGAGGTCCTTGGTTCGATCCCCACTGCTCTCGTGCTAAAGCGCTATTGATTAAAGCGCTATAAACTATATAAACTGATTTTAAGTTAAGGTAAAAAAATATCCAAACCTTGGATTCAGTTCTCCAGTCGTTAACAGCGCTACCTAGCGACAAAGTAGTTTCCAGCATTCCCTGTTTTCGTTTATTTGTTAATTTTCGTTCACCTTTAATCACGTGACCTTGCGCTTGCAAACCTCGGACGACCTCACGTTGAATTTTCTAAAAAATCGAAAAGAAAATTGATGAAAAATAACAAAGATAAAAACATTTGTTTTTGTTTAATTTTTATTTTTTTTAAATTTTTTTTACTGATATTTTAATAAAGAAATTGTTTACGTCGCAATAAAAATATTAAAATAGGTGATGTCCTTAGTTTGATTCCCACTGATCTCATGCTGTAGCACTCTTGAGTAAGGCACTATAAATGATTGACTTATCAGCAAAATAATTATCGGGCAATTATATTCTATAATATTCAAAACTACTAAAATCAACTCGAGACTGGGTCGGAGTAACTGATGTTACTCTATGTTTAAGTCGCGCATTCGACCTTCCCACATCAAGGATAAATAAAAATAATTTAAATTACGTCATACATTGTTTGTTGTCTCCCATTGTTCTCGATCGTAGCCGAGTACGATATTGGAAGACTTTGGATCAGCTCGTCGATATCTCGCAGTTCGGGAAGGATCAAACTTCCTTGCAGAGCGACTGGTTTCCTGCAATCAACATTAAACTTTAACTAAAAACCTCATATCTCATTGGGAAGGTGTTCAAGCTATCTGTAAACGCCGGAATTAAGGGGGGGAATGTGGCATTGGTGCGACTCGAACCCGAAACCTTTTGGTGTGTTTAAGCTATCTGTAAACGCCAGACTTAAGGGCGAATAATGTGGCATTGGTGCGGCTCGAACCCGAAACCTTTTGGTGTGTTTAAGCTATCTGTAAACGCCGGACTTAAGGGCGAATAATGTGGCATTGGTGCGGCTCGAACCCGAAACCTTTTGGTGTGTTTAAGGTATCTGTAAACGCCATGCTTAAGGGCAAATAATGTAGCATTGGTGCGGTTCGAACCCGAAACCTTTTAGTGTGTTTAAGCTATCTGTAAACGCCGGACTTAAGGGCGAATAATGTGGCATTGGTGCGGCTCGAACCCGAAACCTTTTGGTGTGTTTAAGGTATCTGTAAACGCCATGCTTAAGGGCAAATAATGTGGCATTGGTGCGGTTCGAACCCGAAACCTTTTAGTGTGTTTGAGCTATCCGTAAACGCCAGACTTAAGGACGAATAATGTGGCATTGGTGCGACTCGAACCCGAAACCTTTTGGTGTGTTTAAGCTATCTGTAAACGCCGGACTTAAGGGCGAATAATGTGGCATTGGTGCGGCTCGAACCCGAAACCTTTTGGTGTGTTTAAGGTATCTGTAAACGCCATGCTTAAGGGCAAATAATGTGGCATTGGTGCGGTTCGAACCCGAAACTATTTAGTGTGTTTGAGCTATCCGTAAACGCCAGACTTAAGGACGAATAATGTGGCATTGGTGCGGTTCGAACCCGAAACCTTTTAGTGTGTTTGAGCTATCCGTAAACGCCAGACTTAAGGGCGAATAATGTGGCATTGGTGTGGCTCAAACCCGTAACCTTTTGACGTGTTTAAGCTACCCGTAAACGCCAGACTTAAGGGCAAATAATATGGCATAGGTGCGGTTCGAACCCGAAACCTTTTGGTGTGTTTAAGCTATCTGTAAACGCCAGGCTCAGAGGCAAATAATGTGGCATTGGTGCGGTTCGAACCCGAAACCTTTTGACGTGTTTAAGCTATCTGTAAACACTCGGTTTAAGGGCAAATAATGTGGCATTGGTGCGGCTCAAACCCGTAACCTTTTGACGTGTTTAAGGTCTCCGTAAACGCCAGACTTAAGGGCAAATAATATGGCATTGGTGCGGTTCGAACCCGAAACCTTTTGGTGTGTTTAAGCTATCTGTAAACCCCAGACTTAAGGGCAAATAATGTGGCATTGGTGCGGTTCGCACCCGAAACCTTTTGGTGTGTTTAAGCTATCTGTAAACGCCTAGCTTGAAGGCAAATAATGTGGCATTGGCGCGGCTCGAACCCGAAACCTTTTGGTGTGTTTAAGCTATCTGTAAACGCCTAGCTTAATGGCCAATAATGTGGCATTGGCGCGGCTCGAACCCGAAACCTTTTGGTGTGTTTAAGCTATCTGTAAACGCCAGACTTAAGGGCAAATAATGTGGCATTAGTGCGGTTCGAACCCGAAACCTTTTGGTGTGTTTAAGCTATCTGTAAACGCCAGGCTTAAGGGCGAATAATGTGGCATTGGTGCGGCTCGAACCAAAAACCTTTTGGTGTGTTTAAGCTATCTGTAAACGCCAGGCTTAAGGGCGAATAATGTGGCATTGGCGCGGCTCGAACCCGAAACCTTTCGGCTCATAATCTGATGTTCACCAGACCCTCACTGATAGACTCACGAATTATCGGTTATTTTATTTTTAGATGTTAACCCTTTTTTAATATTTCTTATATTCATAAGATTAATTAAATGACGTTTATTTGACAATCTGACCCATAAACCCAAACTTTTAGCGGGGAATACCCTTTAGTTTCTAAAATTTTATCGTTTATAACTTGAAAAAAAAGTAGTTTTTAAAATATAATTTTAAGGATGATACAATTTTTTCATAACTAATATTAACTCAAAAATAAATCAAAATTTGCTCACCAAATATTCCATATCTTCTATTTTCAAAAAAACTCTGAAATTTAACAAATTAAACGAGTTCAAACTAAACTGAAACCCTTTAAAAAACAATCGTTTAAACGGATGAGACAATAAGGTCATAAACTGCCCGCTGTTAGCCAAGTTTAACAACCTCGTTGACCTAAAATCTTAAATCGTAAAATTTAAGTAAACAAGAATTTATTCAAATTATCGAAACATTTTCTTAAAAAAGTCGCTTGCATAAATTTAGTTATTCCGTTACCGTTTGATCTATAAAAATAAATTGGAAATGCAAAATTAATTTTTATGTAAATTGTTTATAAAATATTCATGCGACAATTTAATAAAACAAGAAATTTAATATTTAAAAGGGTTAAGAAATTACCAAACGTTCGCTTAATAAAACATTGGAAAACTTTGTAAAACATTTCAGACGATGTTATTTATTTTTAAACAAATTTAAATAAATTTTTTTAATTATTAGCAGTAACTATATATTATAATTTTTAATCATAATTTTTTTTTTATTTATCATAATTTATTTTGATATATATCTTTATCCTCGATGTGGAAAGGTCAAATGCGCGACTTAAACATAAAGTAACATCAGTTACTCCGACCCAATCTCAAATTGCCTGTGGCAGTTTGGAATATTATAGATTATAATTGCCTGATAATTATGCTGCTGATTAAGTGCTGGCTCAGCAGGAAGATATACCGTTTATAGCGCCTTACTCAAGGGCGCTACAGCATGAGATCAGTGGGGATTGAACCCACGACCTCATGTGTGGTGTAGCAAGTGTTCTTACCACTACACCACGCATCCAGTTCAAATTACAAATATTTGAGTAAAATCAAGCTTGAAATGTTAAATAAGCTTCTGCAAAAAATATGTTTTGGGAAATTGAACAATGATTTAACGTTTTGAAAAATTAAAGAAAAACGCAAATGCAAATTGATACTCGGTTATTAGTTTATCCTCAATGTCTTATTTTTTTAACAGTTACTGCGATGTCAAATCGTAGGTCTAATATTTGGTTAAGACCGTAATCAAAGATAGTGAAAGTAATACAATGTGTAATAAATGCAAATTAGGTATTTTAAGTGGCTGTCCAGGCAACAAAAGAAGTTTTAATACTAAAAATTTGCAGCCATTTTCATTGACGAAAGGTTTTAAATGACAAAGGTTTTAGGGACCTTATGAAAGTTTTAGAGCCCAGGTTTAAAATACCATCCCGCACAATACTACCTGCTCTTAAAACAGAGGTGTGGGAAGGATTAGAAGACGAGATCGAACAAATCTTTTTCGCTTATGCTAAGCCAACACATATACAAAGCGTAAACTTGGACTTTTACAAAGGACCACAAATAGCTTCATTTTAAGCTTAACCTAGGCTCAAGATTTCGATGTTCAACTAACAGTTAGGGAAGTGTAAATGGGAGACCTCCCAGCGACAATGGGAGGCCAACCACTTCTCCGTACGTGGATATTCATTGGTTTTATAAGCGCGTCTGATCAGCTTGTAGTGCCTTTTGGCCAATGGCTTTGATCGACTGTTCGCTTTTTTGAATATCGGATCACGTACGCTATGGCAGGAACTGTTTTCCCCTAAATTGGCACAGTTTTAAAGTTTTAGTCCGTTTTATTAGTTAGGTTGCTTGCTAAGTTTTTTGGTAGATGTCTTGCGCTTTAGTCTTAGTAGTTAGGTCGCTTGCTAAGTTTTTTGGTAGATGTCTTGCGCTTCAGTCTTAGTAGTTAGGTCGCTTGCTAGGTTTTTAGGTAGATGTCTTGCGCTTGTTTGTTTGTTATAAAAATGGTAAAACATCGTTTTTTGTACAGTTTCTTAATTCATGTTTATTTGGAAAAACGTTTTTAGTTAAATTATGTTAAGGCAGCCTGGTTTGGTAGTCAGAACACTTGGCTTTTCTATACGAGGTCTTGGACTTAATTTCCACTGCTTTCATGCAGTAGCGCCCTTGAGTAAGGTGCTATAAACGATATAAACTCTTGCTGGCTCATTACTTGAAAAGCAGTTTAATTATTGTGCAAATATAATCAATAATATTCTAACATGCTAAAGACAACTTAGGACTGGGTCGGGGTAACAGTTGTTACTCTATATTTAGGTCTTGAAGTCGACTTTCTTGCAATGATTATTTAAAAAGTGGTGACATTTTTCGTACGCCGCATATGAGTTACTACTTCAACTTTTTGTTGACATCGCGTTGAGGAAATGTGATTTTGTAAACAGACCAAAAACAGATGTTTTTAGATTAATTGAGCAAATTATAAAGTAAAAATAAAGAAATGTTAAGATATATTTATGTTAAAAATATTAGAAAAGTTATGGTCTGGTAATATTTGCCAAAATTGTTTGCGTTAGCTGATATATTCTGGATAAAATTTTAAGTTAATTTTAGGCATAAATTGGGTAGTACTAAAATACGGGATGCGGGAAGTTGCGGGGCGCGGGAAATACCGAGGCCGTATGTAAACGTTAACAAAAAATCACTGAATGCGGAGACGGACGGAATTTTTCTCCCCCAATCTTCCTTTGTGCCTTATATTTGATTTCGCATCATTTTTTGACCTTTAAAGTTAATCCCGCATCACCCCTTAGCCCTTAAGATAAAAACAGCAATCATCCCGCAGAAAAGTACAAAAATTTCGTTCCGTCCCGCATTCCGCGAATTTTCTTTAACGTTTACATACGGCCCCGCACTATCCCGCATCCCGTACTTTAGTATAGTCCTCTAAATTATATTATGTTTGCTGAATAATGTTTTTATTATTTTAATAATATTTAAACGAATAACGAACAATTTTTATGTATCAAATTTTAAAATTATATATACTGTAATAATGGCAGCATGGTGTAGTGGTCAGAACACTTGGCTTCACTACATGAGGTCCTGGGTTCAATCCTCATTGCTTCCATGCTGTAGCGCTCTTAAGTAAGGCGCTCTTAAGTAAGGCGCTATAAACCGTATGAACTTGAACCAGCACTTAATCAGCAGCTTTTTTTAAGTTGTCAAGTGGACCTTTCCACATCGCTAATTAATAAATGTAAAAATATATTTTAACAGAATTTAAATTCAGTTTACTTTAACATTAGGAAAACAATTTCAAAATGGTTAAAACATTTAAAGGGGAGCCTATGTATCATTGGTATTGTATAACAATCCTAATGTTGTGTTATGGGTTTGGGGAGTTGGGTCATTTTATGATCGGTGTCACCTCAAAGGAAATGGCACAGGACGTTCATTTTGGAGACATGGCTTGTTTGACTTTGGACATAAATGTTGAAAAACTGTCAAACACAAAATGCAGAGATGTGAAGAATTCAACACAGTGAGTAGTTGTTAATTTTGCATGCTAATATTATTTTATTGGGAATCAATTCAAGAACCCAGGATTGCAGGTAAACCCAGGATTGCAGGTCTTACTCAAAGATGTTACAACATGACAGCAATGGGAATCAAATCCAGCATCTCAGATCTTACTTAAGGATGCTACAACATGACAGCAGTGGGAATCAAACCAAGAACCTCAGGTCTTACTTAAGGATGCTACAACATGCCAGCAGTGGAAATCAAACCCAGGATCTCAGGTCTTACTTAAAGATACTACAACATGACAGCAGTGGGAATCAAATCCAGCATCTCAGATCTTACTTAAGGATGCTACAACATGCCAGCAGTGGGAATCAAACCAAGAACCTCAGGTCTTACTTAAGGATGCTACAACATGCCAGCAGTGGGAATCAAACTCAGGATTGCAGGTCTTACTTAAGAATGCTACAACATGCTAGTAGTAGGAATCAAACTCAGGATCTCATGTCTTACTTAAGGATACTTCAACATGCCAGCAGTGGGAATCAAACCCAGAATCTCAGGTCTTACCTAATGATGCTACAGCATGCCAGCAGCGGGAATCAAACCCAGGATCCCAGGTCTTACTCAAGAATGCTAAACATGCTAACTAACAAAGTAAATTATTAATAATCTTAATTTTTAGATGTAATCTCATGGGATGGAATGGAACAATATATTGTGAATGGAATTACTCAGGCCAGGGAATAGAATACCAAGTTCTTGCTGGTCCAATATTTATTGCCATTTTTACTGTTATGGGAGTTGTAATGGGAATTGTTGGCGATAAATATAACAGGTTGATTACCGACTATTTTTATATTTATTTATCCTCAATGTGGAAAGGTCAACTTTACGACCTAAACATAGAGTAACATCATTTACTCTGACCCAGTATCGAGTTGCCTGTAGCAGTTTGGGATATTATAAATTACAATAAGCCGATAATTAAGCTGCTAATTAAGTGCTGGCTTAGCAGGAGTTCATACTGTTTATAGCGCCTTACTTAAGGGCGCTACAGCATGAGGGCTGTGGGGATAAATTTTTTTTATAAACTTTTTTTGAGTAAAAGAGAGTTAATAGAAAATGTGCTTTTATTAGTAAAATGGTGGTTTTGGAAATATAGTTTTTGGTAAAATGTCAGTAACTCCATTTTCTATGCAAACCTTAAATCTCTTTAAAATTTTTTTAAATTTATTTTGCTTTTCAATATTAAAATTTTGAATTAATTTTTATAAAACTCTTTTTATTTTATGGTTTAGAATCCAGATATTATCTGCAAGTGTTTTCTTTTACTCGGTAATGACTTTTACCACCGGATTTGCCGACACTTATTGGTTGTTAGCTTTGCTGAGAGTTGGCTTTGGGGCAGGGTGAGTTTAAAGTTTGTTTCAGTAAAAAAAAAATATTTTTCAAAAAAAAAAAAGTTTTTTGTACCAGTTATTATTTTTAACTAAATTTGTGGATGAAGCATGGTGTAGTGGTAAGAGCACTTGGCATCACTTCATGAGGTTCTGCGTTTAATTCCCACTGCTCTTATGCTATAGGGTCTTAACAAACGAGAACGTCACTTGGCGTCATTACTAAATTTGTGGGTGAAGCATGGTGTAGTGGTAAGAGCACTTGGCATCACTACATGAGGTTCTGTGTTTAATTCCCACTGCTCTTATGCTATAGGGTCTTAACAAACCTTAATAATATCATATTTTTTTGTTTTGTATGTATAATAAATTCTCTTAAAAACCTAAAACTTTTTTTCTCAGAGAGTCGGCCTGTACTCCTCTTACCTCAAGTTTGGTGGCCGACATTTTCTCACAGAAAGTTCGAGCTTTTGCGATGAGTTTTTTCAACTTTGGAATTTATTTTGGATATGGTTTGGCATTTGCTGTTGGAAATTATGTGACTGACGCCAACATTCTTGGAATGGTAAAAATTTTTTAAATATTTTTGACGGACAGCATGGTGTAGTAGTCAGAACACTTGGCTTTACTACATGAGGACCTGGGTTTGATCCCAACTGCTGTCATAACGTAGTAGCCTACCCTTTTTTTGAACGATTTATTTTTAGGTTTTTCTATCAAATCAACCCCCAAAAAAAAAAAATTGATTTAAATTTTTTATGATTTTATTTTTAACTAATCTTTTATTAATTTTTTCTTAGAGCTGGCGTTGGTGTTACTTTATAGCTGGAGCTCCAGGCATAATTATGGCGATTATTTTATATTTCTCTGTCAAAGAACCAGAACGTAAAATTATAGAACAAGCTGAAGAGAATAACAAATATGAGATAGACTTTGGTATTTAATACTTTTGATAAAATGTTTAATAAATAAAACTGTTTTTGGGATTTATTTATCCTCGATGTGGGAAGGTCGATCTCATGACCTAAACATAGAATAACATTAGTTACCCCAACCTGGTCTCAAATTGACTTTGGTAGTTTGGGATATTATAAAGTATAATTGCCCGATAATTATGCTGCTGATTAAGTGCTGGCTTAGCAGGAGTTTACACCGTTTATAGCGCCTTACTCAAGGGCTTTACTGCATGAAAGCAGTGGGGATTGAACCCACGACCTTATGTGTGGTGTAGCAAGTGTTCTTACCACTACACAATCCTGCCATTTTCATTATAAGAATTGTATTTTTTAAGTCTGCCATAAAATTTCTTATTTTTTTGGAGAAATGTTTAAAAGTTATTTGGCCTATTTTGCAAACAATATTTTTACCTAAGCTATTTATAAACCTGGCTATAAATTTTATTATTTAGAAAAGCAGTCGGTGTTGAAATCAATTTTGACAACTTTCAAATTATTTATCAAATCTCCAACTATCTTATTGTTACTGGTTGGGGCTTCATTCAGACATTCTGGTGAGTTTTATATTTATCGATAAAATCCTTAGTCGGTGCTTCAACATGCCGGTACTGTGAATCAAACTTTAAACCTCACCCTACATACTGTAGTGGTCGGATCACTTGGCTTTACTACATGGGGTCTTTGGTGCGATCCCTTCTGCTCTCGTGCTGTAGTGCTTTTGAGTAAGGAGCTATAAGCGGTTTGAACTCCTGCTGAGCCAGAACTTAATCAGCAGCTTATTTATCGGGCAATTATAATCTATAATATCCCAAACTGCCACATTCAACTTGAGACTGGGTCGGAGTAACTGATGTTACTCTATGTTTAAGTCGCGCATTGGACTTTCCCACATCGAGGATAAAGATATATACAAAAAAAATAATAATATCCCAAACTGCTAAAGTTAACTCGAGACTGGGTCAAGGTAACAAATATTCATCTTTGTTTAGTCAAGTTAACCTTCCCACATCGAGGATAACAAAATCTAAATTAAATTTTAATATTTTCAGCAAGTTTTTGTTGGTCTTACAACAGTCAGTTATATTTTGATCAATATTACCCCGGCACAGAGGTGGGGTTGTGGATGAGTTTAACTTCCATCGTTGGTGGAACGATTGGGATAATCACTGGTGGAATTTTGTCCGATTTACTCGCTTCTAAATACGGTAATCTTTATTTTGATCATATTATTAAAAATTGATTTTACTGAATGGACATTTTTCTAAAATAGTTTTCGAAAACGGCATTATCTGAAAATTTTGACATAAATTGAAGGTTGGCAGCATGGTGTAGTGGTCAAAACCCTTGTCTTTACTACATAAGTTCCGTTGTTCAATCCCCACTGCTTCCATGCTGTAGATCCCTTAAGTAAGGCGCTATAAACGATATTAACTTCTGCTGAGCCAGCACTTAATCAGCAGCTTAATTATTGAGCAATTATAATATCCCAAACTGTCAACTTGAGACCGGGTCGGGGTAACTGATGTTACTCTATGTTTAGGTTGTGCAGTTGACCTTCCCACGTTAAAGATAAATAAGTACAATAAAACAGTTTTATTTTCAGAGAAGGGATAGGATATAAAGAGGTTAATATAAATGTCCCATTATATGTAAATTGACAGTATTATTAATATAACACAAATTTTGTAGATTTGTATTTAGAAATATTCCATTTTTTTGGGGGTTTAATTTTAAATCAAATTTTTTTAGGTGTACGAACAAGATTGTGGGTTTTGGTCGTTAGTCAAGCAATAGCCTGCCCTCTAGCGGCGGGAACTCTTTACTTTTCTCCGCCTTATGCTTTTATTTCGCTCTTTGGAGCTTATTTATTCGGTAAATAGTTTCATATTTTTTTAAGAGAACAGTTACCCCGACCCAGTTTTGAGATGACTTTATTGTAATCAAATTTTATTTAAAACACAGCGGAAATGTGGTTCGGAGTTTTGTTCACTGTTTTGGTTGAGTTCTTTCCTGCCCAGTCACGCGCGACAGCGATCGCTATGTTTATTTTTGTGATCAATAATATTGGAGGGAATGCCCCTCTTATAGTACCACCTATGATCAAAGTTTTAGGTTTCAGGGAAGCACTGTACATCGTTTACCCAGGATTTTACTTGGCTAGTAAGTTTTTTTATTGATAATTGTTTATCCTCGATGTGGGAAGGTCAACTTTACGACCTAAACATGGAGATATATTTGTTACCCTGACCCAGTTTCGAGTTTCCTTTGGCAGTTTGGGATACTATAGAAAATATATTAATAATTGCCTGATAATTATTATAATTGCCTGATAATTAAGCTGCTGATTGAGTGCTGGCTCAGCAGGAGTTTATAGCACCTTACTCAATAACATTACAGCTTGAGAGCAGTGGGAATCGAACCCACGACCTCATGCAGCAAAGCCAAGTTTTTTAAATAATATTTTATTGGTTTATATAGTTTAATTTTTAAACCTGGTTTAATTTATTTTTTGGTTAGTTTTTACGAAAACCTTTTTTCTAATTTCAGGTTCTTTTTTCTTTTTGTTGACTCAAATTTCTCTTCTGCGTGGTTCACCGCACATGAGCATTGAAGCGAATAATTGTGAAGAAAGTGAAGCGATAGTTAATAAAACAAAACTTTAAATTGAAAATAAAATTTTTGAATTATGTTAAACATTTATAAATTTAAAAAAATTTTATCATGACAATATTTTAATTTTTTTAAATATTTATTAGTGAAATTTTTTTTATAATTTTTTGCCAAAATTATTTTTAAAGTTATTTTTAATATTATACTAGTGAGTTATTTTAGTTCCTAAATTATTTGTTGCCATTCTTGCTGTTTTTATTTTCTAATTTATATCAACTAAACAGAAATTTAAATAATGTTTTGTATTCTCTTACTTTATAATTACTCCATATTTTATGAGAAATTATTATTGTTTTATATTTTTGAAATTAATTTATTTTGTTTTTGTTACTTCTTTTAAAATTTTAAAAACTATAAAATTGATATCATCTATTTTTTAAGATTATTTTGTCGAAAATGCAAATTATTAATAGTAATGTGCCGATCAAAATGGTGATCGTAAATCCCCGATTTTTGAAGGTATTTTGAGATCACCCGATCAAGGTCCAAAATCGGCAGATCGGTAATTACGTCACATTTAATTTTACGTCACAAATAAACACGCACTTTACATGCCTTAACCACATAGATTTCCATAAACTTTTACAGCGCTTTATTTCCGCGCTAGTAAAATTGTTTTTAGTTCTTGTAAATTATACTGAATATTACGGTTAAATTTTTAAACAAACTTGTGAATAAGTAGAAGTGTTTAACATACAGGGTCAATTTTTTTGTATTTAGTGGCGATAAAGTTACCGATTGTTCGGTCACGTTATCCGATCGTGATGTGATCCGAAAAAAAACGGCGATCGGCACATCACTAATTATTAAAATACTGTAGAAAGTGTAGCGAATTATTCATTTTAATTATTAATAAATTCCTTTAGTGGTTAGTTGATACAAGAATATAAAATTCTGGCTAAATCTTACGGAAATAAACTCTGAATTTAAGTAATGTCTAAATCCATGTTTATTAAGTGGCGTCCGTTCAGCAGAACGAAATTGCCTAACAGTTTTTTAAAACGAACATTTGCACTTCATAAAAGGCAGAAATGAATCGTTGGAAAAATAATTCAATACTAGAGAAACGAGGTTAGAGTTCCCATGTGAAAAGAGTTGTTAAATAACCCGCAAATTCGATAAACAAGTTAAAGTTAAAAGCATTGAAACTTATTATTTAAATAGGGAGGAAAAATACGCCAAAGCTTGACAGCAAATAAATAACAATTTCATTTCAAATCAACATCAAAAACTGTTTGTTTATAAAATTAAAGGTTAGCTTATGTGGATTTATCCAAAATAAGCTACATCAACCCAACTCAAAGTAGAGCCCGGGGTAATCAAAAATAAGAAAACACAACCGCTACTTTTCGATACGCGTCTTAATTCTCACAAGCGTAAATTTGTAAATAAGCGTTTATTGTTTGATGACTGTATTTCTTGCACATTCGAACTTTCATGAGGTAGGTGATTGCGACGATCGACGAATAAAAGGGACTTGGCCTCTGTGGGCATCATAGACATATTGGCCTCGTTTGGGCACTTCGGAAAAAATAATCGGCCTTCTGTGGGCATCAGACATGGGTGCGTCGATCATCGTCTTGAGTCGGCCATCGTTGGGCAAAAGAAACTAAGTAGTTCGTGCAAGAAATGTACTTCATCTTGTTCACTTGACCCGCTTTGGCAAAGAAAAACACGTAAAAAATGCTGCGATGGTCTCTCTTCATCTGTCGTTTTTGTAGTTTGATTGTTAAAATTTAAAGCTCGCAATAACGTTTTCCCATTTAAAAATTGTTAATTGTCTGTTTTTTTTCTAAAGTTTTGGCTGATAAACAAAAGCTGAAAACTTGCTTATCTCCGTTTGCGCGACTCCTCGGAAGGTGTTCATTTGGTCTGAGAACAGAAGCTACAAAATTCTGTTTAAATCTCAAAACCTTAATCACGTCGGAAATTCATCATTTGTAGCGAATTATTCATTTTAATTATTAATAAAATCCTTTAGTGGTTAGTTGATACAAGAATATAAAATTCTGGCTAAATCTTACGGAAATAAACTCTGAATTTAAGTAATGTCTAAATCCATGTTTATTAAGTGGCGTCCGTTCAGCAGAACGAAATTGCCTAACTGTTTTTTAAAACGAACATTTGCACTTCATAAAAGGCAGAAATGAATCGTTGGAAAAATAATTCAATACTAGAGAAACGAGGTTAGAGTTCCCATGTGAAAAGAGTTGTTAAATAACCCGCAAATTCGATAAACAAGTTAAAGTTAAAAGCATTGAAACTTATTATTTAAATAGGGAGGAAAAATACGCCAAAGCTTGACAGCAAATAAATAACAATTTCATTTCAAATCAACATCAAAAACTGTTTGTTTATAAAATTAAAGGTTAGCTTATGTGGATTTATCCAAAATAAGCTACAAAAGTTTTTTTGTTTTTATGCAATTATGCTTTTACAATTATTAAAATATTTAAATGTTAAAGATGTGTGGTGTAGCAAGTGTTCTTACCACTACACCACGATGCCGGTCTTACCACTTTACCAAGCTGCCGGTTCTTATTGGCTTACTCTTTATTAAAAACAGGTTACTTGCGATAAAATAAAAGCAGTAAACAGTTGAAACATTCAGAAGTAGAACGATCACCATAAAGCTACCACGCTCTATCAGAGAGAAATACTTGCGCGCCGTTAATTAGTGCGATTTTATCCAGACCCGCTACAAGCTTGCTGGCACTGAACACTTAATTAGGTTCTTTTAAACCTCATATGTAACACACTTTTTCTCCCACCAAAAAAGATGTCGCTCACAAGATTAAACAATCAGGTAAAATACAAGTAAGAGAACAATGAAATCTTGCAGCACATAGACATACATAAGCAAGATACGTCAATTAGAAAATAACATGAATAACAAAGCAAACAACTACTTATAGTATTTTTTTTAAACAAATTATTAACAGTAAATATCATATTAGCAAAAACATAAAAAACAAAACACTAAAAGCAAAGGTAAATAAACATTGAAAATAGGCATTGGAACATAACAAAATGTGGACCTTTAAGTGGTTTATTAAAACAAAGAAAACGGTGAAAACAAAACTTTTTTTATTAGGAGAAAATAAAACGAACACAGAGTGCAAAAAATACAAGTAACATGTAAACAATAATTTCACATAACTTAAAAAATCCTATATATATAGCAACAAAAACACTTAATAAGCCCCTTTAAACACAAAGTATGCGTGTGAAGCGCGACTAACTGTGTATATTAATTGTAAATATCGCTGAAAAAAAAACGGGGTGCCCAATCTAGCGTCGAGGCCTTAAAAAGCGTGTTTGAGCGCTGTCAGGTTCAAAGTCAGGTATTGTGTTACCTGATTCCTGTGATGTTCAGTAGATGTTGGGGTAGCAGTAACGTTGTCGCTGAAGTCTGCTGTTGTGGTTGAGTTTCGTGGGCTTGTTTGTGCCTCGTCGCAAATTACATAGTTTACAGGGATAATAACTTGTTTTTAGAATGAACCAGAAAATGGCAAATAATACTTTTTCTTTTCATTTTTGGCCGCATTTGGTGCAGAGTTCCCAAGCAAAACAGCATTGCCTACATTAAAAACACTGCGATCGGAGTTTCTATCATAGCAGGCTTTCATGGCGTTGTGTCTTTTTTTTAGTCTTGATTTAACAACTTTGTGAACCAGCCTTATTTTATCTTGAAGTTCCACCATCATTGCGGGTTTAGGTGCAACTATATTACAAGCGACCCACACTTTAAATCGGCCCGAAGACGTAACGAACGGCCTGTGAGAAGAAAATGCGGGCATGTTCGTTTCTTCATGAATGCTTGTGTCATAAGTGGCTCTGATTGAACTTAATGCATCATCCCAACAAAAGGGGTCGCGTTGCACATAACAAAAACATGGATAAAATTGTACGATTGTTTCTTTCGCATTAACCTTCAGGGTGATAAGGGCTAATTCTAGACTTTTTACAGCCCAATATTTGTAATAATTCTTTAAACAAATCGCTTTTTCGCCCCTGATCAGAATTAATACAATCTGGCACACCGTGAAATGCATGTACGCTGTTTCACGAGCATTTTGCCAAGACATAGGCCAGGGTTGCATATATTTAGTGTAAGTATCGCAAGACACCAAAATATACTTATTTTCCTTTTTTGTAGTAGGTAAGCCATTAAGCTTCATTGGGCTATCGTCGCTGCAAGGCATCAGAGGTGCTCGCACCGTTTTCTGCGGGAGCTTCTGCATATCGCACATGGGGCAAGTTTGGCAATAATCTTTCGTGGCTGATTTAGATTTTGGCCAATAGAAGCGCTCGTTTAGACAGTAACAGTAATACTTTTATTATAATACGGCAAATCACTTGGTTTGATCAAAAGTTACGTTACAAGATCAGCTAGATCGCTAGACTGACGTTACGGTTACAGTAAGATAGCACGGTTTGTAGGTCCAGTTATTGCGAGATGCAACGGTGACCAACTATCGGTAGATTGGTGAAGAAAGTTTAAATTGTTCCTGTATTTATAGCAAAACCGGAAGGCAATAAAAGTTCGTTCGTTGTAAAGCCGTTGGTCTTCTACGTACAGGTTACGTGGCTAATTCTCATTAAGGGCGATTTTAGTGTGCATTGTTTGAAGTTGACCCCCGTTGTAACAAGAATAATTGTTGTACGTGTCCGATCAATGACATTGAAGTAGCGTTAAAGTAGACGAGCCATCTGTGGGCTTTGTAGACATGGACGTGTCAAATGTCGGCTTACAGGCAAGGGAATAGTTGCAGTCAGAAAATTGAGCTCGTTTGGAAGTCTGGAGGAGGGCGTATGCCCCTTGTTCACCACTTTTGTTTGTATGGCCAATGTTCGAGAAGATATGGGAACTGTCGTAATTTGTTGTGCCTGCAATGAGGGTTTATGTTGTCTCGGATTATCTAAAAACAAAGTTGTTGTTACGCTTCCTACAAAATGTAGATTTTGGCCTTTGTTTTATTTTTGTTCGAGGAGAAATGGAAACTGTCGTAATTTGTTGTGCCTGCAATGAAGGTTTATGATGTCTCGGATAATCCAATAACAAAGTTGTTGTAACGCTTTCTTCAGAATATAGGTTTTGGGGTTTGTTTTATTATTGCACTATAAAACGTTTATTTGCTGCGCTTTGTTAAAATGGCATAATAGCCTTAGGCAGTTGCTAGTTATATTTTATTTGTGCGCGCATGGCAAACTAATTATTCAACACTTTTATAAAGGTATCTTATTTTATATCGTGATTTGGAAGGTTAAAAATATCGAAAAATTTGAAGTATTGAAAGGTTTGCGTATCCGAGGTTAATTATAGCACTCTACAACTATTTTATTAACCTTTAATCAGGCCGGAAAATCGCCATTTGTAGAGTTACTAGATTTGCTGTTATAATTATTTTGGTTGTTTATTTGGTTTAATTTGACTTGACTCCGTTTACGGACTCTATTTGTTATTATTATTATCTGTTTTAGTATTTTGTTTAAGATTTATTTATAAACGACAAGACGTTAACAGTAATACTTCTATTGTAATACGGCAAATCACTTACACGGTTTGATTTAAAGTTACATTACAAAATCAGCTAGATTGCTAGACTGACGTTAAAGTTAAAGTACGATTGTAGGTCCAGTTTTTGCGAGATACGACGGTGGCAAACTATCGGTAGATTGGCCCGACGATGTAACGATGACCAACTATCAGTAGATTGGTAAAGAAAGTTTAAATTGTTCCAGTATTTATAGCAAAACCGAAAGGAAATAAAAGTTTGTTCGTTGTAAAGCCGTTGGCCTTCTACGTACGGGTTACGTGGCTAATTCTCGTTAAAGGCGATTTTAGTGTGCATTGTTTGAAGTTGACCCCCGTTGTAACATGAATAATTGTTGTACGTGTCCGGTCAATGACATTGAAGTAGCGTTGAAGTAGACGAGCCATCTGTGGGCTTTTGTAGACATGGACGTGTCAAATGTCGGCTTACAGGCAAGGGAGTAGTTGCAGTCAGAAAATCGTAGCCCGTTTGGACGTCTGGAGGAGTGCGTATGCCCCTTGTTCACCACTTCTGTTTGTATCGTAAATGTTCGAAAAGATATGGGAACTGTCGTAATTTGTTGTGCCTGCAATGAGGGTTTATGTTGTCTCGGATTATCTAAAAACAAAGTTGTTGTGACGCTTCCTACAGAATGTAGGTTTTGGCTTTTGTTTTATTTTTGCGCTATAAAACGTTTATTTGCTGCGCTTTGTTAAAATGGCATAATAGCCTTAGGTAGTTAGTTATATTTTATTTGTGCGCGCATAGTAAACTAATTATTTAACACTTTTATAAAGGTATCTTATTTTATATCGTAATTCGGAAGTTTAAAAATATCGAAAGATTTGAAGTATCGGAAGGTTTGAAGTATCGAAAGGTTTGCGTATTCGAGGTTAATTATAGCACTCTACAACTATTTTATTAACCTTTAATCAGGCCGGAAAATCGCCATTTGTAGAGTTACTAGATTTGTTGTTATAATTATTTTGATTGTTTATTTGGTTTAATTTGACTCCGTTTACCGACTCTATTTGTTATTATTACCTGGTTTAGTTTTTTGTTTAAGTTTTATTTATAAACGACAAGACGGTAACAGCAATAATTTTATTGTAATACGGCGAATCACTTGGTTTGATTAAAAGTTGCGTTACAAGATCAGCTAGATCGCTAGACTGACGTTAAAGTTACAGTACGGTTTGTAGGTCCAGTTATTGCAAGATTCAACGGTGACCAACTATCGGAAGATTGGTAAAGAAAGTTTAAATTGTTCCAGTATTTATAGCAAAACCGAAAAGCAATAAAAGTTCGTTCGTTGTAAAGCCGTTGGCCTTCTACGTACAGGTTACGTGGCTAATTCTCGTTAAGGGCGATTTTAGTGTGCATTGTTTGAAGTTGACGCCCGTTGTAACAAGAATAATTGTTGTACGTGTCCGGTCAATGACATTGAAGTAGCGTTAAAGTAGACGAGCCATCTGTGGGCTTTGTAGACATGGACATGTCAAATGTCGGCTTACAGGCAAGAGAATAGTTGCAGTCAGAAAATCGTAGCCCGTTTGGAAGTCTGGAGGAGTGCGTATGCTTCTTGTTCACCACTTTTGTTTGTATCGCCAATGTTCGAGAAGATATGGGAACTGTCGTAATTTGTTGTGCCTGCAATGAGGGTTTATGTTGTCTCGGATTATCTAAAAACAAAGTTGTTGTTACGCTTCCTACAAAATGTAGATTTTGGCATTTGTTTTATTTTTGGGCTATAAAACGTTTATTTGCTGCGCTTTGTTAAAATGGCATAATAGCTTTAGGCAGTTGCTAGTTATATTTTACTTGTGCGCGCATGGCAAACTAATTATTTAACACTTTTATAAAGGTATCCTATTTTATATCGTAATTCGGAAGGTTAAAAATATCGAAAGATTTGCGTATTTAAGGTTAATTATAGCACTCTACAACTATATTATTAACCTTTAATCAGGCCGGAAAATCGCCATTTGTAGAGTTACTAAATTTGTTGTTATAATTATTTTGATTGTTTATTTGGTTTAATTTGACTCCGTTTACCGACTCCATTTGTTATTATTATCTGGTTTAATATTTTGTTTAAGTTTTATTTATAAACGATAAGACGTTAACAGTAATACTTTTATTGTAATACGTCAAATCACTTGGTTTGATCAAAAGTTACGTTACAAGATCAGCTAGATCGCTAGACTGACGTTACGTTTACAGTACGGTTTGTAGGTCCAGTTATTGCGAGATGCGACGATGGCCAACTATCGGTAGATCGGCCCGACGATGTAACAGTAACCAACTATCGGTAGATTGGTGAAGAAAGTTTAAATTGTTCCAGTATTTATAGCAAAACCGGAAGGCAATAAAAGTTCGTTCGTTGTAAAGCCGTTGGCCTTTAACGTACAGGTTACGTGGCTAATTCTCGTTAAGGGCGATTTTAGTGTGCATTGTTTGAAGTTGACGCCCGTTGTAACAAGAATAATTGTTGTACGTGTCCGGTCAAAGACATTAAAGTAGCGTTAAAGTAGACGAGCCATCTGTTGGTTTTGTAGACATGGACATGTCAAATGTCGGCTTACAGGCAAGGGAATAGTTGCAGTCAGAAAATCGTAGCCCGTTTGGAAGTCTGGAGGAGTGCGTATGCCCCTTGTTCACCACTTTTGTTTGTATCGCCAATGTTCGAGAAGATATGGAAACTGTCGTAATTTGTTGTGCCTGCAATGAGGGTTTATGTTGTCTCGGATTATCTAAAAACAAAGTTGTTGTTACGCTTCCTACAAAATGTAGATTTTGGCGTTTGTTTTATTTTTGCGCTATAAAGCGTTTATTTGCTGCACTTTGTTAAAATGGCATAATAGCCTTAGGCAGTTGCTGGTTATATTTTATTTGTGCGCGCATAGTACACTAATTATTTAACACTTTTATAAAGGTATCTTATTTTATATCGTAATTCGGAAGGTTAAAAATATCGAAAGATTTGAAGTATCGAAAGGTTTGCGTATTCGAGGTTAATTATAGAACTCTACAACTATATTATTAACATTTAATCGCCATTTGTAGAGTTACTAGATTTGTTGTTATTTTTATTTTGATTGTTTATTTGGTTTAATTTGACTTGACTCCGTTTGCCGACTCTATTTGTTATTATTATCTGGTTTAGTTTTTTGTTTAAGTTTCATTTATAAACGACAAGACGTTAACAGTAGTACTTTTATTGTAATACGGAAAATCACTTGGTTTGATCAAAAGTTACGTTATAAGATCAGCGAGATCGCTAGACTGACGTTACGTTTACAGTACGGTTTGTAGGTCCAGTTATTGCGAGATGCGACGGTGGCCAACTATCGGTAGATCGGCCCGACGATGTTACGATGACCAACTATAGGTAGATTGGTGAAGAATGTGTTACAAAAACGTTCAAGGTTCGCTTTCTGCTAGATTTAAACAGGCGTTCTTTTTTTTTTGTATATATCTTTATCCTCTTTTTTTTATCCTTTATCCTCGATGTGGGAAAGTCTAATGCGCGACTTAAACATAGAGTAACATCAGTTAACACGACCCCGTCTCTAGTTGCCTGTGGCAGTTTGGGATATTAAATATTATAATTGCCCTGTAATTATACTGCTGATTAAGTGCTGGCTCAGCAGGAGTTCAAACCGTTTATAGCGCCTTACTCAAGTGCGCTACAGCATGAGATCAGTGGGGATTGAACCCACGACCCCATGTGTGGTGTAGCAAGTGTTCTTACCACTACACCACGCTGCCGGTTCTTATTGGCTTACTCTTTATTAAAAACGGGTTACTTGCGATAAAATAAAAGCAGTAAACAGTTGAAACATTCAGAAGTAGAATGATCACCATAAAGCTACCACGCTCTATCAGAGAGAAATACTTGCGCGCCGTTAATTAGTGCGATTTTATCCAGACCTGCTACAAGCTTGCTGGCACTAAACACTAAATTGGGTTCTTTTAAACCTCATATGTAACACACTTTTTCTCCCACCAAAAAAGATGTCGCTTACAAGATTAAACAATCAGGTAAAATACAAGTAAGAGAACATTGAAATCTTGCAACACATAGACATACATAAGCAAGATACGTCAATTAGAAAATAACATGAATAACAAAGCAAACAACTACTTATAGTATTTTTTTTTAAACAAATTATTAACAGTAAATATCATATTATCAAAAACATAAAAAACAAAACACTAAAAGCAAAGGTAAATAAACATTGGAACATAACAAAATGTGGACCTTTAAGTGGTTTATTAAAACAAAGAAAAAAAAGAATTAAAACGGTGAAAACAAAACTTATTTTATTAGGAAAAATTAAAACGAACACAGAGTGCAAAAAATACAAGTAACATGACTTAAAAAAATCTTATATATATGGCAACAAAAACACTTAATAAGCCCCTTTAAACACAAAGTATGTGTGTGAAGCGCAACTAACTGTGTATATTAGTTGTAAATATCGCTGAAAAAAAAAACGGGGTGCCCAATCTAGCGTCGAGGCCTTAAAAAGCGTGTTTGAGCGCTGTCAGGTTCAAAGTCCGGTATTGTGTTACCTGATTCCTGTGATGTTCAGTAGATGTTGGGATAGCAGTAACGTTGTCGCTGAAGTCTGCTGTTGTGGTTGAGTTTCGTGGGCGTGGGAAAAAATATTGAACACAAGGTGCGCTTAAAGGAATGTTGAAGTTTTCTGCATCCGGAACCATTTCACCATGGTTGTCATCGTTATCGTCAAAACGACAATAGTCGCCCAAACTTTTCTTTAGTCTATTGCGATGAACAGTCATAACTTTTGTTTGTGCCTCGTCGCAAATTACATAGTTTACAGGGAAAATAACTTGTTTTACATAGAATGAACCAGAAAATGGCAAATAATACTTTTTCTTTTCATTTTTGGCCATATTTGGTGCAGATTTCCCAAGCAAAACAGCATTGCCTACATTAAGAACACTGCAATCAGAGTTTCTAGCAAAGCGGGCTTTCATGGCGTTATTTTAAGTCTTGGTTTAACAACTTTGTGAACCAGCCTAATATTATCTTGAAGTTTTGCCATCATTGCGGTTTTAGGTACAACTATATTACAAGCGACCCACACTTTAAATCGGCCAGAAGACGTAACGAACGGCCTGTGAGAAGAAAATGCGGGCATGTTCGTTTCTTTATGAATGCTAGCGTTATAAAGGGCTCTGATTGAACTTAATGCATCATCCCAACAAAAGGGGTCGCGTTGCACATAACAAAAACATGGATAAAATTGTACGATTGTTTCTTTCGCATTTACCTTCAGGGTGATAAGGGCTAATTCTAGACTTTTTACAGCCCAATATTTGTAATAATTCTTTAAACAAATCGCTTTTTCGCCCCTGATCAGAATTAATACAATCTGGCACACCGTGAAATGCATGTACGCTGTTTCACGAGCATTTTGCCAAGACATAGGCCAGGCTTGCATATATTTAGTGTAAGTATCGCAAGCCACCAAAATATACTTATTTTCCTTTTATGTAGTAGGTAAGCCACTAAGCTTCATTGGGCAATCGTCGCTGCAAGGCATCAGAGGTGCTCGCACCGTTTTCTGCGGGAGCTTCTGTACATCGCACATGGGGCAAGTTCGACAATAATCTTCCGCGGGTGATTTTGGCCAATAGAAGCGCTCATTTAGCCGCTCGTATGTTCGTTTATAACCTATGTGACCTACATCGGATTTATCATCATGGATTAATTTTAACACGTTGGTCCTTAGTTTTTTGGACACTAAAAGTTGGTATTTTGTATTACTAAGAGTATCTTGGCAATTTTGATATAAAACTCCATTTCTGCAAGTAATTTCTCCGAAGATAGACCAAAAATGTTTAACGATATCGTGTCTATTTTGTTTAACTTCTGGCTGTTGAGGTGGTTGTTTTCTTATAGGGGCGGAAAACGTGTCCCGCTCCATTGGTGTTTCTCGAGCTTAATCTTCTTTTGCATAAACGACTGATATGTTCATATTCGCCACATGCGTAGCATTGTCGGTTGAAGTTGCTGTGTTGTGGTCCTTGTCTGTTAAAATGGTTGCGTCTATAATTCCTTGTCTCATAGTGTGTTCGCAATTAATCCATTTTCAGTTTAAGCTCCAAGTACAACTGGTGCACTTCTGGTTCCTTGGTTTACTGTATGGGAAGTATCTGTTGTTGGTATTGATGGCTATTTGTTACCAACATACTAAAACGCTTTGCAACTGTTTTAAAGTCTGGCTAATACTTGCCTTCATTTTCTTTTTGAATTGCCTTTGCAGTTGCTCGGTCTTGGAGGCCTTTGACAAGAATATTGTACAAGACAGTGTTCTTTAATTCCCGATCGTTTTTATCTGGCCACGCCATATGACCAAGTTTGTCTAGACAAAAAACAAACTCTTTAGTTGTTTCGGTAACATGTTGAACTTTTCCAAAAATCTGTTGCTTGGCTGCCTGCTTATCCTTATTTGACGTCACGGTTTAAACGCCTTTGGCAATATCCTCATGAGTTAAATCATACAAGTCCCTGATGTCCTCTGAAATATCAAACTTTAGGTCTTCGGGTAGACTTTGTAACAGAACATGTTTTTTCATATCATCACTAGCACCAATGCTTTCACAAACAATGCAAATTCTTTTTATAAAAACTTTAAAATGTCGATGTAAAGGTGAAAAACAATCAAATTTGCCATTTTCTTCTTAAAAACGCTAAAATTATTTAAAAAGCAGAAACCTCTGTGGTTACCAGTGTTACAAAAAGGTTCAAGGTTCGCTTTCTGCTAGATTTAAACAGGCGTTTTTATTCGCTTACTCTTTATTAAAAACAGGTTACTTACGATAAAATAAAATCAGTAAACATTTGAACCATTTAGAAGTAGAATGATCACCATAAAGCTACCACGCTCTATCAAAGAGAAATACTTGCGTGCCGTTAAATAGTGCGTAAGCACAATTAAGTCAGTCAACGCCCCGCGTCACAAATTATCCAGACGCGCTACAAGCACGCTGGCACCAAACACTACATTAGATTCTACTACTATATGACAATTGTAACAATACGACAAAATTCTACTACTATACGACAAATGCAAATGTTTAAATTGTTTCAGTATTTATAGCAAAACCGGAAGGCAATAAAAGTTCGTTCGTTGTAAAGCCGTTGGCCTTCTACGTACAGGTTAAGTGGCTAATTCTCCTTCGCCCGTTATAACAAGAATAATTGTTGTACGTGTCTGGTCAATGACATTGAACTAGCTTGAACTTAGAATTGATTGTAATAGGCTTATTACAATTGATTCTACAGAGTCCTTTGAGTTCTCATTAACGGACCACGTCGCCAACCGTGAAATTCCTTATCGACTGAAGCCATTTTTGTTGCAATTGTAACGAAGGCAAATACTCCCTTGTCAATCGCTCCCCAAATTGAACTCTAAGATCGTCTGTAACTGTCTTCCTTGACAAACGTGTCTGGAGGCAGGTCGTTGTCCATTGTTCAGCAACATACTTGGCGTCAATGCCAATTCATCCTTGCAGTCGTCGCTGAGTGGCACCAGAGGTCTGCTGTTTAAAATTCGTTCCACCTCAGCCATCAATGGCGGACAAGACATAGATTGTTACCGAATGCCCATGCCTGTTATGATACTTTGTTACAATGAGCTCGATTACAATCTGGTTAGATGGAAGAATTATCGGATGTTCGGTGATTAGAGGGACGAAAGTTGGTGGTCATGAAGTTATTGATCAACTCGGGAAAAGATTGTCGTTGAACTGACAGCACAGCAGTTGTTGCGCTATTCAGTTCTTTCAGCGATAAAACTAAATACAACCATAATCAATATTAAGGTTTGAAACATCTATGTATACTAATGTTCTTTTAATCAACAAGAGTGTTAAGCCAATTATTCCAAGTGTTAATATATTGTTCTGGAACCAGATCACAAAAGCACTTCCACGAGGCTGTTAGTAAAGTCCCTGTAATAAAACGTCATTTAAAGAAACAACGCAGTGTTTTGTAGCACAATCAAACACTATAATAAACTTAGGGCCCGTACAGTGGTGTGGTATATACTACGTTATATCGTTTACACAATTCCTATTACCCAATACAGTCCCATGTCCTTATTTTACATATTCATCGATTTATTCCCTATATTGGCTAAAAGTTTCAGCAATAAATTTCTTTTTCAAAGATTGCACCCTTTGAAGTGTCATTTTTCTATTCTTTAAAAGTTTAATATATTTCTTTATCCAGAGTAATCCAATTTCATAGTGTCAGCCATTTTGCGAAACTGTTTTGTTCATAATTTTCAACGTACTTTTGTCGTTTAATGACATTTCGCTCTTTCGCGCACAATCAAGGTCGTAAAAATTGCTCAACAAAAACATCTGAAATTTTGTTGCATGATGTCGATACTTGTTCAGGCTCATGCATAAAGTTAACATTAGTTCGTTGGGAGGATTTTCTTGGGTTTTGGTCTGAGCCAAACAACGCCCAACCCAACGCCGTATGCGGGCCGAAAGCTTGCAGTACAGATACTTGTATCTGAACCGTCATTCAGAAAAGCGTTCACAAAATTACTTTGATTGTTGCCCCACACTTTAACTGGCACAATCTTGAAACATTTCACATTTTTAACGCTGTTATGGGAAACCTCGTTGCATGCCACAATAGCTGACTCGCTTTGCGGCTCCGATAGCGGGCTTTATCGTCACTTTAGTAGATTATGACATCACAATTAAATTACCGTTTCAAAAGGTATTTGAATGCGTTACTAGATAAAATTGTTTAAGTTTACAAATATTAAGGTTGTTTGGTTATTAAATTAATTAAGAATTGTCATAAGTGGATATCGTAAAGCTCCTGACTGTAAGTCTATATATTAGAGAAAAATGAGGCGACTTTACATTTCCATTCAAACAGTCAGAGAATAACACTCAAACAGTTTAAGCTACTGTCGCTTCAAATCTTAATAGATAACAATTCGAATAAGTATTTTAATGCAGCGTTCCTATCATTGTTACGTCATAGTGTCGTCACATCTCGTTTAAAAATTTTTTTTAAATTTTAAATAACAGCCGATTTAAAATTAATTAAGATATAATTTTTGGTGTGTTTTGATCCCTGCGTGTTTTGATACAAAAATGTCGGAACAGACGGAAAGTTATTTTCAATTATTTGTGATAAATATTAATAACAAAATATAACTTGCTTGTTAAATGAGTTTAGAATAAAACAATTGTAACTTGAAACTTGCTGAAATGAGTTTGAAAATATTTACATTTTTGTGCTTCTGGTTATGCTTAGCTGCATCCCAAAACAACCAAGTTTGTTTTAGTGCATGTCCCATTGCATCTGCTCATGAACCTTCTGAAACTAAACAAGGAAGACCAGGAAAACTTGGCCCAGCTGGAGCGAAAGGTGAAAAAGGTTTCAGGGGTGAAATTGGGGCAATTGGGGGGCCTGGCGTCAAGGGTGAACAAGGTTTCAGGGGTGAAATTGGCCCCATAGGTCCTAAGGGTGAAATTGGGTCAATTGGGGCTACTGGAGAGTGTTCGTGTCATGATGAAATTGTTGCAGTAATAAAACGAGTTTTTCCTGATAAAGCAGGTATTTTTGTCACTTTACATTTGTTAAATAATAGTAATATCATCGGCTTACTGGTAAAACTACAAAACTAGAATAAAAACAATTTTAAGACAATTAATTAACTTTTTAAACCTTGCAAGTCTATTTTGTATGGTTCATTAACTTTGTTACTTATATAAACAAGTATACTTAATACAGTGGCAATCTGTGTTTTATGGAATCTGTGCCCAAAAAATACAGCTTTTAAAATTTGTATTTTTTAATATCTGCTTTTTTTTATTTAAAGTTTAAAATTCAAAAGATAAATTAATAAAAAGTTATTTTTTAAATAAAATCATTTTTTTAATGCCGGTAAATTTATATTTGTTGTCAAATTTTGAGTTACGAGGTTCTAACAGTAAGCAGACAATATAACATTTATAAACATTTTGTAATATTTAATTTTACAATTTAAATATTTAAGAGTTAAGCCTAATCATGCCAACTTATAAGATTAATTCTAAATAAACATAAACCTAAATATTTATAGCTAGTGTATGTGGGCTTGGGTTAAAAGATGGAAGAATACCGGATAGTGACATCACAGCTAGTTCTTATCGGAGCAGCAACCCACCACATCAAGCAAGGTTGGATGCTCATATCGGTGGTTGGGAACCTAGACAAAGTGAGTTGTTGGAATTATTTTTTATCTTATAATAAAGTTTCACAACTTTTGTAATTAGTGGAAGATAAACATTAACATTGTTTTAATTAATAGCCAGGGTTGGGGAATGGATCCAAATTGACCTCAAGACATCAACTCGAGTGACAGGAGTTGTGACACAAGGAGGTTCACGTGGTTCTAATAGGATCACCAGCTTTAAGATATCTTATGGGTCCAGTACATCAGATATGCACTTCATCCAAAATAATGGAAATGATCTGGTAAGCTTAAATTTAAAACAAAAATTTATTTTGTTTAACTTACTAAAGTTTAGAAACAGTTTTTAATTTTAACTTACTAAAGTTTAGAAACAGTTTTTTTAAATTTGTGTTAATTAATTTAAAAAGTTTATTTGTTTCAATTACAATCACCAAAACTTGTTTTTAAAAGTTGTGTGTTGTTTACAAGCTAGATAATAATAACCAAGCAAACCATTGTTTAAACAATCCCTATTCTAATTGTTTTGTGATGTCATAGCTTGTTACAAAATTTAATTATTTGTCGTTTGTAACAATAAAGGGTCTGCGACAGTTTTAAATTTTTTATTAATCTAAAGTTTTGTAATTTTAAAAATTAACATTGCAAAAATCCCGCGAACCGGTGTGAAAATAATTATGTTGGCTTTTCTTATGTTTGTACTCGGTCTTCAGTCGTTGTTTGGCTGGAAAAACGTTTTTTATTAAAATATGTCCAATATAGCAATATTGATGTTGTGTTTTAATTCTACAGGTTCTAAGGCTAAACTGGATTACAATTTTTTACCGATTTTTTATTTCAGTTTTATTATTTTCCAGTGCTGACTTTCTCTTACTTTTTTAGCACCAAATGGGGTTTACTACTTGTTGAAAGACATTTTTATGTTTTTCCAAGTAGTAAATAAGTTGTCAGTTTATAGTTTAACGCAAGTTATAATCTACTGTTTTCTTAAGGCCGAACGTAGCTACTTTGGTCTCAGCATACGAAGTAGCTTGGAAAGTAGTTTTTAGTACTTAACTTACTTAAAAACTGCTTTCTTTTTGGCCTTAGTGTTAATTAAAAACAGTTTTTTAAAGTGCAGGCTACATTTGATTTTGTGGTTGTGATTTATGTCCATAAAACTGTTTTTCACAGGACATGAAACGTATTTATATCACGTTGCTATGGACGCTGTTCTAGCTCCCTAAAAACAGTGTCAACACGAATGCTTAAGTTTAAATTTATGCACAACTTAAATATAAATTCGATAAATTAAATTTAAGCATCATCGTATTTTAGTTAAAATAGCAAAAACCGTAACTTTTGGGCAGGAAACAAGCCATTTAGATTGTAATCAGGGGCCCGCAAACACGTCACAATGCCCCTTATATACATTTTAATCTTGCATGTTGCAGTCCCTTTAAGTTAAATGTGAAGCGATAAACAACGTGCGATTATTAAAGTTATAAAATTTAAATAATTTAAACAAAACTTGAATATTATTACGTTAAATATTATATTAAATCTTTTTTAAGGTCTTTGTTGGTAACGAAGATAGAAAAGGTTACAAGTTCAACAACTTTCCTCAACCTATATGGGCTCGCTATGTTCGATTGTATCCACAAACCTGGTATCGTGATCCCATTCTTCGCATGGAACTTTTATCTTGCTAGTAATCACATATTTCTTTTGGTTAATTATTTTAATTCCTAGTTGTTAATTAAAATTCTTTAGTTATGTAATATATTAAAACTTGTAAACTAATTAATTTTATAATTTTGAACAAATAATCCTTTTTATATTAATTAAATCTTACAAAAAATAAAATTCTGTAAATGTACTAAAATGTTAAGGCTGTAATAGTTGAGTTTATTAAATGTTGAATAAACATAATGTAACAAAGTCTATAGTAGTAATATTTAAATTTCCTATTTATTTTCAAGTGAACAGTTACTGCGATGTCAAATTGTAGGTCTAATATTTGGTAAAGACTGTAATCAAAGATAGTGAAAGTAAAGCAATGTGTAATAAATGTAAATTAGTTATTTCAAGTGGCTGTCCAGGCAACAAAAGAAGTATTAATACTAAAAATTTGCAGCCATTTTTATTGACGAAATGTTTTAAATGACGAAGGTTTTAGAGATCTTATGAAAGTTCTAGAGCCCAGGTTTAAAATACCATCCCGCTCATTACTACCTGCTCTTAAAACAGAGGTGTGGAAAGGATTAGAAGACGAGATCGAACAAATCTCTCTCGCCAAAGCTTTAATTTAGGCTTTTACGAAGGACCACAAATAGGTTTATTTTAGGTTTAACCTACGCTCAAGATTTCGATGTTTAACGTACAGTTAGGGAAGTTTAAATTGGAGGCCTCCCAGCGACAATGGGAGGCCAACCACTTCTCCGTACGTGGATATTCATTGGTTTCATAAGCGCGTCTGATCAGCTTGTAGTGCCTTTAGGCCGATGGCTTTGATCGACTGTTCGCTTTTTTGAATATTGGATCACGTACGCTATGGCAGCAACTGTTGTCCCCTAAATTGGTTTTCAAGCTTTAGTTCGTTTTATTAGTTAGGTTGCTTGCTAAGTTTTTTGGTAGATGTCTTGCGCTTCAGTCTTAGTAGTTAGGTTGCTTGCTAAGTTTTTTGGTAGATGTCTTGCGCTTTATTCTTAGTAGTTAGGTTGCTTGGTAGTTTTTGAGGTAGATGTCTTGCGTTTTAGTCTTAGTAGTTAGGTCGCTCGCTAGGTTTTTTGGTAGATGTCTTGCGTTTTAGTCTTAGTAGTTAGGTCGCTCGCTAGGTTTTTTGGTAAATGTCTTGCACTACAGTCTTAGTATTCAGGTCGCTTGCTAGGTTTTTGGTAGATGTCTTGCACTTTAGTCTAAGTAGTTAGGTTGCTTGCTAGGTTTTCAGGTGAATGTCTTGTGCTTTAGTCTTAGTAGTTAGGTCTCTTGCTAGGTTTTTAGGTGGATGTCTTGTGCTTTAGTCTAAGTAGTTGGGTCGCTTGCTAGGTTTTTAGGTGGATGTGTTGCGCTTCAGTCTTAGTAGTTAGGTCGCTCGCTAGGTTTTTTGATAGATGTCTTGTGCTTTAGTCTAAGTGGTTAGGTCGCTTGCTAGGTTTTTAGGTGGATGTGTTGCGCTTCAGTCTTAGTAGTTAGGTCGCTTGCTAGGTTTTTTGATAGATGTCTTGCGCTTCTGTCTTAGTAGTTAGGTCGCTTGCTAGGTTTTTTGTTAATGTGTTGCGCTTCGGTCTTAGTAGTTAGGTTGCTTGGTAGATTTTTTGGTAGATGTCTTGCGCTTTAGTCTTAGTAGTTAGGGTCGCCCGCTAGGTTTTTGTTAGATGTCTTGCGCTTCAGTCTTAGTAGTTAGGTCGCTTGCTAGGTTTTTTGGTAGATGTGTCGCGCTTCAGTCTTAGTAGTTAGGTCGCTTGCTAGGTTTTTAGGTGGATGTTTTGTGCTTTAGTCTAAGTAGTTGGGTCGCTTGCTAGGTTTTTAGGTGGATGTGTTGCGCTTCATTAGTAGTTAGGTCGATTGCTAGGTTTTTTAATAGATGTCTTGCGCTTTAGTCTTAGTAGATAGGTCGCTTGCTAGGTGTTTTGGTAGATGTCTTGCGCTTCAGTCTTTGTAGTTAGGTCGCTTGCTAGGTTTTTTGGTAGATGTCTTGCGCTTCAGTCTTAGTAGTTAGGTCGCTTTGCTAACGCTTGCTAGGTTTTTTAGTAGATGTCTTGCGCTTCAGTCTTAGTAGTTAAGGTCGCTCGCTAGGTTTTTGTTAGATGTCTTGCACTACAGTCTTAGTAGTCAGGCCCCTTGCCGTTTTTTTGGTAGATGTCTTGCGCTTTAGTCTTAGTAGTTAGGTCGCTTGCTAGGTTTTTTGTTAGATGTGTTGCACTTTAGTCTTAGTAGTTAGAACGCTTGCTTGTTTTTTATGTAGATGTGTTGCGTTTTAGTCTTAGTAGTTAGGTCGCTCGCTAGGTTTTTGGTAGATGTCTTGCACTACAGTCTTAGTAGTCAGGCCCCTTGCCGTTTTTTTGGTAGATGTCTTGCGCTTTAGTCTTAGTAGTTAGGTCGCTTGCTAGGTTTTTTGGTAGATGTGTTGCGCTTTAGTCCTAGTAGTTAGATCGCTCGCTAGGTTTTTAGGTAGATGTGTTGCGCTTTAGTCTTAGTAGTTAGGTCGCTTGCTAGGTTTTTTGGTAGATGTGTTGCGCTTTAGTCCTAGTAGTTAGATCGCTCGCTAGGTTTTTAGGTAGATGTGTTGCGCTTTAGTCTTAGTAGTTAGGTTGCTTGCTAGGTTTTTGTTAGATGTCTTGCGCAATTGTGTGTATAGTTAGTTTTGTTTGTTATAAACTAAGTAGAGGTAGTTGGTTATAGAGTTTAGCCTTTTGTCCGTCGTTGTCTTTAGGTCGCTCGCTAGTTTTTGAGGTAGATGTCTTGCGCTTGTTTGTTTGTTATAAAAATGGTAAAACATCGTTTTTTGTACAGTTTCTAATTCATGTTTATTTGGTAAAATGTTTTTAGTTAAATTATGTTAAGGCAGCCTGGTGTAATAGTCAAGACACTTGGCTTTTCTATACGAGGTCCTAGACTTAATTCCCACTGCTCTTATGCAGTAGCGTCCTTGAGTAAGGTGCTATAAACGATATAAACTCTTGCTAAGTCATTATTTATAAAGCAGTTTAATTATTGTGCAAATATAATCAATAATACTCTAACATGCTATAGGCAACTTAAGACTGGGTCGGGGTAACAGTTGTTACTTTATATTTAGGTCTTGAAGTCGACTTTCTTGCAATGAATATTTAGAAAGTGGTGACATTTTTCGTACGCCGCATATGAGTTACTACTTCAACTTTTTGTTGACATCGCGTTGAGGAAATGTGATTTTGTAAACAGACCAAAAACAGATGTTTTTAGATTAATTGAGCAAATTATAAAGTAAAAACAAAGAAATGTTAAGATATATTTATGTTAAAGAAATCAGAAAAGTTATGGTCTGGTAATTTTTGCCAAAATTGTTTGCGTTAGCTGATATATTCTGGACAAAATTTTAAGTTAATTTTAGGCATAAATTAAATCTTTTTTGCTAAATAATGTTTTTATTATTTTATTAATATTTAAACGAATAACGAACAATTTTTATTTATTGAATTTTAAAATTATATATATTTTAATAATGGCAGCATGGTGTAGTGGTCAGAACACTTGGCTTTACTACATGAGGTCCTGGGTTCGATTCTCATTGCTTCCATGCTGTAGCACACTTAAGTAAGCCGCTATAAACCGTATGAACACCTGCTGAACCAGCACTTAATAAGCAGCTTTTTTTAAGTTGTCAAGTGGACCTTTCCACATCGCTAATTAATAAATGGGTCATTTTATGATCGGTGTCACCTCAAAGGAAATGGCACAGGACGTTCATTTTGAAGACATGGCTTGTTTGACCTTGGACATAAATGTTGAAAAACTGTCAAACACAAAATGTGGAGATGTGAAGAATTCAACACAGTGAGTAGTTGTTAATTTTGCATGCTAATATTATTTTATTTTCTTAGATCTATATTAGACATTACTAAAGGTACACGTTAACAAAAATTTGGAGAATGTGTGATGGAACGGCAATTTTGTATTTCACTGTGGGTTAAAGTTGGTATTTATTTAGGACTGAGGGATGATAGGGAAAAGTCTAAAAATTTTGCCCTTTCGCAATTCCGTGATTTTTTGTTAACGTTTACATAATATGGCCTCACTATTTTCCGCACCCTAAACTTCTCACATTATGTATTTTTGTACCATCTTTTATATATATTGACTGTTTTATTTCCAGTTTCAAAAGGTTTAATTGTAAATAAATTTAACTCCTGACGACATAGTGTAGTGGTAAGACACTTGGCTTCACTAAGCTAGGTTCTGGGTTTGATCCCCACTGCTTCCATACTGTAGCTTCTTTAAGTAAGGCCCCATTATTAATATAAACTTTTGCTACGACAATTATCAGCAGATTAATGACTGTAAAATATATTTAATAATATCCATAAATTCTAAAGCTAACTTAAATTTGCTTAAACATGCCATCAGCTGGAGTCAAACCCAGGATCCTAGGTCTTACTCAAGGATGCTACAACATGTCAGTAGTAAGAATCAAACCCAGGATCTCAGGTCTTACTTAAGGATGCTACAACATGCCATCAGCGGGAATCAAACCCAGGATCTCAGGTCTTACTCAAAGATGCTACAACATGCCAGTAGTGAGAATCAAACCCAGGATCTCAGTCCTTACACGAATGCTACAAAATGCCAGCAGTGGGAATTAAATTCAGGACCTTAGGTCTTACTAACTAATAGGGATGGGCCAATCGAATCCGAGTCCGAGTACTCGGCCCGAGTATTAGGAATATTTTAATACTCGTGCTCGTCGAGCATTATTTGGTACTCGGACACCGAGTAATAATTTGTCATTTAAGATCGTATACGATTTTCTTTACATAAAAATACACGAAGTTTGCCTTTTTCTAATAAATTATAAATTACTCTCAATTATATTACGTTATTTAAGCAACGATTGCGCAACAAATACACTTTTTACTTAATAAAAAGTGCTCTTGTTTCGCAATAACGTTTTTTTTCTTATTTGTTTGTCAATTTGATTGTTGCGCAATTTGCTTGCCATATTTTGTTATTTAATTCTATGTTATTTAAAGTAGTATTGTTCACTGTCAAAACTTTATAAGCCAAGAATATGTCTTCTAAATCATCCAAGGTATGGTCGTATTTTGATGAAAGTGCCAATGACAACACAAAGGCAATATGTAGTATGTGTAATTGCTTAATTAGTCGCGGCAATAGTCAGGCAAGTTTAACTACAACTTCAATGATAAGGCATCTTTTACTGAGACACAACATTGACATTAAAGCTAAGCAAGATCAGGATACTCAAGTTCCTCCCAACGCAGGCACGTCAGGTGCAAAGCGAACTTCTCAACAAACTTTGGAAGAAGTTATTTCGAAAAAGCAATGTTACCCGCAAACACATCCAACAGCAAAAACCATAACAAGGTTAATATGCGAAATGGTCGCAGTCGATTTCCTACCTTTATCCGTTGTTGATAATCAGGGATTTCGGCGTTTAATTGCCGAAATTCAACCACGATTCAATATGCCATCACGCAAATTCGTAACAAAACAAGCCTTACCAAATATTTTTAACCAGGTTAAGAAAAAAATTATGACAACTTTAGCTAACAAAGTGGGCACTGTAAGTGCAACCACCGACGTGTGGACAAGCCTTCAAAATATAGCATACATGAGTATAACAATAAATTTTTTATCATGGGTCAAAGGTGATCTTTGCCAGTTTGCATACGTTCTTGCTTGCAATGAATTGGAAGGCTCCCATACATACAATGCGATTCTTGATGAAATACGAAAACAAGAGCTAGACTGGGGAGTTAATTTCGACTACGTTGTAAGTGATAATGCGACAAATGTAGTCAAGGCCTTGCGAGAGGGCAACATTACTGGGATACGATGTATGGCACACACTTTAAACCTTATTGTTCAAAACGCACTAAAAAATGGCCAGCGTTCAGTGATTGACACCGTCGCTATATCACGCAAAATTGTTTCACACTTTCACCATTCTCAACGCGCCTGTGGAAAATTAAAGGAATATCAATTACAAAATGGGTTGCCCGAACACAAACTAGTCCAAGATATTTCTACTAGATGGAACTCAACTTACCATATGCTTGAAAGAATTCTTGAACAAAAAGAAGCTCTCAATTTTATGCACTACACTCACGGCCAATGTGAAATTTTGTCGTTTAATCAATGGAAGATTGCTAGTTCCCTTGTAGTAGTATTAAAAATGTTCGATGCAGCAACACTCGAGCTAAGCAGTGAGAAGGCAACAATAGCAAGTGTGTTGCCGCTGAAGAACAACTTGCTCAAGAAAATTAATTCGTTTATGGATGAAAAAAACCAACTTTATGGTATTGGCAGTTTTTTGGATAACTTAAAATCCAATATTGAACGTAGGTTTTCAAAACCGCAATATGGTATTGATCAACCTCGCGACGCATATTTCTATGACGGAAATATTTATAAAGCATGTGCTCTTTCATCTATACTAGATCCGCGCATCAAAACATCATGGATCTCGAATAACGAAGACGTTTTGTATTTCACTATGCTTATTGAAGAAGCTGCTATTGAGAAGGGCAGGGTTGTTGTAGTGCCGGAAGAACCAAACGAAAGTTCATCGTCATCGGAAGAAGATTTGCGGAGTTTAATTTTTGATGAAATTGGTGGTGATGAGCAGCTCTCCCAACCGAGGACACATGATAAATCTTGGGAACAACTGATTAAAACACATGTTTCGCAGTACATGTCCGCGCCACGCATTAAATACAACAAGTGTCCTTTTCAATTTTGGACTAAATTTCGAAATGATCGCCCTGCTTTGTTTTTGCTGGCAGTTTCATTTTTATCATGCCCACAAGCGTCTCATCAGAAAGATTGTTTAGCTCTTCTGGGGTAGTCGTTTCCCCTTTGCGCAACCGTTTAAAACCAAAGCACGTAGAAATGCTAACCTTTTTACATGTTAATTTAAAAAATCTCAATTTTAATTATTGATTTAATAAAAACAAATTTAATGCAGACTGTTCGTTTTTAAGTGTTTTTATAATAAGGTCCATTGTATTTTGATTTGTAATATAATGCTTATCTTGTGTTCCTGTTAAAAACTGTCTTTTTCAGCCTCTATGTACCAATGTTTTACGCCTAATAAATTTGAGACTTTTACATTTTGGTTTGGACTGTAAAGCATATCGCTATCAGCAGTTCATAGTTTTGGCAACGTTAAACACTTTATAATCAATAAATGCGATTTTTTTAAAAATTTTTTTAATTTTTATTACTATGCGAAAAAGATTTTCGTGAGTAGTCATACGTTTAGATGACGTCATAACCGAGTACTCGGACTCGGCCGAGTATCGCGACAAATTACTCGGGCTCGTCGAATCCGAGTAATTTGGTTTTCAGCCCATCCCTACTAACTAACAAAGTAAATTATTAATAATTCTAATTTTTAGATGTAATCTCATGGGATGGAATGGAACGATATATTGTGAATGGAATTACTCAGGCCAGGGAATAGAATACCAAGTTCTTGCTGGTCCAATATTTATTGTCATTTTTACTGTTATGGGAGTTGTAATGGGAATTGTTGGCGATAAATATAACAGGTTGATTACCGACTATTTTTTATATTAATTTATCCTCAATGTGAAAAGTTCAACTTTACGTCCTAAACATAGAGTAACATCATTTACTCTGACCCAGTATCGAGTTGCCTTCAACAGTTCGGGATATTATAATTGCTCATTAAGTAAGCTGCTGATTAAGTGCTGGCTCAGCAGGAGTTTATACTATTTATAGCGCCTTACTTAAGGGCGCTACAGCATGAGAGCTGTGAGGATAAACTTTTTTTATAAATTTTTTTTTGAGTAAAAGAGAGTTAATAGAAAATGTGCTATTGTTAGTAAAATGGTGGTTTTGGCATATAGTTTTTGCTAAAATGTCAGTAACTCCATTTTCTGCAAACCTAAAATTTTTTAAAAATTTGTTTTATTTATTTTGCTTTTCAATATTTAAATTTTTAATTAACTTTTAAAAAATTCTTTTTATTTTATGGTTTAAAATCCAGATATTATCTGCAAGTGTTATCTTTTACTCGGTAATGACTTTTACCACCGGATTTGCTGACACTTATTGGTTGTTAGCTTTGCTGAGAGTTGGCTTTGGGGCAGGGTGAGTTTAAAGTTTGTTTCAGTAAAAAAATATTTAAAAAAAAAATTTTTTTGTACCAGTTAATATTTTTAACTAAATTTGTGGGTAAAGCGTGGTGTAGTGCTAAGAGAACTTGGCATCACTACATGAGGTTCTGTGTTCAATTCCCACTGCTCTTAAGCTATACTTATAATAAATTTTCTTAAAAACCTAAAACTTTTTTTTCAGAGAGTCGGCCTGTAACCCTCTTACCTCAAGTTTGGTGGCCGACATTTTCTCACAGAAAGTTCGAGCTTTTGCGATGAGATTTTTCAACTTTGGAATTTATTTTGGATATGGTTTGGCATTTGCTGTTGGAAATTATGTAACTGACGCCAACATTCTTGGAATGGTGAAAATATTTTAAATATTTTTGACCGGCAGTGCGGTGTAGTAGTCAGAACACTTGGCTTTACTACATGAGGACCTGGGTTTGATCCCAAGTGCTGTCATGATGTAGCACCCCTTTTTTTAATCAGTTTACTTTTAGGTTTTTTTATTAAATCAACCCCCAAAAAACAAAATTGATTTAATTTTTTTTAATTTATTTTTAACTAATCTTTTGTTAATTTTTTCTTAGAGCTGGCGTTGGTGTTACTTTATAGCTGGAGCTCCAGGCATAATTATGGCGTTTATTTTATATTTCTCTGTCAAAGAACCAGAACGTAAAATTATAGAACAAGCTGAAGAGAATAACAAATATGAGATAGACTTTGGTATTTAATACTTTAATACTGATAAAATGTTTAATAAATAAAATTGTTTTTTGGATTTATTTATCCTCGATGTGGGAAGGTCGATCTCACAACCTGAACATAGAGTAACATCAGTTACCCCAACTCAGTCTCGAGTTGCCTTTGGTAGTTTTGGATATTATTGAATATATTTGTCTGATAATTATGCTTCTGATTAAGTGTTGGCTCAGCAGGAGTTTATACTTTTTTTTAGCGCTTACTTAAGGGCGCTACCACATGAGAGCAGTGGGGATTGAACCCACGATCTCATGGTGGTGTAGCAAGTGTTCTTACCACTACACCATGCTGCCGTTTTTATTATAAGAATTGTATTTTTTAAGTCTGCCGTAAAATTATTTTTTTGGAGAAATGTTTAAAAGTTATTTGGCCTATTTTGCAAACTATATTTTTAACTAAGCTATTTATAAACCTGGCTATAAATTTTATTATTTAGAAAAGCAGTCGGTGTTGAAATCAATTTTGACAACTTGTTGAAATCAATTTTGACAACAAATTATTTATCAAATCTCCAACTATCTTATTGTTACTGGTTGGGGCTTCATTCAGACATTCTGGTGAGTTTTATATTTATGAATAAAATCCTTAGTCGGTGCTTCAACATGCCGGTACTGGGAATCAAACTTTAAACCTCACCCCACATACTGTAGTGGTCCGATCACTTTGCTTTACTACATGAGGTCTTTGGTTTAATCCTTTCTACTCTCATGTTGTAGTGCTTTTGAGTAAGGCACCATAAATGATTTAAACTACTGCTGAGTCAACACTTAATCAGCAGATTAATTATAGGGCAATTATAATCTATAATATCCAAAACTGCCACAGGCAACTTGAGACTGGGTCGGAGTAACTTTACTCTATGTTTAAGTCGCGCATTTGACAAAAAAATAATAATATCCCAAACTGCTAAAGTTAACTCGAGACTGGGTCAGGGTAACAAATATTCATCTATGTTCAGGTCATGAAGTCGACTTTCCCACATCGAGGATAACAAAATCTAAATTAAATTTTAATATTTTCAGCAAGTTTTTGTTGGTCTTACAACAGTCAGCTATATTTTGATCAATATTACCCCGGCACAGAGGTGGGGTTGTGGATGAGTTTAACTTCCATCGTTGGTGGAACGATTGGGATAATCACTGGTGGAATTTTGTCCGATTTACTTGCTTCTAAATACGGTAATCTTTATTTTGATCATATTATTAAAAATTCGATTTTACTGAATGGACACTTTTCTAAAATAGTTTTCGAAAATTATTTAAAAATTTTGACATAAATTGAAGTTTGGCAGCATTGTGTAGTAGTCAAAACCCTTGTCTTCACTACATAAGTTCCGTTGTTCGATCCCCACTGCTTCCATCCTGTAGAGCCCTTAAGTAAGGCGCTATAAACAATATAAACTCCTGCTAAGCCAGCACTTAATCAGCAGCATAATTATTGAGCAATTATAATCTATAATATCCCAAACTGCTAACTTGAGACTGGGTCAGGGTAATTGACGTTACGCTATGTTTAGGTTGTGCATTCTACCTCCCACATCGAGGATAAATAAGTACAAAAACAGTTTTATTTTTGTAGGAGGGATGGGGTATAAGGGGGTTAATATAAATGTCCCATTATGTGTAAATTAGCAGCATTATTAATATAACACAAATTTTGTAGATTTGTATTTAGAAATATTATCTTTTTTGGCGGGTTTAATTTTAAATCTAATTTTTTTAGGGGTACGAACAAGATTGTGGGTTTTGGTCGTTAGTCAAGCAATAGCCTGCCCTCTAGCGGCAGGAACTCTTTACTTTTCCCTGCCTTATGCTTTTATCTCGCTCTTTGGAGCTTATTTATTCGGTAAATAGTTTCATATTTTTTAAGAGTAACAACAGTTACCTCGACCCAGTTTCAAGATGACTTTAATGTAATCAAATTTTATTTAAAACACAGCGGAATTGTGGTTCGGAGTTTTGGTTGAGTTCTTTCCTGTCCAGTCACGCGCGACAGCGATCGCTATGTTTATTTTTGTGATCAATAATATCGGAGGGAATGCCCCTCTTATAGTACCACCTATGATCAAAGTTTTAGGTGTCAGGGAAGCACTGTACATCGTTTACCAAGGATTTTACTTGGCTAGTAAGTTTTTTTTCTGATAATTGTTTATCTTCGATGTGGGAAGGTCAACCTTACAACCTAAACATGGAGGTATATTAGTTACCCCGACCCAGTCTCAAGTTGACTTAGGCAGTTTGAGATATTATAGATTATAATTGCCCGATAATTATGCTGCTGATTAGGTGCTGGCTTAGCAGAAGTTTATAGCACCTTACTTAATAACGTTACAGCTTGAGAGCAGTGGGAATCGAACCCAGGACCTCATGCAGCAAAGCCAAGATGTTTAATAATAATTTATTGGTTTATATAGTTTGATTATTAAACCTAGTTTAATTTATTTTTTTGGTTAGTTTTTACGAAAACTTTTTTCTAATTTCAGGTTCTTTTTTCTTTTTGTTGACCCAAATTTCTCTTCTGCGTGGTTCACCGCACATGAGCGTTGAAGCAAATAATTGTGAAGAAAGTGAAGCGATAGTTAATAAAACGAAACTTTAAATTAAAAATAAAGTTTTTGAATTATGTTAAACATTTATAAATTTAAAAAATTTTATCATGACAATATTTTAATTTTATTAAATATTTATTAGTGAAATTTTTTTATAATTTTTTGCCAAAATTTTTTTAAAGTTATTTTTATTATTATACTAGTGAGTTATTTTAGTTCCTAAATTATTTGTTGCCATTCTTGCTGTTTTTATTTTCTTATTTATATCAACTAAACAGAAATTTAAGTAATGTTAATTTTACAGTTTTACTTTTAAGATTTTGTATTCCCTTACTTTATAATTACTCCATATTTTATGAGAAATTATTATTGTTTTATATTTCTGAAAGTAATATATTTTGTTTTTGTTACTTCTTTTAAAATTTTCGACAACTATAAAATTGATATCATCTATTTTTTAAGATTATTTTTCGAAAATGCAAATTATTAATAGTGATGTGCCGATCAAAATGGTGATCGTAAATCGTCGATTTTTGAAGGTATTTTGCGATCTAGAAGTGTTTGAATAAGTATAAGTGTTTAACATACAGAGTCAATTTTTTTTTGTATTTAGTGACGATAAAGTTACCGATTGTTCGGTCACGTTATCCGATCGTGATTTGATCCGAAAAAAAACGGCGATCGGCACATCACTAATTATTAAAATACTGTAGAAAGTTTTTTTGTTTTTATGAAACTATGCTTTTACAATTATTAAAATATTTTAATGTTAAAGACATCATTTCTATAAAATGATTTTTGGTTAAAAAGGCTGGGTTTGATTCCCACTGCTGGCATTTTGTAGCATTCGTGTAAGGCCTGAGATTCTGGGTTTGATTTTCACTGCTGGCATTTTGTAGCATTCGTGTAAGGTCTGAGATCCTGGGTTTGATTCCCACTGCTGGCATTTTGTAGCATTTGTGTAAGGCCTGAAATTCTGGGTTTGATTCCCATTGCTGGCATTTTGTAGCATCCGTGTAAGGCCTGAGATTCTGGGTTTGATTCTCACTGCTGGCATTTTGTAGCATTCGTGTAAGGCCTGAGATCCTGGGTTTGATTTCCACTGCTGGCATTTTGTAGCATTCGTGTAAGGCCTGAGATTCTGGGTTTGATTCTCACTGCTGGCATTTTGTAGCATTCGTGAAAGGCCTGAGATTCTGGGTTTGATTCCCATTGCTGGCATTTTGTAGCATTCGTGTAAGGCCTGAGATTCTGGGTTTGATTCCCACTGCTGGCATTTTTTAGAATTCGTGTAAGGCCTGAGATCCTGGGTTTGATTCTCACTGCTGGCATTTTGAGTACGCTGTAAAGATGGGCATCGATAAGAAGGCCACACTTTATTAAAACAAAAATGCGACACAAACTATATGATACGAAACACAAACTACAAAGTATTTAATTAACAAATTAAGTATGGAAGCGAAAGTCTAATTGTATGTTAAACCTTACTTCGGTCTTACTTTTTTATGAATTTTTACGACCACCGAACTGACCAAAATGTAACCAGACACTTCGGCCCGAAGAATTTTTTTAGAACAGCGGGAAGTTTGCATTTAAATTACCGCGAAAAATTTTATTTTCGCGTATTCCTATACAGTTTTTTAGACAGTATTTGAAATAAAATAAACAGTAAATTAATAATTTTTTTAAAGAATAATGTGCAAGAACATGTTAATTGTTTTTTTCCTGTGTCAATTTTTTAATTTTACAAACTAAAAAACTGTATATAAATACGCAAAAATAAAATTTTTCGCGGTAATTAAAATGCAAACTCCCCGCTGTTTAAAAAAAAATCTTTGGGCCGAAGTGTCATGGCCGAGGTTTTCGGGGGCCGAAGTGTCTGGTATTCGACCAAAAAGTTATATTGCCAGTTATTTAAAGTAAAATAGAAATAGAAGAAAGCGCACACAAACAATAAAGAAAATACAAAACATAATCGATAAACTAAACAACATATGTGTTATAATTGACGATGGAGAGTGAAAAATCTCCTGCAGCTGGGGAAATAACATACCGGCCCCAAATGACAAAATGTACTAATACGAGGGCATTTAACAACAAAAATGTTTATTATACGATAACAAAATACAAGAAATAAACACAATAACTATACATTCGAAACTACAACAAACACATAAAGTATTCAGTCAACATAACGATAAAACTAACGTTACTTCTATAAGGTAGCAAGCCCAGTTCATGCAATACAAGGCACACCATATCACAAAAATACATTCTACGAAATTAATAATGTGTAAAAAAGAAAAAACTGTGAGGCAGGCGTAAACACAAACAACATAGAAAATACAGAATTATTGCGACCCCTTCTAGAAGGCAAATTTTGTCTCGGGTTAAGGTAGCATATGCAGTGCGCACCTGGACACGGCGCACCATCCCGTTCTTGACTAACTTCTTGATGATCCCTTTCGGTCAGAGTCCCCTCTTCGCGTTCTCATTAACGAACCACGTCGCCAATCGTGAAATTCCTCATCGGCTGAAGCCATTTTTGTTGCAATTGTAACAAAGTCAAATACTCCTTTGTCAATCTCCCCCAAAATTGATCAGCAAGAAGTAGAACTTCCAAGATCGTCTGTAACTGTCTTCCTTGACAAACGTGTCTGGAGGCAGGTCGTTGTCCATTGTTCAGCAACATACTTGGCGTCAATGCCAATTCATCCTTGCAGTCGTCGCTGAGTGGCACCAGAGGTCTGCTGTTTAAAATTCGTTCCACCTCAGCCATCAATGGCGGACAAGACATGGATTGTTTCCGAATGCCCATGCCATGATACTTTGTTACAATACTTTGTTACAAAGATACTTTGTTACCTGTTATGATACTTACAATGAGCTCAGTTACAACCTGGTTAGATGGAAGAATCATCGGATGTTCGGTGATTAAAGGGACGGTTGAATTATGTAGCCTGCCACCAACGTACATATTGCCTTTGATTAAAACAGGGCTTCAGTTCTTTCAGCGATAAAACTAAATACAACCATAGTCAATATTAAGGTTTAAAACATCTTGGTATACTAATGTTCTTTTAATCAACAAGAGTGTTAAGCCAATTATTCCAAGTGTTAATATATTGTTCTGGAACCAGATCGTAAAAGCACTTCCACGAGGCTGTTAGTAAAGTCCCTGTAATAAAATGTCATTAAAAGAAACAACGCAGTGTTTAGCAACACAATCAAACACTATAATGAACTTAGGGCTGTACAGTGGTGTGGTATATACCACGTTATATCGTTTACACAATTCCTATTAGCCAATACAGTCCCATGTCCTTATTTTACATATTTATCGATTTCTTCCCTATATTGACTAAAAGTTTTAGGGTTTGCAATAAACTTCTTTTTCAAAGTTTGCAGCCTTTGAAGTGCCATTTTTCTGTTCTTTAGCAGATAAACATCTGAAATTTCGTTGCATGATGTCGATACTTGTTCAGGCTTATGCATAAAGTTAACATTAGTTCGTTGGGAGGATTTTCTTGGGTTAAGGTCTGAGCCAAACAACGTCCAACTCAACGCCGTATGCGGGCCGAAAGGCTGGCACTTTTTGCCGTAACGCCATTCAGAAACCCTGAATACATCGTGAACATTGTTTCCCAGAAGTAGCTCCACTGATTTTGTTTTAAGTTCAGGAAACTTCAGGTCACGCAGATGCGGATACATGTTCGCCACTTTCTTGGTTGTAATGCTGTCACCTATATTGACAATATGATCAAGTACCAAAAGCTTGTCGACAATAAACGATTCGGTTTGACCTCCTTTACATACAGTGAGTCAACTCGGCTCACATGACTAGTTACTTAATTTGCTGTATAAAGCTCGGTGTGTTCTTTTGTCTCCTCCCAATTTCTTTGCAAGGCTTGCAGTACAAATACTTGTATCTGAACCGTCATCCAGAAAAGCGTTCACAAAATTACTTTGATTGTTGCCCCACACTTTAACTGGCACAATCTTGAAACGTTTCACATTTTTAACGCTGTTATGGGAAACCTCGTTGCATGCCACAATAGCTGACTCGCTTTGCGGCTCCGATAGCGGGCTTTGTCGTCACATTAGTAGATTATGACATCACAAATAAATTATATCTACATTTCCATTTAAACAGTCAGAGACTAACACTCAAACAGTTTAAGTTAGTGCCGCTTCAAATCTTAATAGATAACAACTCGAATAAGTATTTTAATGCAGCGTTCCTATCATTGTTATGTCATAGTGTTCCAATTATTAGTGATAAATATTAATAACAAAATTATAACTAGCTTGTTAAATGAGTTCAGAATAAAACAATTGTAACTTAAAACTTGCCGAAATGAGTTTGAAAGTTTTTATGTTTCTGTGCTTCTGGTTATGCTTAGCTGCATCCCATAACAACCAAGTTTGTTTTAGTGCATGTCCCACTGCATCTGTTCATGAACCTTCTGAAACTAAACAAGGTAGACCAGGAAAGCTTGGCCCAGCTGGAGCGAAAGGTGAAAAAGGTTTCAGGGGTGAAATTGGGGCAATTGGGGGTCCTGGTGCCAGGGGTGAAATTGGCCCCATAGGTCCTAAGGGTGAAATTGGGTCAGTTGGGGGCGCTGGCGTTAGAGGTGAACAAGGTTTCAGGGGTGAAATTGGCCCCATAGGTCCTAAGGGTGAAATTGGGTTAGTTGGGGCTACTGGAGAGTGTTCGTGTCATAATGAAATTGTTGGAATATTAAAAAGAGTTTTTCCTGATAAAGCAGGTATTTTGGTTACTTTACATTTGTTAAATAATGATAATATTATCGGCTTACTGCTAGAACCTCAAAACTAAAATAAAAACAATTTTAAGACAATTAAATTACTTTTTAAACCTTGCAAGTATATTTTGTATGGTTTATTAACATTGTTACTTATATAAACAAGTATACTTAATACAGTGGCATTTTTAAAGTGCTAAAACTTATCTGTAAAATTAATTTTTTCATAGATATTTAGTTATTATAGGGAATTGGGTTAGGAAGGTGACAGAAAGGTGCAGCAATGGATTAAAATACTTAAATATATTCCTAGGTAAAACCTTATTCAAATAGAATTCTGGCTAACATACTTTATTGGTAACAATATTTATACAAAAATGGGGGGCGATAATATTACAATATTATATTACGCTAAATCATTTCTAAACTAACATCCTTATCATATGAAATACACTAACTTCTTTTTCCACAATCACAATTATCAAAAAAATACAACACACTCACAACTTCTCCTTCCACGTAAAGCAACACCTTAATCAAATGGTACATAATTGACACAAACTAAATTATTCTGCAATGCGAAAATAAATAATATACTGGTTTAATAATACAAAACTACATTACATGGCTGTACGTTTTATTGTAATTTAAAATGGATGGTAATTCTATATCAAATTAATTAATAATCACAAGATTAAGGAAAAATATATTCAGCAAAAATCTAACGCATACATAAAAAGAACTATGTCACTATTGATAATGTTTTTTAAAGGTTTTTACTATATAGTAAAAACTGAACAACAACAGGAAATGTTATCGAGATATAACCTAAATCCAAAATTGGGGCGTTGATATGTACATAGATAGCGTCTATACAATGTTTAACTATTTCAATATAATGACGAAATAAATTTGGTTATTCTAATTACCTTATGGGTAATTAGATTTGTCCTTGAATAAAAAGGTATTTCTTAGTTTTCATAACCAATAAATATAAATATTGTTTCTTTGTAATTCTCTTATTGTTAATAAATTTGTACGGATTTTAACCGCATAGGATGGCAGCGAGTTTGCACAGTTATTTGGGTTTACAGAACGAAAGTTATTATTTTGCCTGAGAAGGGGTTCTTACGTATTCTTTTTTGGGGGACGCGGAATTTTTTATTTTTTAGGATTCCGCCTCTTCTTACTTCACTTTCCTTCATTCTTCGGTTCCTTTATTTTCCGGTTCCTTCATTTTCCGGTTCCTTCATTTTCTGTTTTTTCATTCTCCGGTCCCTTCATTTTCCGTTCCTTCATTTTCCGGTTACTTCATTTTCCGGTTTCTTCATTTTCCGTTCCTTCATTCTCCGGTTCTTTCATTTTCCGGTTCCTTCATTTTCCGGTTCCTTCATTTTCCGTTCTTTCATTCTACGGTCCTTTCATTTTCCGTTCTTTCATTTTCCAGTTCCTTCATTTTCCGATTCCTTCATTTTAGAAAGCATTTGCAGCGTAACTGATTGCGATGCTAAGTGCTTTTCCTACATTATTATATTAACACCCGATATTTAGTTATTAAGCCAGTTTTAATTTAATAACATTTGTATGTTAACAAAACTTTAACCACTCGATCTTTTTACTTAAAATACACGGTTATTTAAAGTTCAAAAATCAAATGCTAAATAAATAAAAAGATATTTTTTAATTACAAATAAAAATTAAAAGATGGAAGAATACCGGATAGTGACATCACAGCTAGTTCTTATTATGACAGCTACTACTTACCACATAAAGCAAGGTTGGATGCTCATACCAGGGGTTGGTTACCTAAACAAAGTGAATTGTTGGAATTATTTTCTATCTTATAATAAAGTTTTACAACTTTTGTAATTAGTGGAAAATAAACATTAACATTGTTTTATTTTAATTAATAGGCAGGGTTGGGGAATGGATCCAAATTGACCTCAAGACATCAACTCAAGTGACAGGGGTTGTGACACAAGGAGGTAACTATAATTATAATTGGGTCACCAGCTTTAAGATATCTTATGGGTCAAGTACATCAGATATGCAGTTCATCCAAGATAATGGAAATGATCTGGTAAGCTTAAATTTAAAACGAAAATTTATTTTGTTTAAATTTTTAAAGTTTAGAAACAATTTTTAATTAATTGGTGTTAATTAATTTAAAAAAACTTATTTTATTAAAAATGTTTCAATTAAAATCACCAAAACTTGTTTTTAAAAGTTGTGTGATGTTTACAAGCTAGATAATAATAACCAAGCAAACCATTGTTTAAACAATCCCCATTCTAATTGTTTTGTGACGTCATAGCTCGTTACAAAATTTAATTATGCGTCGTTTTTAACAATAAAGGGTCTGCGACAGTTTTTAAATTTTTTATTAATCTAAAAGAAAAGTTTTGTAATTTTAAAAATTGACATTGCAAAAATCTCGCGAACCGGTGTGAAAATAATTATGTGGGTTTTTCTTATGTTTGTACTCGGTCTTCAGTCGTTGTTTGACTGGAAAAACATTTTTTTATTAAAACATGTCCAATATAGCAATATTGATGTTTTTTTAAATTCTACAGGTTCTAAGGTTAAACTGGATTACATTTTTTTACCGATTTTGTATTTCAGTTTTATTATTTTCCAATGCTGACTATCACTTACATTTTCAGCCCCAAATGGGGTTTACTACTTGTTGAAAGACGTCTATATGTTTTTCCAAGTAGTGAATAAGTTGTCAGTTTATAATTTAACGCAAGTTATAATCTACTGTTTTCTTAAGGCCGAACGTAGCTACTTTGGTCCCAGCGTACGAAGTAGCTTGGAAAGCAGTTTATAGTACCTAACTTACTTAAAAACAGCATTCTTTTTAGCCTTAGTGTTAATTAAAAACAGTTTTTTTAAGTGCAGGCTACATTTGATTTTGTGGTTGTGATTTATGTCCATAAAACTGTTTTTTACAAGACATGGAACGTATTTATATCACGTTGCTATGGACGCTGTTCTAGCTCCCTAAAAACCAGTGTCAACACGAATGCTTAAATTTATGCACAACTTAAATATAAAGTCGATAACTTAAATTTAAGCATCGTCATAGCATTTTTTTATTTAAAATAGCAAAAATCCGTAACTTTTGGGCAGGAAATAAGCCTTTTAGATTGTAATCAGGGGCTGGCAAACACGTTACAATGCCCTTTATAAACATTTTAATTTTGCATGTTGCAGTCCCTTTAAGTTAAATGTGAAGCGATGAACAACGCGCGATTATTAAAGTTATAAAATTTAAATAATTAATATCTTAAACCTGAATATTATTACGTTAAATATTATATTAAATCTTTTTATAGGTCTTTGTTGGTAATGAAGATAGTAGGGGTCACAAGTTGAACAACTTTCCTCAACCTATAAGTGCTCGCTATGTTCGATTGTATCCACAAACCTGGCATAATGGTCTCCGTCTTCGCATGGAGCTTTTATCTTGCTAGTAATCACATATTTCTTTCGGTTAATTATTTTAATTCCTAGTTGTTAATTAAAATTCTTTAGTTATGTAATATATTAAAACTTGTAAACTAATTTATTTTATAATTTTAAACAATTTATCCGTGTTATATTAATTAAATCTTACAAACAATAAAATTCTGTAAATTTACTAAAATGTTAAGGCTGTAATAGTTGGGTTTATTAAATGTGTGAATAAACATAATGTAACAAAGTCTATAGTAGTAATATTTAAATTTCCTATTTTCAAGTGAACAGTTACTGCAATGTCAAATCGTAGGTCTAATATTTGGTAAGGACTGCAATCAAAGATAGTAAACGTAAAGCAATGTGTAATAAATGCAAATTAGTTATTTCAAGTGGCTGTCCAGGCAACAAAAGAAGTTATAATACTAATAATTTGCAGCCATTTTTATTGACGAAAGGTTTTAAATGACGAAGGTTTTAGAGATCTTATAAAAGTTCTAGAGCCCAGTTTTAAAATACCATCCCGCACAATACTACCTGCTCTTAAAACAGAGGTGTGGGAAGGATTAGAAGACGAGGTTGAACAAAAAGTAAGTGCTGTTTACTACTGATTTGCGGACCAACAAGCAAACAATTAGCTACATCGATGTAACTGGGTCAAACAAAGAAGGTATTGGCCCTATTAATGCCACAATTGTAACTTATTTTGGATAAATCCACATAAGCTAACTTTTAATTTTATAAACAAACAGTTTTTGATGTTGATTTGATATGGAATTGTTATTTATTTGCTGACAAGCTTTGGCGTATTTTTCCTCCCTATTTAAATAATAAGTTTCAATGCTTTTAACTATAACTTGTTTATCGAATTTGCGGGTTATTTAACAACTCTTTTCACATGGGAACTCTAACCTCGTTTCTCTAGTATTGAATTATTTTTTCAACGATTCATTTCTGCTTTTTATTAAATGCAAATGTTCGTTTTAAACAGTTGGGCAATTCCGTTCTGCTGAACGGACGCCACTTAATAAACATGGATTTAGACATTACTGAAATTCTGAGTTTATTTCCATAAGAATTAGCCAGAATTTTATATTCATGTAAACAACCAACAACTAAAAACAGTTTGTAATTAATAAAATTCGCTTCATATTCTTGCATGATTCCCACTGATGGCATGTTGTAGGATCTTCAAGTAAGAACCTGAGGTCCTTAGTTTGATTTTCACTGATGGCATGTTGTATAATCTTTAAGTAAGAACCTGAGGTTCCTAGTTTGATTCCCACTGCTGGCATGTTGTAGGATCTTTAAGTAAGAACCTGAGGTCCTTAGTTTGATTCCCACTGATGGCATGTTGTAGGATCTTTAAGTAAGAACTTTAGGTCCTTAGTTTAATTCCCACTGATGGCATGTTGTAGGATCTTTAAGTAGAACCTGAGGTCCTTAGTTTAATTCCCACTGATGGCATGTTGTAGCATCTTTAAGTAGAACCTGAGGTCCTTAGTTTGAACCCCACTGATGGCATGTTATAGTATCTTTAAGTAGAACCTGAGGTCCTTAGTTTGAACCCCACTGATAGCATGTTGTAGCATCTTTAAGTAAGAACCTGAGGTCCTTAGTTTAATTCCCACTGATGGCATGTTGTAGCATCTTTAAGTAGAACCTGAGGTCCTTAGTTTAAACCCCACTGATAGCATGTTGTAGCATCTTTAAGTAAGAACCTGAGGTCCTTAGTTTAATTCCCACTGATGGCATGTTGTAGCATCTTTAAGTAAGAACCTGAGGTCCTTAGTTTGATTCCCACTGATGGCATGCAATAGTATCCTAAGGTAAAAACGTGAGGTCCTTAGTTTGATTCCCACTGATGGTATGTTGTAGCATCTTTATTATTAGCCTTATAGTGTGCATCATTATGAAAAAAGAACTCATGTCCTGAGTTAACTTTTTAATAACCTTTTACTAAAATCTTGTGCCTTGAAATGCTCTTTTAAGAAAATCTCATGCTCTAAATATGTTAAATATCTTTCCTATATTTAGGTAAAAAGTCGTTTTTTTAATTTTTAAAGAGTATGGGCAGATACTTTTCAAGGGAAGATTAGTGTAAGGTTTAAAAATTCCGCTTTTCCGCATTTTATAAACCGGACGAACGACGCAAGCTTTCAATTTTCAACATGTCACAATTTTCACCCAAAACATTTTTTATTTACAAAAATCAAAAAAATTGTCGTTTAAAATAAATTTTTGCTTATGCTAAGCCAACACATATACAAAGCGTAAACTTGGACTTTTACAAAGGACCACAAATAGCTTCATTTTAGGCTTAACCTAGGCTCAAGATTTCGATGTTCAACAAACAGTTAGGGAAGTGTAAATGGGAGGCCTCCCAGCGACAATGGGAGGCCAACCACTTCTCCGTACGTGGATATTCGTTGGTTTTGTAAGCGCGTCTGATTGGCTTGTAGTGCCTTTAGGCCAATGGCTTTGATCGACTGTTCGCTTTTTTAAATATCGGATCACCTACGCTATGGCAGGAACTGTTTTCCCCTAAGTTGGCATAGTTTTAAAGCTTTGGTCCGTTTAGGTAGTTAGGTCGCTTGCTGGGTTTTTTGGTAGATGTCTTGCGCTTTAGTCTTATTAGTTAGGTTGCTTGCTAGTTTTTTTGGTAGATGTCTTGCGCTTCAGTCTTAGTAGTTAGGTCGCTTGCTAGTTTTTTTGGTAAATGTGTTGCGCTTCAGTCTTAGTAGTTAGGTTGCTTGCGAGATTTTTTGGTAGATGTGTTGCGCTTTAGTCTAAGTAGTTAGGTCACTTGTTAGGATTTTTGGTAGATGTTTTGCACTACAGTCTTAGTAGTTGGTTCGCTTGCTAGGTTTTTAGGTAGATGTCTTGCGTTTTAGTCTTAGTAGTTAGGTCGCTTGGTAGTTTTTGAGGTGAATATCTTGGGCTTGTTTGTTTGTGATAAAAATGGTAAAACATCGTTTTTTGTACAGTTTCTAATTCATGTTTATTCGGTAAAATGTTTTTAGTTAAATTATGTTAAGGCAGCCTGGTTTAGCAGTCAGAACACTTGGCTTTTCTATACGAGGTCCTGGACTTAATTTCCACTGCTCTCATGCAGTAGCGTCTTTGAGTAAGGTGCTATAAACGATATAAACTCTTGCTAAGTCATTATTTATAAAGCAGTTTATTTATTGTGCAAATATAATCAATAATATTCTAACATGCTATAGGCAACTTAAGACTGGGTCGGGGTAACGTTGTTATTCTATGTTTAGGCCTTGAAGTAGACTTTCTTGCAATGAATATTTAAAAAGTGGTGACATTTTTCGTACGCCGCATATGAGTTACTACTTCAACATTTTGTTGATTGTTTATCATCGCGTTGAGGAAATGTGATTTTGTAAACAGACCAAAAACAGATGTTTTTAGATTAATTGAGCAAATTATAAAGTAAAAACAAAGAAATGTTAAGATATATTTATGTTAAAAAATATCAGAAAAGTTATGGTCTGGTAATATTTGCCAAAATTGTTTGCGTTAGCTGATATATTCTGGATAAAATTTTAAGTTAATTTTAAATTAAATCTTTTTTGCTGAATAATGTTTTTATTATTTTATTAATATTTAAAAAAATAACGAACAATTTTTATTTATCAAATTTTAAAATTGTATATCCTTTAATGGCAGCATGGTATAGTGGTCAGAACACTTGGCTTCACTGCTTTCACTGTTCTATGTATTCTTTCACAATGTCCATTAACTTGGGGCATGTAAGCATAGCTTACACGGTGTTTAATATTCAGGTAAGTGGTAAAGTCTTTAAAAGCTTGGCTCATAAAAACGGATCCTCGGTCCGATAACATTTGCTGTGGACAACCAAATCTCGCTATCCAACCATGTGTAAGAGTTTCAATGACTGTTTTAGCAGTTACATCTTTCATAGGCAAGACCTCAATCCATCGAGTGAATCTATCGATCATTGTTAAACAATAAGAAAAATCATTTGACTTAACCATAGGGCCTATAATGTCTATAGAAAGGTCCATAAATCGTTCATCAGGTGTATAAAAGGGATGTAAAGGAGTTACGTTGTGTCGCGTGACCTTCGAACGTTGGCAAGCTAGACATGTTTTACAAAATGTCCGAATTTCTCTATCCATATCCTTCCATACAAATCTTTGTTTAATTAATCCTTTTGTAATTGCTACCCCAGGGTGGGCTAGGTTATGGTAGGCATCAAATATTCGTTTACTCATATTGCTTGGCACCAAGGGTCTAAACGTTCCGGTCGAAATGTCACAAAGTAAACTAACCCCGTAAAAATCAAAGTAGTGTTCTACAATATCTAAACTATTAATTTCATTCTTTAAATTTTTCAAAGATTGGTCAGACTTTTGCAATTCAGATAATCGTTCAAAGTCAATGTTTGGAAATTCTCCAGTAATCATATTTATTTCTTCAATACGGGATAACGCGTCACAGGTAACGTTTGATATGCCGGAAATATGTCGTATATCACTAGTAAATTGTGATACATAAGCCAAGTATCGAGCGTGTTTTGAGTTATTCGAACTATTTGTAGCTTTTATTGCTGTTACTAGGCTTTTATGATCACATTCAACATGAAATTCACGGCCTTCTAGAAAATAAGAGAAATGCTTAACTGCCAAATATAAACCAGTAACCTCAAGGTCGAACGCTGATCCATGCTTTAACTCATCATGAAAGGCCTTACTATAAAAAGCAAGGGGTTTCCATTCTTCGTTTATTTCTTGCAATAAAACTGAACCCAGGCCTGTTTTGCTGGCGTCAACTACTAACTTTGTTTTAGCATTATGACAAGGAAATTGCAATAAACATTTATTTCCAAGTAATCTCTTCGATTTTTCAAACGCAGTCGTTGCAGCGTCATCCCACAATATTGAAGCTAGCTTTCCCCTTTTTGACGAAATAAGGCTGTAAAGTGGTTGTAGTTCAATGGCAATATTTGGTACAAAACGACTGTAGTATTGAATCATTCCCAGAAAACGTCGCATGGCTCGCTGATTTTGAGGTTGCGGGTAGTCGATGATAGCCTTAACAAGTTCGGGATTAGGCTGTAGTCCATTACAAGTTATTAGGTGACCAAGAAATACCAATTTGTTTACTCCTAATTTGCACTTGTCAATATTTAATGTACATCCGTAATCATCAAGTCTTTGAAATACTTCCCTTAATGTTCGCTCGTGTTCTTCTGCAGTTTTTGAGTAAACGATAATGTCGTCCATATAAACAAAAATATTGCGGACTTGATATAATACTCTATACAGGAATTTAATAAAACTGGCACAAGCGTTACTAAGACCGAACGGCAAAACTAGATATTCGTAAGTCATGATCGGCGTTCTTACACACGTTTTCGGTATATCTTCTTCATTTATCGATACATTGCAGTAAGCATTCTTTAGGTCGAGGTTCGTAAAAATTTTCATCCCCGAAAGTTCGTTGGCAAAATCGTTCATATTTGGCATGGTGTAAGTGTCTTTTTTTGTGATGTTGTTCAATGCACGGTAATCGCAAACTAACCTAATTCCAGCAGGTTTACGTGGGACAATATGCAACGCTGAACTCCATTCAGATGTACTTAGCCTTATTATTCCTTGTTCGAGCATTTTTTCTAACTCTTTCTGTACCAATATTGTATTTTCGGGTGATAGTCGACGAGCCTTGGAATATACGGGCCTGTTCTTGCCAGTATCAATGTAATGTTTAATGCCGTGTATTAGATGTCCTTTCCGAAAATTTGGGTCCAGTAGCCCAGGAAATTCTTTTGATATCTTTTTATAACGATTAGACTCATGGAAAGGCACTGACAGTCGACGATGTGATGATCCGTCGTCGATAGAGGGTTGGCTGATGTTTGCGGTCGACATAGCTTGAACTGTGTTATCGTCGTAAACGGGTGATTTCTCTTCGCTGTTAGACACGTCAGATGGGCAATTAACATAAACTGCATTTGTGGACAAATCAGGATTTGTGTTCTTTATGAAAGGTTCTTCATCAGAGCTCTCTTCCATAGGAGAGGTAAGACTCTTGACCTGACTAGAACTAGTAATTTCATATGTATTGTCATTCGTCAATGACATAATTTCTTCATTAAGATCTTCTGTTATTTGCATCCTCGGTACTTTGCCGGTGCTTCGTAATTCATCTTCGGTCTCTGCCGGTATATTATTTATTTCTTCTTTATTTTTCTTGTGCATTCTCGGTACTTTGCCGGTGCTTATTAATGTAACTTCGGCCTTTGCCGGTTTAATAGTTATTTTCTCCTCACTTAACTTTTGCATTCTCGGTACTTTGCCGGTGCAAAATTTTTCACGTCTGTCTCGGTAATTTTTTCCTCATCATTAGAAACATTGATCATCTGTATGCATACAGAATGATCAGAACATGATGGGTCATTTGATGACGAGATGTTCGACAAAGGTAAATCAACGCAATGGGGTGTATAGTCCTGACAGTGTTTGCCCAAATTTTTAAAAGGTCTTATTTTTCTCGACATACGCGGAATAAAACAGGAATCAGTTACAGGTATGTTTGACAATTCCACACACTCTTTTGTAGGTTCGTGACATAGCAGGTTTCTAGCAAAATCAATAGAAAGTGAGTTCTTTTTAAGAAAAGAGGCTCCCAAAATATACTTATTAACAGCAGCACATTTACATTCCTCTCTAAAAGGTATAGAAAATCCAAGGTCAAGTTCAACAACTTTGTCCCCGTAGACTGGTATTGGACTGGAATTTGCCGCAGATAAAAACTGAGTAATGCGAGAACGATTAATCTTATTAACGGGCCAAATGCTATTTACAGATCCCGTGTCAATAAGAAAAGAATTGCGTGAGCGATAATCAAATACATAAAACAAGTGGTGAGAAATTGAATAAACTGGTTCATTATCGACGTTTTCCCCACGATTCACTGGCGAACCGCGGGTGATGGTCCGTTTTTTGAAGGAAAACTACATGGAGGGTCGCATCTATAACTATTTTTTCCCCAATTGTTGTGGCTTCGGCACCATCGCGGGTTGTATTCACGTTTTGGTCCTTGAAAGTTTCCGCGATCATTGCGATCAGAGTAGCGAGGCCGGAAATAGTCATTAGGTCTGCGATCTGTGCTTACGTCGCCAGAAAAGCGCTGATTCTTTAAAATTCCGCATTCAACCCTTAGATTTTGAATTTCATCCTTAACCGCAGCCATTTGCTCAGATAGAATGCCCATGCCTAATAATTGCTCATTTGGTTGTGAAGGGCCTGGCGTCATCGATGCTGGCAATCTACTAGATTTTGCTAAATTGCAACGAGCGGTCATAAGATTGTCAGCAGTAATAGCTATTTGCTCCAAGGTTTCGTTGCATTTTGACTCCATAATCATATACACATCAGGAGGTAATTTTTCAATAAAAAGGGAACGCACCATGTCCATCATTCCTTCGCTTCGGTCGTATGATATACATTCCATCATATCGCTTAACAACTCCGTAGGTTTCTTATTGCCAAGCTCCATATCCTTTAACATCGACATACACCTTGCACGGGGCACAGAAAAATGGTTAATTGCTTGCATCTTGAAATTTTCATACGGGTTAACAAAATTTTTGTTCTGAATAATGCTTGTTAACTTGCTCCAAATTGTCTCATCTAAATTTTGAATTACCAAATTATATCTCAAATTTTCATTTGTAATTTGATATTGATCAAAAATGGACTCCACCATCATAAACCATGTAGCCGGACTAGTAGTCGAAAACTTCGGTAAAATTATACACTAAATAAAACACCAAAATGTATCTTAATAAAAACACAAAAAAAGGTACTTATTGTTCGTTGACGAAGATCTTCTTGTTGGTATGGTCAACACGGGTTTGCTGGTATAAGACAGTAAATCCACGAAACGGTGAGATATAGTCCAAAATTTTGCGATGTTCACAGCGTGAGCCAGGTGCTACAAGTCCTGATTGTTAGAATTCTCACACTTTAATCACAGAGGGCAGTCACCAATTTGTAGCGGTCTCCGTCGACCCAATCGGAAGGTTTTATTTTTAAGTTAAGGACAGTTAATCGTTTTTCTTAACTAGCTAATTGCTCGTCTGCTGGTTAGGAATTCTTAAAATAACCACGCAGGTGAATTCACTGTATAATTATATTATACGGCAATTTCTTTAAATCAAATTCAAATTTCATTAACGGTAAAGAAAAAATTAAAATTCCAAAATCCAAAATACAACTACTTTGTAGAAAGGCATAAGAAAACTTATTTTGAAAAAGAATAACAAAGAATCGAATCCCATGTCAAAAGCAAACCACAGATTTTAAAAACAAGTTTAAGATTAAAAGACATATCAAAATAGGAGTTAATATAAGGTTTTGATGAAATCAAGAAATGATAACAAAAATAATTCCCACCAAATGTGAAATAGTTAAATTTAATTGTTTTTAATGTGAATGAAAGGTTAGCTTATGCACAATATCCCTAACTACCACAGGCAACTCGATAATGGGTCGAAGTAACTGATGTTACTTTATGTTTAGGTCGTGAAGTTGTCTGTCGCACATTGAGGATAAAGATATATATATCAAAAATACAATTGGGTTCTCGGAAAAAACATTAGGAGTGTAAAGTATGAGACTATACTAAAGTACGGGATGCGGGATAGTGCGGAGCCGTATGTAAACGTTAACAAAAATTTGCGGGACGTGGGACGGAACTTTCTTGCGGAATGAATGCGTTTTTACCTAAAGGGTTGAGGAATTACGCGGGATTGACTTTTAATGTCGAGAGATGATGCGGGATGGACTATTAATGTCGAGGGATGATGCGGGATGGACTATTAATGTTGAGGGATGATGCGGGATTGACTTTTAATGTCGAGGGATGATGCGGGATGGACTATTAATGTTGAGGGATGATGCGGGATTGACTTTTAATGTTGAGGAATGATGCGGGATTGACTTTTAATGTTGAGGGATGATGCGGGATTGACTTTTAATGTCGAGGGATGATGTGGGATTGAAGGGGAAATTAGGTAAGGGCATAAAAATCCCGTCTTTTTCCTCATTCAGCGATTTTTTTGTTAACGTTTACAATAGCCCCGGTATTTCCCCCACCCTGCAACTTTCCGCACCCTGTATTCTAGTACTACCCAAAGTATGAGAGAGAATTACCGAGGACCATAAAGTACAAGTGATTTTAACTTTTAAAAAAATTGTATTTTTTTCAGAAAACTCATGTAATGGTGTTCCATAAAGACCCATGTGGTATTTTTTGTGTTATTTTCACGTACTTTTTAGTGATTTATGCTGATTATGTGATCATACAACACATTGTTATGACATCACTATCTGGAAGGTTGGTTTATATTGCTTATTAATAAATTGGATTTTTTTTAAATATAAATATTATAATTTATGTTTCAATTTTTTTGTCATTTTTCGAATCACGTAAATACTTTTATTGTAAAAGGAAAAAACTAATTTTAAGTACAATGTTCACTACAAGAAGTCCTGGGTTCAATCTCAACTGATCTCATGCTGTAGCGTTCTTAAGTGAGTGCTGTAAACAGTGTGGACTCCTGCTAAGCCAACACTTAATCAGCAGCATAATTACCGAACAATTATAATCTATAATATCCCAAACTGCCACAGGCAACTCGATAATGGGTCGGGGTAACTAATGTTACTATATGTTTAGGTCGCGTATTCGACCTTCCCACATCGAGGATAAATAAATAAACAAAAAAATGATGTTGTTCAACTTAAATTTCAAAAATAAAGTTTATACAGGTTGTCCCATTCACTGTAACAATAAAAAAACATTAATTTTTTAGTTTATGGGGCCCATTTCATGCTGTAATGTTCAACATGGTTGTTTTAGCATTGTTGTTTGCCCATAGTAGATCTGTGTTTTCTGATCCTGGCATTGTTCCTCTACCAATCAGAGGCCTCCATTTCTCTGATGTCAGAATGAACTCTAAAGATCAGGTTAAATTTTTCATTAAATTTTTTCGAATTTAAAATATTCAATAAAATTAACTTTTTTTTATAAATCTTTATCCTCGATGTGGGAAGGTCGACTTTACAACCAAAACATTGAGTAACAACTGTTACCGTGACCCGGTCTCGAGTTGACTTTAGCAGTTTGGGATATTATAGATTATAATTGTCCAATAATTAAGCTGCTGATTAAGTGTTGGCTTATCAGAAGTTCATATGCGTTTTATGTTTTTTTGTAATATTGACGTCACTAAAATTAAGTATTACAAAAGTTTTTTTATTATTTAAAAGAAAATTCTGCATTAAAACTGTATCATGCCTAGTTTAAATTAATTTATTTTTGTTCATGTTGTTCTCATGGCTAGATTCAGCTCTGCCTATAATTCTTTATTTAAAGTCACTGAAACTAAAGAGGAAAATATTTTAGTCTAGCAGCAGCCAGGATTGGACTGTGTGCCAGCGGTGCGAAAGTTACCGACCCCCGAGAGCTCACCACTGCAATATATGTCGCCGTTGTATCAGAAGGATGGACCACCATTGTCCATGGTAAGTTGAGTAACAATTAACTGACATTACATTAAAAACATTATTTTTCTAATAATTAAACATTACCCCCCTTTAAAGTTGGGCAGTTTTTGACAAGGGGCAGCATCACAAAACTCGTTAAGTTAACAATCGCGTTATTTAAACGTCATTAGCAAACGAGAATGTCACTTAGCGTCATTACTAAATTTGTGGGTGAAGCATGGTGTAGTGGTAAGAGCACTTGGCATTACTACATGAGGTCCTGTGTTCAATTCCCACTGCCCTATGCTATAGGGTCTTAACAAACCTTAATAATATCATATTTTTTTGTTTTGTATGTATAATAAATTCTCTTAAAAACCTAAAACTTTTTTCTCAGAGAGTCGGCCTGTACTCCTCTTACCTCAAGTTTGGTGGCCGACATTTTCTCACAGAAAGTTCGAGCTTTTGCGATGAGTTTTTTCAACTTTGGAATTTATTTTTGATATGGTTTGGCATTTGCTGTTGGAAATTAGGTGACTGACGCCAACATTCTTGGAATGGTGAAAATATTTTAAATATTTTTGACCGGCAGCATGGTGTAGTAGTCAGAACACTTGGCTTTACTACATGAGAACCTGGGTTTGATCCCAACTGCTCTCATAACGTAGTAGCCTACCCTTTTTTTGAAAAATTAATTTTTAGGTTTTTCTATCAAATCAACCTCTAAAAAAACAGAATTAATTTAAATTAATTTTTAACCAATCTTTTGTTAATTTTTTCTTAGAGCTGGCGTTGGTGTTACTTTATAGCTGGAGCTCCAGGCATAATTATGGCGATTATTTTGTATTTCTCTGTCAAAGAACCAGAACGTAAAATTATAAAACAAGCTGAAGAGAATAAGAAATACGAGATAGACTTTGGTATTTAATACTTTTGATAAATGTTCAATAAATGAACCTGTTTTTTTATAATTTTTTTATCCTCGATGTGGGAAGGTCTACACCATTCTGCCATTTTCATTATAAGAATTATGTTTTTTAAGTCTGCCGTAAAATTTCTTATTTTTTTGGAGAAATGTTTAAAAGTTATTTGGCCTATTTTGCAAACTATATTTTTAACTAAGCTATTTATAAACCTGGTTATAAATTTTATTATTTAGAAAAGCAGTCGGTGTTGAAATCAATTTTGACAACTTTCAAATTATTTATCAAATCTCCAACTATCTTATTGTTACTGGTTGGGGCTTCATTCAGACATTCTGGTGAGTTTTTATATTTATTGATAAAATCCTTAGACAATACTTCAACATGCCGGTACTGGTAATCAAACTTTAAACCTCACCCTACACACTGTAGTGGTCAGATCACTTGGCTTTATTACATGGGTCTTTGGTTCGATCTCTTTTGCTCTCCTGTTGTAGCGCCCTTGAGTAAAGTGCTATAAATGGTATAAACTTCTGCTGAGCCAGCACTTAATCAGCAGCGTAATTATCGGGCAATTATAATCTATAATATCTCGAACTGCCACAGGCAACTCAAGACTGGGTCCGAGTAACTTTACTCTATGTTTAAGTCGCGCATTTGACTTTCCCACAGCGAGGATAAAGATATATACAAAAAAAAGAATAATATCCCAAACTGCTAAAGTTAACTCGAGACTGGGTCAAGGTAACAAATATTCATCTATGTTCAGGTCATGAAGTCGACCTTTCCACATCGAGGATAACAAAATGTAAATCAAATTTTAATATTTTCAGCAAGTTTTTGTTGGTCTTACAACGGTCAGTTATATTTTGATCAATATTACCCCGGCACAGAGGTGGGATTGTTTATGAGTTTAACTTTCATCGTTGGTGGAACGATTGGGATAATCATTGGTGGAATTTTGTCCGATTTACTCGCTTCTAAATACGGTAATCTTTATTTTGATCATATTATTAAAAATCGATTTTACTGAATGGACACTTTTCTAAAATGGTTTTGAAAACGACATTATCTGAAAATTTTGACATAAATTGAAGGATAGCAGCATGGTGTAGTGATCAAAACCCTTGTGTTTACTACATAAGTTTCGTTGTTCGATCCTCACAGCTTCCATGCTGTAGAGCCCTTAAATAAGGCACTATAAACAATATAAACTCCTGCTGAGCCAGCACTTAATCGGCAGCTTAATTATTGAGCAATTATAATATCCCAAACTGCCAACTTGAGACCGGGTCGGGGTAACTGATGTTACTCTATGTTTAGGTTGTTCATTTGACCTTCCCACATCGAGAATAAATAAGTACAAAAAAACAGATTTAAGGGATAGGGTGTAAGGGGGTTAATATAAAAGTCCCGTTATGTGTAAATTAGCAGTATTATTAATATAACACAAATTTTGTAGATTTGTATTTAGAAATATTCCATTTTTTTGGGGGGTTTTAATTTTAAATTAAATTCTTTTAGGTGTACGAACAAGATTGTGGGTTTTGGTCGTTAGTCAAGCAATAGCCTGCCCTCTAGCGGCGGGAACTCTTTACTTTTCTCCGCCTTATGCTTTTATTTCGCTCTTTGGAGCTTATTTATTCGGTAAATATTTCATATTTTTTTAAGAGTAACAACAGTTACCCCAAACCAGTTTCGAGATGACTTTATTGTAATAAAATTTTATTTAAAACACAGCGGAAATGTGGTTCGGAGTTTTGTTCACTGTTTTGGTTGAGTTCTTTCCTGCCCAGTCACGCGCGACAGCGATCGCTATGTTTATTTTTGTGATCAATAATATTGGAGGGAATGCCCCTCTTATAGTACCACCTATGATCAAAGTTTTAGGTTTCAGGGAAGCACTGTACATCGTTTACCCAGGATTTTACTTAGCTAGTAAGTTTTTTTTTCTTTATACATGTTTATCCTCGATGTGGGAAGGTCAACTTTACGACCTAAACATGGAGTAACCTTTGTTACCCTGACCCAGTCTCGAGTTGCCTGTGGCAGTTTGGGATATTATAGATTATAATTGTCCGATAATTATGCTGCTGATTGAGTGCTGGCTTAGCAGGAGTTTATACTGTTTATGGCACCTTACTCAATAACGTTACAGCTTGAGAGCAGTGGGAATCGAACCCAGGACCTCATGCAGCAAAGCCAAGTTTTTTAAATAGTAATTTATTGGTTTATATAGTTTGATTTTTAAACCTGGTTTAATTTATTTTTTTTAGTTAGTTTTTACGAAAACTTTTTTCTAATTTTAGGTTCTTTTTTCTTTTTGTTTACTCAAATTTCTCTTCTGCGTGGTTCACCGCACATAAGCATTGAAGTGAAAAAAGTGAAACGATAGTTAATAAAACAAAACTTTAAATTGAAAAAAAAAGTTTTTGAATTATGTTAAACATTTATAAATTTAAAAAATTTTATCATGACAATATTTTAATTTTATTAAATGTTAATTTTACAGTTTTTATTACTTTTAGGATTTTGTATTCCCTTACTTTATAATTACTCCATATTTTATGAGAAATTATTATTGTTTTATATTTCTGAAATTAATATTTTTTGTTTTTGTTACTTCTTTTAAAATTTTAGAAAACTATAAAATTGATATCATCTATTTTTTAAGATTATTTTTCGAAAATACAAATTATTAATAGTGATGTGCTAATCAAAATGGTGATCGCAAATCGCCGATTTTTGAAGGTATTTTGCGATCACCCGATCAAATCGGCAGATCGGTAATTATGTCACATTTAATTTTACGTCACAAATAAACACGCACTTTACATGCCTTAACCACATAGATTACATAAACTTTTACAGCGCTTTATTTCCGCGCTAGTAAAATTGTTTTTAGTTCTTGTAAATTATACTGAATATTACGGTTATATATTTAAACAAAGGTGTGAATAAGTAGAAGTGTTTAACATACAGGGTCAATTTTTTTGTATTTAGTGACGATAAAGTTACCGATTGTTCGGTCACGTTATTCGATCGCTATCTGATCCCAAAAAAACGGCGATCGGCACATCACTAATTATTAAAATACTGTAGAAAGTGTTTTTGTTTTTATGCAACTATGCTTATACAATTTTAAATATTTAAATGTTAAAGACATGATTTCTATAAATTGATTTTTGGTTGAAAAGGCTGGGTTTGATTCCCACTGCTGGCATTTTTTACCATTCGTGTAAGGCCTGAGGTTCTGGGTTTGATTCCCATTGCTGGCATTTTGTAGCATTCGTGTAAGGCCTGAGATCCTGGGTTTGATTCCCACTGCTGGCATTATGTAGCATTCGTGTAAGGCCTGAGATTCTGGGTTTGATTCCCACTGCTGGCATTTTGTAGCATTCGTGTAAGGCCTAAGATCCTGGGTTTGATTCCCACTGCTGGCATTTTGTAGCATTTGTGGAAGGCCTGAGATCCTTGGTTTGATTCCCACTGCTGGCATTTTGTAGCATTCGTGGAAGGCCTGAAAGTTAGTAAATAATTATACATGTAAACAACATGTTTATTATATGGACTTTAGTTCAAGGTTTGCAAAAAGTTGAAATTCAGTAAACACAAATTTACTGAGAATTTTGCAAACATTGCGTAAATATTTTGAAGAATTTTTGCAATCACAGCTCATATCGACCTTATAAAAACATCAAGTGTTATAAAGAACTTCCTGTTATACAGCCATCAATATTTGTTCTAGCTGATACCAACTATTTTTATTTATCGATATTATAAATGATTAACCAAGTTCAACAACCTTATAACATATTCGCTTACAATTTAAATAAATATTCGTCATCAGGTTTTGCGTCATATTTAGCTGACACCACCATGTTGAAAATACTCAGTTTAATGTAAACTACCAAGTTGTTTGGTATGGGATAACTAACTGCTTTAAAATGTAATAAAATTAACTTGAAAATTTCGTTGTTTAAAAGTTGGTTTGGTTTTTAGATTATTTACATTTTGTTGCTTTTAATTTTAGTTCGATGTCCTAGCAACAGGACACATTTTTTTTAAATGTTTTTTTGGTTTTTATATAATTTGAAAAAATAATAATTATTGGTAATTATTAAACATTTAGCAGCGTGGTGTAGTTGTAAGAACATTTGCTGCACCAACATGATGTCGTGGGTTTAATCCCCACTGCTCTTATGCTGTAGCGCCCTCGAGTAAAGTGCTATAAACGGTGAAAACTCCTGCTGAGTCAGCACTTAATCAGCAGCATAATTACCGGGCAATTATAATCTATAATATCCAAAACTGTTAAATGCAACTGGAGATTTGGTAACTCTATGTTTAGTTAGCGCAATCGACCTTCCACATCGAGGATAAAGATATATTCAAAAAAAACTTGTGACTAATTCTCCTAAATTTAAAGATTGCCTTTTTCTACCTGTTTCAAACCAGCATTTATAAAAGAGCTGGGATCGCATTTTGATTGCTAGGCTAAGGTATATATAGAATTACTTTACGAAAAAATACCAGAATTTATAAACAGAACTTATTTTTAAACAGTGGGGCTCAGGGTCGTACATTTTAATTTTATTTTAAAGTAAGGTTGTTGTCAGATTCTATTTAATCAGTTTTTGTTGGCGTAGATAACAAAGGTGACTCATGGGCTATATAACTAGAAAGGAGGAATAATTAAAAAAAATCGCAGCACCGCGAGATGAGTCTGGCGAAAAATTTTTGATTAGTTGACTGCAGTTTATATCTTGAATAATGTAGGATCTAATAAACTCTTACTATGGCTTAAACAATTATTAAACCCCAATAGAATACGCTGTAAAGATGGGCATCGATAAGAAGGCCACACTTAATTAAAACAAAAATGCGACAAAAACTATATGATACGAAACACAAACTACAAAGTATTTAATTAACAAATTAAGTATAAAAGCGAAAGTCTACTTGTATGTTAAACCTTACTTCGGCCTTCCTTATTTGTAAGTTTTTACGTCCAGCGAACTGACCAAAAAGGTAATCAAACACTTCAGCCCGAAGATTTTTTTTAGAACAGCGGGGATTTCGCATTTTAATTACCGCGAGAAATTTTATTTTCGCGTAGTTTTATACAGTTTTTTAGACAGTATTTGAAATAAAATAAGCAGTAAATTAATAGTTTTTTTAAAGAATAATGTGCAAGAACATGTTATCTTTCTTTTCCTGTGTCAATTTATTTTTTAATTTTACAAACTAAAACCTATAAAAAAATAATTTGAAAGCGCGCGCTTTTAGGTGACGCAAGACGATGCATTATGATATCACGTATTTTGCGAAATAGGGCCGTATTTCTAAACAATATTTGAAGAAAAGGCATTAATTTATCATTTTTTACACTGAAGAATGTGCATAAATATGTTATTAGTTATTGCCCGTGTTAATGTATATAAATTTATATACTAAAACACAAAGAATAAAACGTTTAAAGAGTTGCCAAAAGATTTGTCCTGCAAAATACGGCGGGAAGTCGGCGATGAAATTCCCGTGTATAAAGTCAGCGTAAGACCATATTTTACCGATAATTAAAATAAAATAAAAATTTTGCTCAAAGTACAGTGTATATAAAAGTTTTTATTGGTTGTTACGTTAATGACATATGTTGGTTTTTAGAATATTTTTTTTTTTGAAGATTTTTGTCTCAAAAACCTTTTTATAAACAGATTAAAGACGGGTGCTTCTGGCCTGCAAAATTTTACGACTAATAGCTTTCGGCCTGCAAAATTTTTTATTAAACTGCGGGGAGCCTGCAGCGTTAAGCCCGCGTATACTTTTAACGCAAGAACATATTTTACCGATATTTAAAATAAAATTTGGCGAAAAGTATAATAGTTAAAAAAGTTTTAACCGGTTGTTAAGATAAATATATATGTTAATTTTTTAAATATTTCTTTTTTTAAAATGTGTAAAGAAGAAAACTGTGAGGCAGGCGTAAACACAAAAAACATAGAAAATACAGAATTTATGCGACCCCTTCTAGAAGGCAAACTTTGTCTCAGGTTAAGGTAGCATATCCACTGGACACGGCGCACCATCCCGTTCTTGTCTAACTTCTTGATGATCCCTTTCGGTCAGAGTCCTCTCTTCGCGTTCTCATTAACAAACCACTCTTCGCGTTCTCATTAACAAAAAAGTCGCCAATCGTGAAATTCCTCATCGGCTGAAGCCATTTTTGTCGCAATTGTAACAAAGTCAAATACTCCTTTGTCAATTTCCCCCAAAATTGATCAGCAAGAAGTAGAACCTCCAAGATCGTCTGTAACTATCTTCCTTGATAAACGTGTCTGGAGGCAGGTCGTTGTCCATTGTTCAGCAACATACTTGGCATCAATGCCAATTCATCCTTGCAGTCGTCGCTGAGTGGCACCAGAGGTCTGCTGTTTAAAATTCGTTCCACCTCAGCCATCAATGGGGGACAAGACATGCATTGTTACTGAATGCCCATGCCATGATACTTTGTTACAATAAGCTCGGTTACAACCTGGTTAGATGGAAGAATCATCGGATGTTCGGTGATTAGAGGACGGTTGAATTATGTAGCCTGCCACCAACGTACATATTGCCTTTGACTAAAACCGGGCTTCAGTTCTTTCAGCGATAAAACTAAATACAACGATAATCAATATTAAGGTTTAAAACATCTATGTATACTAATGTTCTCTCAATTAACAAGAGTGTTAAGCCAATTATTCCAAGTGTTAATATGTAGTTCTGGACCCGGATCGTAAAAGCACTTCCACGAAGCTGTTAGTAAAGTCCCTGTTATAAAACGTCATTAAAAAAAACAACGCAGTGTTTTGCAACACAATCAAACACTATTATGAACTTAGAGTGGTGTGGTATATACCACGTTATATCGTTTACACAATTCCTATTAGCTAATACAGTCCCATGTCCTTATTTTACATATTCATCGATTTCTTCCCTATATTGACTAAAAGTTTTAAGGTTTGCAATTAACTTCTAATTCTTTTTCCAGAGTTATCCAATTTCATAGTGTCAGCCATTTTCTTGGGTTAAGGTCTGAGCCAAACAACGTCCAACCCAACACCGTATGCGGGCCAAAAGGCTGGCACTTTTTGCCGTAACGCCATTCAGAAACCCTGAATGCATCGTGAACATTGTTTCCCAGAAGTAGCTCCACTGATTTTGTTTTAAGTTCAGGAAACTTTAGGGCACGCAGATGCGGATACATGTTTGCCACTTTCTTGGTTGTAATGCTGTCACCTATATTGACAAAATGATCAAGTGCCAAAACCTCTTTGACAATAAACGATTCGGTTTGACCTCCTTTACACACAGTGAGTCAACTCGGCTCCCATGACTAGTTACTTAATTTACTGTATAAAGTTCGGTGTGTTCTTTTGTTTCCTTCTAATTTCTTTGCAAGGCTTGCAGTACAAATACTTGTATCTGAACCGTTATCCAGAAAAGTGTTCACAAAATTACTTTGATTGTTGCCCCACACTTTAACTGGCACAATCTTGAAAAGTTCTACATTTTTAACGCTGTTATGGGAAACCTCGTTGCATGCCACAATAGCTGACTCGCTTTGCGGCTCCGTTAGCGGGCTATATCGTCACTTTAGTAGATTATGACATCACAATTAAATTTTAAAAGATATTTGAATGCGTTACTAGATAAAATTGTTTAGGTTTACAAATATTAACGTTGTATGGTTATTAAGTTAATTAAGAATTGTCATAAGTAGATATCGTAAAGCTTCTGACTGTATGTCTATATATACGAGAAAAATGAGGCGACTTTACATTTCCATTCAAACAGTCAGAGACTAACACTCAAACAGTTTAGGTTACTGCCGCTTCAAATCTTATTAGATAACATTTCGAATAAGTATTTTAATGCGTTTTTTTTGTTACGTCTTAGTGTCGTCACATCTCGTTTAAAATTTATTTTTAAATAACAGCCGATTTGATGATTAATTAAGATATAATTTTTGGCGCGTTTTGGTATCTGCGTGTTTTGATACAAAAATGTCGCAACAGACGAAAATATATTTTTAATCATTTGTGATAAATATTAATAACAAAAGTATAACTAGCTTGTTAAATGAGTTTAGAATAAAACAATTGTAACTTGAAACTTGCTGAAATGAGTTTAAAAATATTTATGTTTTTGTGCTTCTGGTTATGCTTAGCTGCATCCAGAAAAAACAAAGTTTGTTTTAATGCAAGCCCCGATAGTCCCGCTTTCAGGGAGCTAAGGTCAACCCAAGGGAGACCAGGCAAGCTTGGCCCTGCTGGAGCGAAGGGTGAACAAGGTTCAAGGGGTGAAATTGGGCCAATTGGGGCTACTGGAGGGTGTTCGTGTCATGATGAAATTGTTGCAATATTAAAAAGAGTTTTTCCTGATAAAGCAGGTATTTTGGTCACTTTACATTTGTTAAATAATAATAATATCATCGGCTTACTGCTAGAACCTCAAAACTTAAATAAAAACAATCTTAAGACAATTAAATAACTTTTTAAACCTTGCAAGTATATTTTGTATGGTTTATTTGTTACTTATATAAACAAGTATACTTAATACAGTGGCATTTTTAAGTGCTAAAACTTATCTGTCAAATTAATTATATCATAGATATTTAGTTATTATATTAACAAACGATGTTAAGTTATTATGTCAGTTTTAATTAAATAAATTTTTAATTTAAATAACTTTAAATGTTTTATAGAATCTATGCTCAAAAAACGCTGCTTTTAAAATTTGTATTTTTTAATATCTACTGAAATTTTTTCTGTTTATAAATTAAAATTTTTGTTTTTTTTTAAATCGCAACCAGTTTTAATTAAACAACATTTGTATGTTAACAAAACTTTAACCACTTGATCTTTTTACTTAAAATACAAGGTTATTTAAAGTTCAAAAATCAAATAAACAATTAGTAAAAAGTTTTTTTTTCATTACAAACTAAATCATTTTTTTAATGCCGCTAAATTTATATTTTTTGTCAAATTTTAAGTTACGAGGTTCTAACAGTAAGCAGACAATATAACAATTTATAAACATTTTGTAATATTTAATTTTACAATTTAAATATTTATGAGTTAAGCTAAATCATGTTAACTTATAAGATTGATTCTAAATAAACATGAACCTAAATATTTATAGCTAGTGTATGTGGGCTTGGGTTAAAAGATGGAAGAATACCGGATAGTGACATCACAGCTAGCTCTTATTATGACATCATTTTTCCACCACCTAAAGCAAGGTTGGATGCTCATACCTATGGTTGGTTACCTAAACAAAGTGAGTTGTTGGAATTATTTTTTATCTTATAATAAAGTTTCACAACTTTTGTAATTAGTGGAAAATAAACATTAACATTATTTTAATTAATAGACAGGGTTGGGGAATGGATCCAAATTGACCTCAAGACATCAACTCGAGTGACAGGAGTTGTGACACAAGGAAGTTCACGTAGTTCTTATCGGGTCACCAGCTTTAAGATATCTTATGGGCCCAGTACAGCAGATATGCAGTTCATCCAAAATAATGGAAATGATCTGGTAAGCTTAAATTTAAAACGAAAATTTAATTTGTTGAACTTATTAAAGTTTAGAAACAGTTTTTAATTAATTGGGGATAATTAATTAAAAAAAGTTTATTTTATTAAAAATGTTTTAATTAAAATCACCAAAACTTGTTTTTAAAAGTCGTGTGTTGTTTACAAGCTAGATGGTAATAACCAAGCAAACCATTGTTTAAACAATCCCTATTCTAATTTTTTGTGATGTCATAGTTTGTTACAAAACTTAATTATTTGTCGTTTTTAACAATAAAGGGTCTGCGACAGTTTTAAATTTTTTATTAATTTAAAAGATAAGTTTTGTAATTTTAAAAATTGACATTGTAAAAATCCCGTGAACCGGTATAAAATATTTATGTGGGTTTTCTTATGTTTGTACTCGGTCTTCAGTCGTTGTTTAACTGGAAAAACGATTTTTTATTAAAACATGTCCAATATAGCAATATTGATGTTTTTTTAAATTCTACAGGTTCTAAGGCTAAACTGGATCACAATTTTTTACCGATATTGTATTTCAGTTTTATTATTTTCCAGTGCTGACTTTCTTTTACATTTTTAGCCACAAATGGGGTTTACTACTTGTTTTTTTTTCAAGTAGTAAATAATGTTTTTTCCAAGTAGTAAATAAGTTGTCAGTTTATAATTTAACGCAAGTTATAATCTACTGTTTTCTTAAGACCGAACGTAGCTACTTTGGTCCTAGCGTACGAAGTAGCTTGGAAAGCAGTTTTTAGTACCTAACTAACAGCCTCCTTTTTAGCCTTAGTGTTAATTTAAAACAGGTTTTTTTGAAGTGCAGGCTACATTTAATTTTGTGGTTGTGATTTATGTCCATAAAACTGTTTTTGCAAGACATAAAACGTATTTATATCACGTTGCTATGGACGCTGTTTTAGCTCCCTAAAAACCAGTGTCAACACGAAAGCTTAAGCTTAAATTATGCACAACTTAAATATAAAGTCGATAACTTAAATTTAAGCAGCGTCGTAACATTTTTTTTATTTAAAATAGCAAAAATCTGTAACTTTTGGGCAAAAAATAAGCCATTTAGATTGTAATCAGGGGCCCGCAAACACGTCACAATGCCCCTTATAGACATTTTATTTTGCATGTTGCAGTCCCTTTAAGTTAAATGTGAAGCGATGAACAACGCGCGATTATTAAAGTTATAAAATTTAAATAATTATTATCTTAAACTTGAATATTATTACGTTAAATATTATATTAAATCTTTTTTAAGGTCTTTGTTGGTAACGAAGATAGAAATGGTTACAAGTTGAACAACTTTCCTCAACCTATAAGTGCTCGCTATGTTCGATTGTATCCACAAACCTGGTATCGTGATCCCCTCCTTCGCATGGAGCTTTTATCTTGCTAGTAATCACATATTTCTTTCGGTTAATTAGTTTAATTAGTTGTTAATTAAAATTCTTCAGTTATTTTATATATTACACTTGTAAACTAATTAATTTTGTAATTTTGAACAAATAATCCGTGTTATTTTAATTAAATCTTACGAAAAATAAAATTCTTTAAATGTTCTAAAATGTTAAGGCTGTACTAGTTGGGTTTATTAAATGTGTAAATAAACATAATGTAACAAAGTCTATAGTAGTAATGTTTAAATTTTCTATTTTCAAGTGAACAGTTACTGCAATGTCAAATCGTAGGTCTAATATTTGGTTAAAGACTGTAATCAAAGATAGTGAAAGTAAAGCAATGTGTAATAAATGCAAATTAGTTATTTCAAGTGGCTGTCCAGGCAACAAAAGAAGTTATAATATTAAAAATTTGCAGTCATTTTCATTGACGAAAGGTTTTAAATGACGAAGGTTTTAGAGATTTTATGAAAGTTCTAGAGCCCAGGTTTAAAATACCATCCCGCACAATACTACCTGCTCTTAAAACAGAGGTGTGGGAAGGATTAGAAGGTGAGATTGAACAAAAAGTTAGTGCTGTTACGATTACTACTGATTTGCGGACCAGCAAGCAAACACATCGATGTAACTGGGTCAAACAAAGAAGGTAATGGCCCTACCCAGTCAGCAATTTTTCGAATTATCCCCCTATTTCCAAGGCCCATATTATGTCCCCCGGATAATCACCGGTTAAACATCCAAGATTTATATATGCATTATACATTGAAATTAAACCGGACGAAGTATGCCGCTTCCTCATATATCAATTTCTGGTGATGAATTTTTAAAAGTTCTTTTTCGAGAAAACGGCAACTGTGGCACACGAAATTTAAAATGTTTTTCAGATTCTGACAAGTAATCTCTAAAAAGTTTCCCATTTAAAGCATTGTTTATGGTTCATTTACTGTTACATTATTTACGAAAAAACCTAAAGTATTCCTGAATATTGCGACCGGCTTTAGTTTATTTAAGCTTGTAATTTTGAGAGGATTCTTCCGACTCAGTTTCCAAATTAGTTGCGGCATAAGCCCTTCTCACACACTTATCCTTAGTAGCTAAATAAATATGTTGTTGTTAATGAAAATATTGATTTGTAAACACAAAAAACTTGCAAGCTTGGCAAAGTATGGCACATGAAAATGCCTTCCAATCCTTTTGAACTAATTCTATTCGACACAATCATTTGAAAGTTTGCATTGCTTGATGATGGGGGCCACAAGCACTCAGTGGGGGATAACATCCACTGTTCTGGAATTACATCAGTGGTTCGATTTTCAAATTTAACACACGTATAACTTTTCATATTTAATACAAAAATCTTAAAAAAAGATTTTCGGTATTATTAAAATATCACAACCTTTAAAGTACTTTTTCGTTATGAAATTAAAATTTCAACAATTACAGCATGTGAACTAAAGTACATGCAACAAACTTTTTTGTAAGGAATACATAAACATTTGCTTTGCTTGCTTGACATCTTTAAAATAGAATAATTATTGGATAAACAATATACTAAAAATACCACCACATCTACTGATGGACATGGGTGATTAAAAAGATTTTCCACTTTTTTATATTGTTTTAAAATAAAATATATTTTTTTTATTATCTATAACAATACGCACACTTCAGCCACTTTACAGGACTCAAAAAAGTACTGTACTGTCTCCTTCGGTTTGTCTTCTAATTGTACATTTTCTAATGGTTATTTTGTTTTAATGGGCTACAGGAAATTCATCCTTCAACACCATACTCACGTAAACCTTTTTGGGTTGGAGCTTTGTTATTTTCAATGGTCTTTTGAATATTTTTATTTAGAAAATGAGCATAATTTGCTACCTGTTGCAGGGGCTTAAATCCAGATCGAACACAATTTTTAAGACGTCCTAGATAACTTTAAAATGGAAAACAACAAATTAAATCCAATGACCTAAAGTTTTTATAATCGCCAGCCAAGTGTGATAAACTGTGAATATTGTATGTTACAAATGCATTCCCATAAACTGTAGATTCTACAAATTGTTGTAGGAGTTGTGAAGACCATAATATGTCACTGGGTTTAGTTTCAGTAGAAACTAAAAACCTTAATGTTATAGCAAATTTTATAAAATGATTAAATTTTGCCTTGCACAATATTCTTTTACTCTTGAGCATGGAAAATCCAGTATACAAAAAAAATAACCAAAACTCCGATGCCATTACGCCAAGTCTGATAAACTTCTTAATTTTCTATTAAATTCAATAGGAATAAATACTTTTGCCTTTAAATTTTTCGTTGAATAGCGAAATTGCTCCCAGAGACATCTTAGCAGCCAGCTGCCTTCAAATATACAAATAATGCATTCCCAGCTAACACCCAACGTTATTATAACTTTCAAAACGTTAAAAAAACGTTACTTTAAAGTTGCCAGAAAAAAAAAGTTAAAGTAAATGTTGCAGAAAAGTTATTTTTGGGTTTCTTTTTTTATGCTAGTTTTTGTGCGCTTGGGTTAAAAGATGGAAGAATACCGGATAGTGACATCACAGCCAGTTCTTATTGGGGCGCTTTCTTACCACATAAAGCAAGGTTGGATGCTCGTGCCAATGGTTGGGCACCTGATGAAGGTAAGTTGTTGGAATTATTTGCTATCTTATAAGTTTCACAACTTTTGTAATTAGTGGAAAATAAACATTAACATTGTTTTATTTAAATTATTAGACAGGGTTGGGGAATGGATCCAAATTGACCTCAAGACATCAAATCAAGTGACAGGAGTTGGGACACAAGGAGATCCCTATAGTTCTTATTGGGTGACCAGCTATAAGATATCTTATGGGTCCAGTACATCAGATATGCAGTTCATCCAAAATAATGGAAATGATCTGGTAAGCTTAAATTTAAAACGAAAATTTATTTTGTTGAACTTATTAAAGTTTAGAAACAGTTTTTAATTAATTGGTGTTAATTAATTTAAAAAAGTTTACTTAATTAAAAATGTTTTAATTAAAATCACCAAAACTTGTTTTTAAAAGTTGTGTGTTGTTTACAAGCTAGATAATAATAACCAAGCAAACCATTGTTTAAACAATCCCCATTTCAATTGTTTTGTGATGTCATAGCTTGTTACAAAACTTAATTATTCGTGGTTTTTAACAATAAAGTTTTAAATTTCTGCGACATGCTTTCTGTTTTTTAGTAAAAGTTATATATTTTGGTCTAAAAATGTTAACCGAGTTTTTAATTTAACGCAAGTTATAATCTACTGTTTTCTTAAGGCCGAACGTAGCTACTTTGGTCCCAGCGTACGAAGTAGCTTGGAAAGCAGTTTTTAGTACTTAACTTACTTAAAAACAGCTTTCTTTTTAGCCCTTTATCAACATTTTTATTTTGCATGTTGCAGTCCCTTTAAGTTAAATGTGAAGCAATGAACAATGCGCGATTATTAAAATTATAAAAGTTTAATTACAATAATTAATATCTTAAACAAAACCTGAATATTATTACGTTAAATCTTTTTATAGGTCTTCAGTGGAAACAAGAACAACGATGGTTACAAGTTCAACAACTTTCCTGAACCTATAAGAGCTCGCTATGTTCGATTGTATCCACAAACATGGCGTGGTTTTCCCTTTCTTCGCATGGAGCTTTTTTCTTGCTAGTAAACACATTTCTTTCGGTTAATTATTTTAATTCCTATTTGTTAATTAAAATTCTTTAGTTATGTAATATATTAAAACTTGCAAACTATTTAATTTTATAATTTTGAACAAATAATCCGTGTTATATTAATTAATTCTTACAAAAAATAAAATTCTGTAAATGTACTAAAATGTTAAGGCTGTAATAGTTGGGTTTATTAAATGTGTGAATAAACATAATGTAACTAAGTCTGTAGTAGTAATATTTAAATCTCCTGTTAAGCAAGGTTGTTGACCTTTAAAAGCACATCATGTTTAAGTGGTTTTGTTGTAAATATGTTTAACACGGTCAACCTATAAGCAAGCACAAGTTACTGTAAGTATCCAACAACAAACAGATTGTCGGTTGCATTGAAAATGGTTTACATAAAACATATTTTATTATTTACAGTAAAAATTAAGTTTAGTATTTTTTCACTGCTTGTTAATTTTACTAAAAAAAATACTCAAATTGACTGCCTAATTTAAAAGCTTTAAATTTTTTGGCCAACTATAACTTGAAATCTTTAATTTTTAAAACTTATCGTTTTATTGTGTAGCATTTATAACCCAATTCTAGTATCTATTTAATCGGTTTTTCGCGCATTGATAAAAGCAAATAAATAAATTTACAATAAATATTACAACAATGCGACGGGAAAAATGACAATTAATTTAATGATTTAAAACATGCCAAAAGTATAAATGTTTACATTAAGATTTTATAAGTATATTATGACTTTATAAGTATATTTAAGTTTATTATATATTTTATAAGTATATTTAAGTATATTATGACATGGTCACCAAACCCAGTATAAATTATGTTATTCATAATTACTATAAGATAAAATATATTTCAAATTAAAAAAATGAAATAAAATGAAGGAGTGATGAAAAAAACAAAATTGTACGGAAAAATTTATTTAGCACAAGACAAAATAATAAATAAAACGATCTTAATGCTCTCAGTTCGTTTTCACTTTTTTACATAACTGGAAACAGTCTTTATTTAACAGAAAAGAATATAAGAAACATAAATACCAATTTTTGTATATATTTTTATCCTCGATATGGGAAGGTCGAATGCGCGACCTAAACGTAGAATAACAACAGTTATACAACGGGTTTTGTTAATTATCTTAAATTGAACTTAAGGAGTCTTAGCCACTGTAGCGGTTTCTTGACTCGGCATCGGGTATGCTTCTGGCCACTTTGTGAAATAATCCATTACCACAAGAATGTATCGATTACCTAAATAAGATGTCGGTAATGGCCCCATTACGTCAATGGCTACTCTTTCTAATGGATAGACCACCCGGTGTAATTTCATTGGCTCTTTTTGTTTATATAAAGGTCCTTTTCTTAAAGCACAATTGTAACAGGTTTTGAATACATTTTATGTCGTGGTCGCCTAGCTGAGCCTCACGCAGATCAGTGTCGGAAACGGGGTTTGAGATACACGAATAAACACAAGTATCAATTGGTAAAAATTTACTTTCTACTCGACTAGAGTAGTTGCAGTTATCAGCTATATGCATGGTCTGCGCGACACTGCATCTGCGTTATTATGTTGCACACCAGGACGATGAAAGGTTTTAATGTCGTATTGTTCCAGCCTTTCGAGCCAGCGACCCATTTGACTGGGATTTTTAAAATTCAAAAGTCTGGATTTTTAAAATTCAAAAGCTATTTTATGGAGCCATGGTCACTCCTTATGTGCACTGTTCGACCGTAAATATAAAAATGAAAATGTTCACGGAGAAAAAAAAAATGAAAATGTTCAAATATAAAAATGAAAATGTTCAAAAGATCATACAACGGTTGAGCTAAAATTGTATAAACTTTCTATAGTAGGATGCCAATCCCAGAAAGCTCTGCAATTGCTTAAGACTGTTTGGTTGTGGGCGTTCCTTAACAGCTTTTACTTTTTCTGGCGATGTTGATATTCCACTGGCCGAAATGACGTGTTCCAAGTATTCTACTTTATTGCAAAATAAGTTACACTTTGCTGAATTTAGCATTAGGTTAGCGTTCATTAGACGTTTAAAAACTTAAAGTTGGTTAAACGTTTTAGCGTGGATTAATATATCATCCAAGTATACGAGACAAACAGAGGATGGTATACCTTGCAACACTTGTTCCATTAATCTCTCAAACGTACTTGGACTACCACAAAGTCCAAATGGCATTACGTTAACATGATCTAATCCATTTCCAGTTGAAAAGGCAGTTTTTTCTTTATCAACTGGGTCAACCGGTACCTGCCAATAACCGCCCTTAAAGTCAAACGTTGCAAACCACTTTGACCCACTGACTGCATCTAACATAGAATCTATTTTTGGCAAGGGATAGGAATCCTTTTTAGTTATATTATTTAATTGGCGGTAATTCACACAGAACCGAGTTGTGCCATCTTTTTTTACACCATTACTACTGGCGAGCAACAAGGACTAAAAGACAGAGAAATTATTCCGTCTAGCCTTTTTTGTCTTCTAGCATTTTTTTTCTACAAGCTTGTCAGCTTCTACTTGCTTGGATTGCGGCAACCTTCGCGGCCTTTGTTTTATTGCTGCTGTGTTACCGGTATTAATATGGTGAAAGGTAGAAGTGGTAGGAAGTTTTTCTTTGGCGTGCCTTACAAAACTTTCAATTAAGTTTTTCACTTTTTGATATTGATCCGAATCTACAAATTTCACGGCTCTTTTTATCATGTTTTGGGTATCGTCGTCATCGGTAAACACGCCTTAGTTTTCTACTTCGATCACTTTTGGGTATGGCTTGTTTCTTGTTACCACTTGAATTTTTACTTTTTCAAGGTCATTTTGAAGAAAGGTCGATGTAAGGTTAATGTTGAAGCGATATTTTTGTAAAAAGTCCAGTCCAATGATTCCTTCTTCTAATGTATCCGACACCAACACGTTGTGGTCATAATATAAGGCATTGAATCTACACTTGATAGTACAACTTCCTTGCACTGGTAATTTTCCATTGCCTATTCCATTTAAAACGAAGTGTGAAGACTCCAGCGACAGTTTGGCTGCTTTAAAGGCTTTAAAGCTTAATACCGTGGCGTCAGCGCCGGTATCCACGAGCATAAAAAATATACAATTATTAATAAAAATATTACAATAAAGTCCATTTTGGCGACTGTTAGTTGTCGCACTTATATTTACAGTTGGGATGTTCTTATTTAAAGTCGAGTGCCAAAAAATTTCGGTAAATATACAGAAACTTTTGTGTAAAAATTACATAAAAGTTTCTGTTTAATAAAAATACAATTCTTGTATGTAAATTTTCTGGAGAAAGTTGTGTAAAAATACAAAATGTTTATGTAATGTAATTTGACAGTTAAATTTATGTTAATTTAACATAAAATTTTGGAACAAATTAAAAAATTTTAAGTAAAAATTTTAATTTAAAAGGTCGAATTATTATCTTAAAAAGATAAAAAACGTTATTAAACCTTTTTATCAAGCTATTAATTAAATATTTTTAGGTTGTCTTTAGATTCACATTAAAAATTAAAATTTTTAAATAAAATAAATTTTATTTAATTACCAATATCTTAACGTTTTGTATTTTTTTTGACGTTGGTTTTAGTTAAATCCAATTACTAAATAAATTAAACTGAGGATAAATAATTTGTTAAAAGATTTTTATGAATCCACGTGCGAAAGAATTTTTACGAATTTTGTCCTTTTGTTCGCAAGTGGTTGGTGGGAGTTGCTAAAAAAATGTTTACCGTTGTGCGTTAGAACTAATCAATTGATTTAAAGAAGCAGAAAGGTTGGAAATTTTGTTTAACCAAATAAAACTTAATTATATAAAAAATGTATAGCGAGTAGGACCTTGTACCTACAACCAGCCAGTTGAAGGGCCTGCCCGCACTCGCTTTTTTTAAATCAGTACGCTTTATTAATCTAGTTTTTTGTTTAGGCTAACGTTAATAGAAAATAAAATGAACGTGATTTTTGTAACCATTGGTACCATGCTGGTTATTCTATTTACGATTATTTACGTCATGTATCAAGTCATCGGAATGCTCACAATTATATGTTCAAATGTTATAATTATGGATGTAAACATTTGTTTAAGTCATATTCAGCCTTGTACACACATTGTAAAAGAAAACATATCAATTTACTACCATATAAAAGTAACTTGTGTGATATTCCAAATCGCAATATACATCATAATGAAAATGCATCCTACACATGTTGTGTTGTAATATGTGAAAACAAGTTTAGTGAATGGACTGAACTTATTAAACACCTAAAGTGGCATATAACTATGCAAACTGAAATTGTTTGTCCATATTTTAACTGTGTTGCGAAATATATCAATGTGTTTACATGCCATATATTTCGTCGCCATAGGCTAAAAAAGCAAAAACCAAGATAACAACAGTTAATTACCACTGAAACTACAATTTCTCTAACATTAAATTCCAATACAGAAGAAGTGGTTGATTGCAATAATGTTTTGCCGTCTTTGCATTTAAATGTTGTTTCCCTTTTGCTTTATTTTTATTAAAGTTGGAAAGTTTTCATCTAGTTCCAAAAAGCACCATACAAGTAATTGTTAATGAAATTGCAACAGTTAGTGAGCTGATTCAGCAAAATATTTTATTGGAATTAAAAGAGACTCCTGCATATAAGACTGTTTTAAATAAATGTTCCTTATTAACCCTTTGCAATAAGGATAATGGGTTGTTTCGAACTGAGCACTGTCGATCTGAATATTACAAAAATGAATTTACTTTTGTGGAACGAATAAAAATATTTCTTGGAACAGAAAATTCTACTGACTGTTTTTTACACTATGTTCCGATTCATAAGTCCATTGCAAATATTTTGGAGACACATAAAAACGATTTTTTTATTCACACTACACGTGTTTTAAAACCTGGCATTTATAATGATATTTGGGATGGAAGTCTTTTTTCTAAACTTCAAAGTAAAAAATTAGTTCAAATTCTTCTTTATCAAGATGCTTTTGAAGTTGTTAACCCATTAGGATCCAGTAAAAAAAAACACAAAATACTTGCCGTTTATGCAATGATGGGCAACTTGGTACCACACAAAAGAAATTGCCTCGATAATATTATTTTAGGTATGCTTGTTAAGAAAGATACCTTAAATATTTTGGACAACTAAAAGTGTTTCAACGTTTAATATTTGATTTAAAAAACTTGGAACTTAATGGACTCTCTAGTGGAAAAGATACTGTAAAATGCAACATTGCTGCATTTTTGGGGGATAACTTGGGATCACACTGCATTGGTGGTTTTTGTGAGAATTTTAACTCTATGTACTTCTGCAGGTACTGTTTAATAACTAAGGATACATTTTTACAATATCCTGATGTTGATGGACAGTGTCGAACAATGCAAAATTATGACCAAGCGGCAAAATCTGTCGAAGACAACAGTTTTCAATCATACATGGGAATCAAGTTTTCTTCTGTTTTAAATGAACTATCCTCTTTTCCTGTGTGCAAACCAGGACTTCCACCTTGCTTAGGTCATGATTTATTTGAAGGTGTTGTTAGTTATGATCTGGCGTTGTTTATTAAGTATTTTGTAAAAGTAAAGTGGTTTACCTATGCACTATTAAATAAAAGAATTTTAACATTTAAATACTGTGGTAAAGATGCATCATCCAAACCATCAATCATTTCTTCCTCAAGCATGAGACTTGGAGGTCAAGCTGCTGAAAACTGGAGTCTCTTAAAACTTTTTCCATTAATTATGTTTGATAAAATTTAAAAAAATACTGATAAGGTATGGAAACTCTATCTAACCTTGAAAGAAATCGTGGAATTGGTTTGTAGTCATAAAATTTCACGTCGACAAATACTTTATTTGGATGCTATTGTTCGTGATTATGTGGATCGTCGCAAAAAACATTTTCCTTCTGTGAATCGTAGACCTAAACACCACTATTTATTACATTATGCTGCTCTTGTGTTTCAATTTGGGCCCCTTATAAAATGGTGGACAATGCGCCTTGAAAGCAAACATTCTTATTTTAAAAGATGTGCCAGAAATTGTAAAAATATAACTTATACTTTGGCTAACAAACACCAATTACTGTGTTCATTTCTGTATGAGGGCAGGGGTTCTAAAGCCCAAATAAAATATTCAAAGTGTTCACCAGTTTGTTTGCCAGATTTCACTACTAAATATCAGAAGTTATTTATGGAAAAAGGAATTAATGAAACCAATTCAGTTACAACTTCAAGTGTTCAAATAAAAGGTACAACTTACAAGAAAAAAATGTTTATTGTTGTAGAAGAATCTGGAGAGCATGTGTTCTCCCAAATTGAACACATTGTAATAAAAAACGAGTCGCATACTTTTTTTGGTACTGTAGGAAAAGCACTTAGCATCGCAATCAATTACGCTGCAAAGGCTTTCCTAGCCTCAAAACAGCTGTGGTGCTGGTTCACAAAGAAATGGCCAAAATCACCTGCATTGACAGCCGTGATGTAATTTCCGCCGCAAAACTGGGGGTATCAAAAAAAAAATATATTTACAAACTTTATCAACACTATCAACCAGAACCAACCCATTATAAAATACAAAAAAAGAATATAAAAGAACCCCTTCTCAGGCAAAATAATAACTTTCGTTCTGTGAACCCAAATAACTGTGTAAACTCGCTACCATTCTATGCGGTTAAAAGCCGTACAAATTTATTAACAATAAGAGAATTGGAAAAAGCAATATTTATATGTATTAGTTACTCAAAGAGGTATAAAAACTAAGAAATACCTTTTTATTCAAGGACAGATCTAATTACCCATAAGGTAATTAGAATAACCCAATTTATTGCGTCATTATATTGAGATAGTTAAACATTGTATAGACGCTATGTATGTACATATCATCGCCCCAATTTTGGATTTAGGTTATATCTCGATAACATTTCCTGTTGTTGTTCAGTTTTTACTATATAGTAAAAACCTAAAAAAAAAACATTATCAATAGTGACATAGTTTTTCTATGTATGCGTCAGATTTTTACTGAATATATTTTTCCTTAATCTTGTGATAATTAATTAATTTGATATAGAATTACCATCCATTTTTAATTGACAGTGAAACGTATAGCCATGTAATGTAGTTTTGTATTATTTAACCCAGTATATTATTTATTTTCGCATCGCAGAATAATTTAGTTTATGTCTATTATGTACCTTTTGATTATGGTGTCGCTTTACGTGGAAGGCGAAGTTGTGAGTGTGTTGTATTTTTTTAATAATTGTGATTGTGGAGAAAGAAGTTAAGTGTATTTTATATGATAATGATGTCAGTTTAGAAATGATTTAACGTAATGTAATATTATCGCCCCCATTTTTGTATATATATTGTTATCAATAAAGTATGTTAGCCAGAATTCTATTTGAATAAGGTTTTACCTAGGAATTTAATTAAGTATTTTAATACATTGCTGGACCTTTCTGTCACTCTCCTGACCCAATTCCCTACAGTACTCGAGACTATAATTCATTTTATTTATTTCGATTTGGTCTTTTTAAAATTTACAATAAATTAGGTAATTGTTGATGTTTACAGATAAAAGAGTTTTTGGATTTCCAACCTTTTACTACATATAAAATTGGATCTAAATATTTATTGTCTCTTAACAATGCATTGTTTTTAAATAATTTGACATTTAAAATGTAAAATAACATGTTTTTAGTTTAGATGTTATATTTTAACGAATTTCACAAGCAATTTTATTATTTAATATTGTATAAAATAAAATGGGTTCTCAAAAAGGTGAAGCAGATGATGACACAGCAAGTACAGTTCCAATTGAAGAAGAAGTCACACAATTTTTGGACCATTGTGATATAAACTTTCAACCCTTCGCAAAGGAAAAACTGATAGAAGAACTTATCTCTAAAGTTACAGTGCAGAAAATTGATAAAAATAATCCAAGAAACAAAGACTCGCACAAAACCTGAAAAAGTGAAGCAAATTCTGGATGAAGATCAAGCATGCAACACATTGGCCGTTCCATAGGAAAAGTTTTCAGTTGCAATTAAAAACCGACTTGAAAATCGTGAACGCCCTGCAACCAAAGAACGAAGAGAAATAGTTCGTGTCTTAGCCTCTGAGGTTATGGATAAGTGCAATCCAGCAAAACGAAATGATATACGTATTCTGGTTCACAAAATAATTAGTCGTTATCCAGATCCGTTTGTTGACAAAACCTTTGGAAACACTACCAATGATGATGGAAGCACTTCGTTATTTACCCAAATAGAAAACCGGGTTTATAATGAAAAACGCACCTCCTGTGGCAGTAGTTCAAGCTCAAAAAACACATTAAATGTTGAAAGCAAGAAAAGAAAGTCTTATGGGTGCAAATTGTGGAATCCAAAACCTGTTAAAAGTTCAATAGATGTTGAAGAGATAAGAATGAATTTATTTCTTTTTTATCAAAACAAAGAAACGGATATTTCAAAACTTCATCAACTAATTGAGCAATGTTACCCTTCCATCCGAGAAATTATAAATTTGTCAACTTTTTCAATTTCAAAACTAAAATCTGAATGGCCTATTTTATTTTCAATGAATGGCTTTAAAATCCATTATTCTATTTTGATGGATAAGACCTTAGATGATTTCCTAAAATCCTTTTGCGAAAATTCTCAAAAAATTTGTAAGTTTATGAGATCGATTCAACACAAAAAACCTAAAATTGCTAAAATTCTTAAGGATATTGAAGAAGCAAGAAATCTGAATTTTGTACAGCCAACATCGATGGGAACTCTAAAACTTATCTGTGGATACTTCAATGAAGATTTTTCACTATAACTTAAGGAGCTTTGTGGCCTAAAATGCATGTCTTAAATATAAAGGTGACATAAAAATATTAAAAATCCCATTGGATTTTTGTAAAACAGCTAGGTTGAAATAAAACTGTGTTTTTAACTACAAATTTTATGCTCTTTACAATTAAATATAACTAACTAAGTTATTTTATCTATTAAAATTTAGAGTGAAATATTGGAAAATATGAAAATCCCAAACACACCATGCATTATGGCAAATGGTGAGAATATCAAACCTAATTTATACTGTAGATATATTACAAAATTGTTGTTTTTCAATAAAAAAAGAATAATTGTATATATATGTTTGTTCTAGGTGTAACTGAACTAACAGCTTCAGTTTATCAATTATCAGTTGATGGAGTCGTAGTTGATAAGTGCATAGATAATGCTGCTGAAGCAATAGCAGCAATGTTTGCTTGCTTTTATTTATTTAATGTGGAATATCCAGTTGCAGGCAATGCTACTATGGAATTTTTGCAACGGTAAGCATTTAAACTGAGCTATTAAGTTGTTAAATAGTGTATTATTAAATATTTATATATACTTGAGCAAGATTGATCAAAAAAATAATCTGTTTAATTTAAAAGTGGTTGGGTTAAGTTTGTGTTAATTTTAGATTTAAATGTTTAAAATAACTTTTAATTTCCATTATTTTTTGCAGAGGAGTCGCCGATATTAACCCTGCAACCCATACTTCGAAAAGTCCACAGGCAGAAGGCAAAAAGACACGAATTAATGGAATATTACCTCGTGTTCTTACCTTGCTTAACAGCATAAAGGATTATTCCGGATAAAGCATTCAATACAACAAATTACTTTCATGTTTGAGGATTAATTTAAAAGTTTACTATGGAATAGAACTATTTACTAGCCAGGTTTTTTATCTGATTTAAAGGTTTTTAAATGTTTATGCTTTTTTAAATTAGTTTTAAAAATGTAACAGAAATCCATAACCAGTAGTTTTAGTTATTAAATAAAAGTTTACGCTTTTTAAAGAAGGCACCTTTTTTTAACAAATTCTACCAAAAAAGTGATTTACTTTACACTCTTACATTATTTACTAACCTGGGTAGCCTTTGTTGATAGTGGTAAATTCTTAATTATTTAATAATCAAAATTTAAAAGCTAACAATTGCTCTTTGCGTAAGTTCGTTATTATTCGTTTTTGTTATTATTGTAATTTCAATACAAGTATTTCTCACAAATTTGTATGAGTTTTTACAGCTAAAAATGTTAGTTATAACGATGTTTTATGGGGTCGTATGTATGTTATTATACAGAGTTTGTATAGTAAATAAACATACACGTTACTAAAATTATTTACTAAGGTTGTTTGTGAACTGATATAAGTTCACGTAAATATACAGACGATTTCTGTAAAATACTTTTACCGACAAATTTGTAAAAAAGTTTACTGAAAAGTCTTTCATTTAATTTTACAGAGTTTCTCTGGCTACTCTATTGCCAGATATTTTATGTAAAATTACAGACAAAATTTTTTACAGTGTATGCAACAAAGATACTTGGTCAATAAACTTTTGATTTAACTTTGCACGAACAATTGAGAAGTTTTTTCTTTCTTCGGGGCGTAAGCTGGTTATAACACTCGATTTTTGTAGATGTAGGCCCAATCTAACACCCTTTAAATCTTCTAACCAACGGTTAAATTTAGCCGTTAATTCAAACCTAGCGATGAAATCCTCCCACGACGACTGCCCATCGAATATGTCCACTGTCACAGTGTCCAAGCGTGGTGAACAACCCTCCGCCAATTTGCTAGCCTGCTAGTAACACCTTTCTTTTAAATTTAGTGCTTCTGTAAATCTACTTTGGCGCTTTGTTTCGGTAATCTCTACCTTGGCGCTTTGCAACATATTGTTGGCTTCTTCTGTCGCGTCAATTGTTGCTTCATTTAAAATACCTTGCAGGTCTTGATCTTTTTTTTTTGGTTGAAGTATAACTTCTTGTAGCTGCTTCATTGTTTCGTTGTTTTCTTTCTAATGAAGACTTTAACCTTTGTTTCTATGTTTTTGTATCTCGTTATTAAATCAGATACCACCTCTTCAACTCTATTATTCATTTTAGCATGAAATTCTCAATTTGTTTTTTTTAATTGTACATTGACTTCTTCTATTATTCTTTTGTGTATTTCATTAGTCTTTTCCTGAAGCAAATTTTCTATTTCTTCGTGCAATTTAAAAGAAATTTCCGAATCGTCCAACACATTTTCTTGAGATCTCGGCAGGACCTTTGTAACGTTTTTTTTTTTAAAATCACTTAATTTTATTATGTAATCACAATTTATTAACTTTATTGTCCCCTTATTCAAATAAAATCAGGTTAAACGCCATATATACAATAACAAAAATGCTATATAATATAATACTCCTAATCCAAATTTAACGATCATACGAAACTATTAGAACAAAAGTAAAAGATCATACTAAACTATCAGATCAAAAGTAGCATACACTAAAAGTGCACTTTACAAAAACGATAAAAAAAGTGATTCATTGATAACAAGGCAAGTTTAGAGCCCCCGAGGAAGTGTTAGCGCCAAAACACGCACAAAGTTCACTGCAGTTACTTTGACCCAGTCTTGAGTTGCCTGTGGCAGTTTGAGATATTGTAACGATTTTGCCTGTTATTCTTTTGTATAAAAAGCCGTATCTATATTTTATTGCGTAAGATTACAAGCAACCGTCCACAAACTCGTAACACGAATACTAATCAATACATTCCAATTCCAATAACACGAATACTAATCAATACATTCCAATTCCAACGTCCACAAACTCGTAACACGAATACTACTCAATACATTACAATTAAACAGTTAAACCAACAAGTCACGTGATACAGAACACGTGATAATGATAAGGCATAATGACGAGACTCCAGGTGCAAACACGTGACAAAGAATAGATTAGACTTGGAGTAAACAAGAAAATGGCGTATTTGTTACAATATTATAATTGCCCGAAAAATAAGCTGCTAATTAAGTGCTGGCTCAGCAGGAGTTCATACTGTTTATAGCGCCTTACTTAAGGGCTCTACAGCATGAAAGCAGTGGGGATCGAACATAGGATCTCGTGTTTGTTCGAACTACCACACCACGCTGCCGGTTTTACAAGTTTCGTGCTAAACAAGCTACTAAACGGCTGTGTTAAGTTTTGTGGATATTTTTGTCTTATTAATAAAAATTACACACACTCTGTGCAAGTTCGTATTTTGTTTAAATTTTGTATTTTTACGCTATGTCAAATAGGAGTTAAATATTAAATATTGTCCTTAAGCCTTGAGTTGCCAATTCTGTAACGAAAACCTTTAAAAATTTATATAAAAACGACAAAAAATGCTTTAAACTTGAATCACATACCATAAGAAATTTTGGCTATATATTTTATATCATAAAAAATGTATAAAACAGTTTATGTAAAATTAAAATCTTTAAATTTATTTACTCAAACATTTTTCAAGAATATTTATATTTATACTAAACTGGATTTATTTTATCCCCTTTTAAACTTAATTTATTTTCTTTCATTTTACGGTTCTTACATTTTACTTCTTAATGGACTTCGAACCCTAACTATTTACCGCTAGTAGACGCAATTTAAATTTTTAATTAAAGTCATTTTTAGAAATCTAAAACGAAGAAAAAAATCGATTTATTTAATATTTTTGAATTTTTATTTTAAAACGTAATTTTAAGTTTATAAATTATTGATTTTATTTGTTTTTAAAAAATATGACGTAATATGCCGGTGACTTGTCATTTGATTATGACGGAATAATAAAAAAATGCTTACGTAATAGCACTGAAAATCGGCGATCTGCCGGTATAAGATCAGAAACGAAATTAAAAAAATTAATGTCGCATTAAAAAATTGCAATAATAAAAAAATGCTTTAATTTTAATGTTACAGAAAAAAAAAACGTCAGACTGTCGGTTGTCACGCTAAGTTTGTTTCTATTAGTTAAAATGTCAGACTGTCTGGCATGGAATTAGTATTAAAATTCTCCCTAAGTTAAAATCAAATTTTCGACAGACAGACTGTCGGTTGTCACGCTTAGTTTGTTTCTATCAGTCAAAATGTCAGACTATCAGACATGGAATTAGTAATAAAATTCTCCCTAAGTTAAAATCGAATTTCTGACAGTCGGACTAAACTGTGTACGTGCAAAACTGTGGTTGTCACATCACAAATATTAACATTTCTTGTAAAATAAATTGCGTAACAATCGCAGCAACGTTTTTATAAAGACTAAAAGAAAACTTAATTCTAAAATAAAATGCTAAAAAATCAATTTACCAACTTTTAGAATTGTTAAAATATTAGTTGTTTTAAATCTGACTTGCTGTAGTCAGTAGTTTTCTATTTTATATATATTTTTGGAGCCCCATTAGCGTCGTTCGTTGGTTTAAACGGGTAGTACTAAAATAAATGCGGAAAAAGGCGGAATTTGCAGGGGGAGATTAACCAGTCTGGAAAATAGGGCAGCGTGCACGCATGAGATTTTTTTCGGTGAAAAAAATGCACGCCCAAAATTAACGTTTTGCACGCCTGGTTTTTAAAAGAATTTGTGTACGCGCAATGCTGATGCCTTGTATATTTAAGCCAGATTTTAGTATAGCACGCCAACATAAATCAAGCGTGCACGCGTAGATCGAATATCGTAGTATGTGTGCACGCCCGGTCACGTCTTTTTTTACGCTTGCACGCACGAGATCTCGTCGAAAACTGCCCTACTTTCCAAACTGGGAGATTAGGGTAAGGTTATAAAAATTCCGCCTATTCTGCATAAACTTTGCGGACGACCCCAATAGAGCTACCATTTTTTGAGTTAATTTAGTCAGTCTGTCTGTCAGTTAGTTAAACTTACAATTTAATCATTTCAGGTGATGATTTTGGGGTAACAAATATCATTTTAAATTTCGGTCGTAAAGTTGACCTTTTTACATTGAGGATAAATAAATATAAAAAACAGTTGTTAAACAACAAAAGTTGTTTTGTTTTAGATTTATTTATTTTTAATTTTAAAATGACGGAAGAGGAGGTCCCGATAATTTCAACTTTTGATTTGTTTCTTATTTCATCGATCCTCGGATTTGTTGTTTACTGGTTCGTCTTCAAAAAAGATGAAAAACCAAACGATGAAGAATTTAAAAAGTTGACCGTTGTGTAAGTTTATTTTTAAAAATTAAGGTTCTGAGTTTGGTTCCCTTTTATAGCGATTTTGTAAAAGGCGCTATAAACAATTTAAACTTCTAAATTTGTCAGTTTAATTATCGAACAATTATAATCAATATTATTTCAAACTGCCACAGGCAACTCGAGAACTGGGTCGGGGTAACTGATGTTACTCTATGTTTAGGTCGCGCATTCGACCTTTCCACATTGAGGATAAAGATAAATACAAATATATAAAAAAATAAAAAATAATCCATAATTTCTCAAATTGTCGAGGATACTCGAGACTGGGTTGGAGTAACTGATGTTATTCTATGTTTAGGTCGCGCATTCGACTTTCCCACATCGAGGATAAAGATAATACAAATATATACAAAAAAATATTCCATAATATTTCAAACTACCACAGGCAACTCAAGACTGGGTTGGGGTAACTGATGTTACTCTATGTTTAGGTCGTGAAGTATACATTTCCACATTGAGAAATAATAAGTACAAAACATTATTTGTATATAAGGGTAGGTATAATGGTATTACTTAAACTGAAAGTTATTTATGAAATTTGGGGTTAAACCTAAAAAGTTTAATTTTTGCATTTTTTAAATTTTAGGCAATCCACTTTTGTTAGAAGTGAATCCATGGAGGCCGGGTTTATTCCAAGAATGAAAAAAGCGGTAAATATGATTTTTCAATGAAATAGTTTTTTAAATTAAAAAACAATAAAAAAGGCACTTTTTTGTAATTATATATAAATTTATCCTTGATGTGGGGAGGTCGAATGTGGGACTAACAACAGTTACCCGACCCAGTCCCGAGTTGCCTTTTGGAATATTATTAATTATAATTGCCCGGTAATTATGCTACTGACCAACCGTTAGCTTAGCAGGAGTTTATATCGTTAATAGCGCCTTACTCAAGGGCGCTACAGCATAAGAGCAGTGGGGATTGAACCCACAACCTTATGGTGGTGTAGTAAGTGTTCTTACCAGTACACCACACTGCCAGTGTATAGCACGTCTTTAACTTTGAAAATTATCTTCGGACCTGTTCGCTTTTCTTCTGATATGTAAACTGCTAAAATCTGAATGTCAACCAAGTTTAAAAACTTTAATTTTGTTAAATAGCAGCTTATTTCGCGTAAATGAGGCGCTATAAACGGTAAAAACTTCTGCTGAGCCAGCACCTAATCAGCAGTATAATTATCGGGCAATTATAATCAATATTATTTCAAACTGCCACAGGCAACTCGAGACTGGGTCGGGGTAACTGATGTTACTTTATGTTTAAATCGTGAATACAACTAATCTTCTTACATCGAGGATAAATAAATATTAAAAAAAAATAATTCAAAAAAATGTTAAAAAATCCATAACTATTTACAGAATCGCAATATAGCAATATTGTATGGCTCCCAAACTGGTACAGCCGAAGAATTTTCAGGCAGATTGGCTAAAGACGCACAAAGATACGGCATGAAAGCACTGGTACTCGACCCAGAAGGTATTTTCTATAATTTTTTCTAAAAATTTCATCAAAAAGTTTTTTTTTTAAATTTTTCATTTAAAAAAAAATTTTTTTTTTAAAAAAAATTTTTTTTTTAAAGCCGGACTTTTTATTGGACTTCGGGCTAATTTTTTATCCAAAACCCAGTCTTGTTTCCATGGCCATTTAGCACATTAACCTTTTTATTGAAATGTTTATTTTGTCAGGCTTAAACTTGTTATTGCTTTAGTTATAAAACATCTTATTGCAAGTATTGGCACAACAAATATTAATAACTAACTTAATATGGCATTTTTAAACTTCCTTTTATGAAACTTCCTGCTTTTTATATTGTTCTTTTTATAAAACTTCCTGTTTAACGCTAAACAAGCTGTTTTTCTATTGTTTATTGCATGAAAAACACAAATTATAAGTAAGGATATTACCATGTAGGGTTTAAAAAATAAGTTACGCCGGCAGCGTAGTGTAGTGGTAAGAACACTTGCTACACCACCATGATGTCGTAGGTTTAATCCCCGCCGCTCACAAGCTGTAGCGCCCATAAGTATGGCGCTATAAACGGTATGAACTCCTGCTGAGCCGACACTTAATCAGCAGCCTAATTATCGGGCAATTATAATTTATAATGTCCCAAACTGCTAAAGGCAACTCGAGACTGGGTCGGATTAACTGATGTTACTTATGTTTAAGTTGCGCATTTGACCTTCCCACATCGAGGATAAAGATACAAAAAACACACCACTTATACACAAACAGAATTAATTGTGTTCGAACAAACCTGTAATGCTTTATTTTTATTCGGCCGTCTAAAAAATTTAAGTCATACAATTTGGCATTTTTACTGTCTTACAGATATTTGTAGGTGATTTTTTGTTAAATTACACATTTAAATTGACATTAACCCAATTAATACGGCCAATACTAGATTAAATGACAGTTTATGTCAGACTGTCCGCCTATATTTTACTGTAAACTTGTGGTTTGGCATGTTTCAAAGTGTCCGTCGGTCAGACAGCTTAACTGCCGTTTTAAAATTGATTAAACTCGTATTTTTTTTGTATATATCTTTATCCTCGATGTGGGAAAGTCGAATGCGCAACTTAACCATAGAGTAAGATAAGTTACTTCGACCGAGTCTCGAGTTGCCTGTGGCAGTTTGGGATATTATAGATTATAATTGCCCGATAATTATGCTGCTGATTAAGTGCTGACTCAGCAGGAGTTTATATCGTTTATAGCGCCTTACTCAAAGATGCTACAGCATGGAAGCAGTGGGTATTGAACCCACGACCTCATATGTGGTGTAGCAAGTGTTCTTACCACTACACCACGCTGCCGGATTTTACTTACTAACTAAAAACTATTCAAATTTTATTCTACATTTTAATTTTATCCATGTTGCTTTTTATCAATAAAATATAGCTTTAACTAACAAAATCGCGTTTGCGCTACTAGCCTAAGCATTTGCATAACCGTGTACCAAAAAAGCCAATTTTTGTTTTATGTTTTTGCGCTTAAAATTTTAATTTATTCAATTTTTAAATGGTTTTTAGAAATTGAATTGGACGATTTAGCCAAGTTGACGGAAATAGAGAATTCGTTGGTGATTTTCTGTATGGCAACATATGGTGAAGGAGATCCAACCGATAATGCTCAAGATTTTTATGACTGGCTAAAGAACGGAGAAACTCAACTAGATGGAATTAAATTTGCGGTAAGTTCTAAGAAATTTGGGTTTGATACCCATTGCTCTAAGAAATTTGGGTTTGATTCCCATTCCTGGGTTTGATTCCCATTGCTGGCATGTTGTAGCATTCTTAAGTAAGGCCTGAGATGTTGGGTTTGATTCCCACTACTGGCATGTTGTAGCATCCTTGGGTGACCCTGAGATCTTGGGTTTGATTCCCACTTCTGGCATGTTGTAGCATTCTCAAGTAAGACCTAGGATCCTGGGTTTGATTCCCATTTCTGGCATGTTGTAGCATTCTTAAGTAAGACCTAGGATCCTGGGTTTGATTTTCACTGCTGGCATGTTGTAGCATCATTGAGTAAAACTAGAGATCCTGGGTTTGATTCTCACTGCTTGCATGTTATAGTATCCTTAAGTAAGACCTAAGATCCTTAATTTGATTTCTACTGTTGGCATGTTGTAACATTCTTAAGTAAGACCTGAGATCCTGGGTTTGATTCCCACTGCTGGCATTTTGTAGCATTCGTGTAAGGCCTGAGATCCCGGGTTTGATTTCCACTGCTGGCATGTTGTAGCATCTTTGGGTGACCCTGAGGTCTTGGGTTTGATTTCCACTGCTGGCATGTTGTAACATTCTTAAGTAAGACCTGAGATCCTGGGTTTGATTCCCACTGCTGGCATGTTGTAACATTCTTAAGTAAGACCTGAGATCCTGGGTTTGATTCCCACTGCTGGCATTTTGTAGCATTTGTGTAAGGCCCGAGATCCCGGGTTTGATTTCCACTGCTGGCATGTTGTAGCATCCTTGAGTAAAACTAGAGATCTCAGGTTTGATTCCCACTTTAGGCATGTTGTTACATTCTTAAGTAAGACATGAGATCCTGGGTTTGATTTCCACTGCTGGCATGTTGTTACACTCTTAAGTAAGACCTGAGATCCTGGGTTTGATTCCCACTGCTGGCATGTTGTAGCATCCTTGAGTAAAACTAGAGATCTCGGGTTTGATTCCCACTTTTGGCATGTTGTTACATTCTTAAGTAAGACCTGAGATCCTGGGTTTGATTCCCACTGCTGGCATGTTGTAGCATCCTTGAGTAAAACTAGAGATCTCGGGTTTGATTCCCACTTTTGGCATGTTGTTACATTCTTAAGTAAGACCTGAGATCCTGGGTTTGATTCCCACTGCTGGCATGTTGTAATATTCTTAAGTAAGACCTGAGATCCTGGGTTTGATTCCCACTGCTGGCATGTTGTAGCATCCTTGAGTAAAACTAGAGATCTCGGGTTTGATTCCCACTTTTGGCATGTTGTTACATTCTTAAGTAAGACCTGAGATCCTGGGTTTGATTCCCACTGCTGGCATGTTGTAATATTCTTAAGTAAGACCTGAGATCCTGGGTTTGATTTCCACTGCTGGCATGTTGTAATATTCTTAAGTAAGACCTGAGATCCTGGGTTTGATTCCCACTACTGGCATGTTGTAGCATCCTTAAGTGGGACTTAAGATCCTGGGTTTGATTCCTACTGCTGGCATGTTGTATCATCATTAAATAAGACCTGAAATCCTGGGTTTGATTCCCACTGCTGACATGTTGTAACATCATTAAGTAAGATCTTATTGCTTTAAATAACTTTAAATTAAAATTTTTAGGTATTTGGTCTGGGGAATAAAACTTACGAGCATTACAACTCGATGGGAATTTATTTGGACAAGAGAATGGAGGAATTAGGAGGTGAACGAATTTATCAACTTGGTCTTGGAGATGATGATACCAAGTAAAAATATTTTATTTATTAGGAATTGACCAATAATAAAAGATTTTATTTTTTTAAATTTTTTTTTTCAGTCTTGAATTTTTTTTTTTATTTTATATTTTTTTTCTTTAGCAGTTTGGAATATTATAGATTATTATTGCCGGTAATTATGCTCCTGATTAAGTGCTGGCTTAGCAGGGGTTTATACTGTTTATAGCGCCTTAATCAAGAGCGCTACATCATGAGAACAGTGGGGATTAAACCCTGGACCTCATATTGTGTAGCAAGTGTTCTTACCACTACACCACGCTGCCGGTTTATTTTTTTTTGTTAAATAATTTTTTTATTAAAAACTTGTTTTTAGTATCGAAGAAGATTTTGTAACTTGGAAAGAAGGATTCTGGCCGTCAGTCTGCCAGAAATTTGGAGTTGAGGCTTCCGCGGAAGATCAATCTTTCCGCGCCTATAATTTCAAGAAGTTTGAAGCGGACGAAGTTGACAAAAACACGATCTATTCTGGAGAGGCTGCTAGGCTTCATTCTTATAAAAACCAAAGACCGTAAGTTTTATTTTATTTTGTGTATAATAAGTTTCAACATATTATTGTCCATTTAAAACTTTTATTTTTTTATGTTTATCCTCGATGTAATTTTTTACTAAACTGACTCATCTCCAAAATCCTAACTTTTAAAACAACATTTTATATATTTTTGAAATTTTATATATTTTTAAATAATTGAAGGGTATTTCCCTAAAGGGGGGACGTATCAGGGGGAAAATTGTCTTAGTTGGGCAGGGTTCATAGTTACTTGTGAATATTAAGTGATGTGCCGATCGCCGTTTTTTATAATCGAAATCGGCTCGTAATCGTAATATTTATTTTGGTCAGATCAGATCACGATCGGATAACGTGACCGAACAATCGGTAACTTTATCGTCACTAAATACAAAAAAAAATTGACCTTGTATGTTAAACACTTCTACTTATTCACAAGTTTAAATATTTAACCTTAATATTCAGTATCATTTACAAGAACTAAAAACAATTTTACCAGCACGGAAATAAAGCGCTGTAAAAGTTTATGGAAATCTATGTGGTTAAGGCATGTAAAGTGCGTGTTTATTTGTGACGTAATTACCGATCTGCCGATTTTGGACCTTGATCGGGTGATCGCAAAATACCTTCAAAAATCGACGATTTACGATCACCATTTTGATCGGCACATCACTAATATTAAGGCCTTTAAGTTAACATACCTCTTAAAAAATAATAATTTCAATTCAATTTGCAGACCTTATGATGCCAAGAACCCATACTTGTCTCAAGTTTTAGTGAATCGAGAATTGCATAAAGGAGGGGATCGATCTTGTTTGCATATTGAATTTGATATTACAGGAACCAAAATAAGGTCGAAAATAATCTTTAATAACTTTTTTTAGATTTATGTAGAAGGCCAACTTAATGGCTTAAACATAGAGTAACATCAGTTACCCTGACCCAGTCTCGAGTTGCTTGTAACAGTTTGAAATATTATGTAGATCATATTTGCCCAATAATTATGCTGCTGATTAAGTGTTGGCTTAGCAGAAGTTTATACTGTTTATAGTGCCTTACTTAAGGGCGCTACAGCATGAGAGTGGGGATTGAACCCAACTTACAATTAACAAAGTATAAAGTGTCAGTGAGACAAAAATGTTGTAAAGTGGACAACAAAAATGTCTAAAAAGCGACATCTTGTGGCAGTTAGAACACTTGGCTTAATAACATAAGGTCCTGAGTTCGATCCCTCCTGCTCTCATGCTGTAACATAATGGGCATTATTACAATATTTCCATTGGCAACGTAACACCAAAACTAGGGCCGGGGTAACTGATGTTACCCTTTGTTTAGGTCGTGAAGTCGACTTTTTTACATCAAGGATAAATTACTTAAAAATATGTGTAACAATGGTTGATATTAATAACAATGAGTAACAATGTAAGACTTATTTAACAATGAGTAACAATGTAAGACTTGTTTAACAATGAGTAACAATGTAAGACTTGTTTAACAATGAGTAACAATGTAAGACTTGTTTAACAATGAGTAACAATGTAAGACTTGTTTAACAATGAGTAACAATGTAAGACTTGTTTAACAATGAGTAACAATGTAAGACTTGTTTAACAATGAGTAACAATGTAAGACTTGTTTAACAATGAGTAACAATGTAAGACTTATTTAACAATGAGTAACAATGTAAGACTTGTTTAACAATGAGTAACAATGGTTGATATTTATAACAATGAGTAACAATGTGAGACTTATTTAACAATGAGTAACAATGTAAGACTTGTTTAACAATGAGTAACAATGGTTGATATTTATAACAATGAGTACCAATGTAAGACTTATTTAACAATGAGTAACAATGTAAGACTTGTTTAACAATGAGTAACAATGGTTGATATTTATAACAATGAGTACCAATGTAAGACTTATTTAACAATGAGTAACAATGTAAGACTTGTTTAACAATGAGTAACAATGTAAGACTTGTTTAACAATGAGTAACAATGTAAGACTTGTTTAACAATGAGTAACAATGTAAGACTTGTTTAACAATGAGTAACAATGTAAGACTTGTTTACCAATGAGTAACAATGGTTGATATTTATAACAATGAGTAACAATGTGAGACTTATTCAACAATGAGTAACAATGTAAGACTTGTTTAACAATGAGTAACAATGTAAGACTTGTTTAACAATAAGTAACACTGGTTGATATTTATAACAATGAGTAACAATGTGAGACTTATTTAACAATGAGTAACAATGTAAGACTTGTTTAACAATGTGTAACAATGGTTGATATTTATAACAATGAGTAACAATGTAAGACTTGTTTAACAATGTGTAACAATGGTTGATATTTATAACAATGAGTACCAATGTAAGACTTGTTTAACAATGAGTAACAATGTAAGACTTGTTTAACAATGAGTAACAATGGTTGATATTTATAACAATGAGTACCAATGTAAGACTTATTTAACAATGAGTAACAATGTAAGACTTGTTTAACAATGAGTAACAATGGTTGATATTTATAACAATGAGTACCAATGTAAGACTTATTTAACAATGAGTAACAATGTAAGACTTGTTTAACAATGAGTAACAATGTAAGACTTGTTTAACAATGAGTAACAATGTAAGACTTGTTTAACAATGAGTAACAATGTAAGACTTGTTTAACAATGAGTAACAATGTAAGACTTGTTTACCAATGAGTAACAATGGTTGATATTTATAACAATGAGTAACAATGTGAGACTTATTCAACAATGAGTAACAATGTAAGACTTGTTTAACAATGAGTAACAATGTAAGACTTGTTTAACAATAAGTAACACTGGTTGATATTTATAACAATGAGTAACAATGTGAGACTTATTTAACAATGAGTAACAATGTAAGACTTGTTTAACAATGTGTAACAATGGTTGATATTTATAACAATGAGTAACAATGTAAGACTTGTTTAACAATGTGTAACAATGGTTGATATTTATAACAATGAGTACCAATGTAAGACTTGTTTAACAATGAGTAACAATGTAAGACTTGTTTAACAATGAGTAACAATGGTTGATATTTATAACAATGAGTAACAATGTAAGACTTGTTTAACAATGAGTAACAATTTAGATATGAGGCTGGTGACCATGTTGCAATTTATCCTACGAATGATGCCGCTGTTGTTGAAAAACTTGGGAAACGCTTGGAAATTGATTTGGAAACCCTGTTTTCTCTTGACAATGTTGACGGTAAGTTCAGTTTTTGAGAAAAATATTTTAAAAAATTTCAAAAAAATTGTTTTTACCCATCTATATATAATGAAGCTTAGTGGCCGATTTAAATAAAACATTCAATTTATAAACCTACAGAACAAATAAAACTGCCATTTGTGGTGTGTGAGTAAATTATCTAGGCCAAATACTAATTAAGAATTGTGACCTTATTTCGAAAATTAAAATTAGAATTTTTTTACTTTCATCAAAATTGAAAAAAAATTTAGTTTTAAATTTTTTTTAGGTTTTTTACCAAATTTCAGTATTTTTGACCCAAATTTGAGTATTTTGACCCAAATTTTAGTATTTTCGACCCAAATTTTATGATTTTGACCCAAATTTGAGTATTTTTGACCCAAATTTTAGTATTTTTGACCCAAATTTCAGTATTTTCGACCCAAATTTTATGATTTTGACCCAAATTTCAGTATTTTTGATCCAAATTTTAGTATTTTCGACTCAAATTTTATGATTTTGACCCAAAATTGAGTATTTTTGATCCAAATTCAAGTATTTTTAACCCAAATTTAAGTATTTTTGACTCAAATTTTAGTATTTTTGACCCAATTTTAAGTTTTTTCCACCCAAAACTTTTGTCGTTAACTGTTACCAAAATTGACCAAAATAAATTTCTATTTTACAGAGGATTCGAGTAAAAGGCATCCATTTCCCTGCCCTACTACCTACAGAACAGCTTTACTTCATTATTTGGACATTAATAACCCTCCGAGGACAAATGTTTTACACGAGTTTGCTGAATATTGCTCCAATGAAGAGGACAAGGAGTTTCTTAAACTTCTCTCTTCTGCTACACCTGATGGAAAGGTTTAAAGATTTTGTTTTTTAACTTTACGTAAGGATGTTACAACATGCCAGCAGTGGGTATCAAACACAGGATCTCAGGTCTTACTCAAGGGTGCTACAACATGCCAGCAGTGGGAATCAAACCCAAGACCTCAGAGCTTACTTAAGGATGTTATAACATGCCAGCAGTGAGAATCAAACGCAGGATCTCAGGTCTGACTTAAGAGTGCTACAACATGCCAGCGGTGGGAATCAAACGCAGGATCTCAGGTCTGACTTAAGAGTGCCACAACATGCTAGCAGTGGGTATCAAACCCAAGTTCTCAGAGCTTACTTTAGAATGGCACAACATGCTAGCAATAGGAATCAAACACAGGATCTCAGGTCTTACTCAAAGATGCTACAACATGCTAGCAGTGGAAATCAAACCCTGAACCACAGGTCTTATTTAAGGATGTATAGCAATTATTTTAGTTCAAAAAGTTGTTACATCGAGGATAAATAATTTGGAATATTTTGTAGCACAAATATCAAGAATGGGTGATTGATTCCCGTCGGACTCTGCTTCAAATTCTCGATGATTTGCCCTCTTGCCTGCCACCTATGGACCATATTTGTGAACTTTTGCCTAGATTGCAAGCCAGATATTATTCCATCGCCAGTTCACCTAAGGTTAGAAAACAAAAATTTTAAAAAAAATTTTAAGTTTTAAAAATTAAAAAAATGTTAATTTAAATATTTTTACTTTTTTGTTTGGATGACGGACAAATTTCTAAAATTTGACATAAGGTTAAAAACAGTATTTTCAACCCAAATTTAAGTATTTTTAACCTAAATTTAAGTATTTTCAACCCAAATTTAAAGAGATGGTTCGGTCGCAGAGTTTCTTTTTTAATTATGTTGGAATTTTTCCAACTTGCACGAGGATACCATTATTTTAAAAATTGGTTAAGTAGTTTTTGAGATATCGGGATTTAAACGTAAATGTTGTAAATAGGGAAAATCCCTACGCTCGCGAGTCACGTGACGCACGACGTCATCATCGTAAGATCATATGCTGGCAGACATAGAAAATGACCTTATTTTGTCTTCTCTGAGCCGTTTGTTGTACTTTTTTTAGAATTTTTTTTGCAGAAAACAAACTTAGCATGAAAAGCAAAATTTAGCCATATTATATTAGATAATTTTTACTTTTTAAGTATTTAGATAGGCCGTATTTAAAAATTTTTTTAAATTTTATTTATTTTTTTTTTGTTTTGAGAAATTAGTAAAATGACAGGACCAACGAATAATTTTTATTTAATTTTTAGGCTCATCCAACCAGCATTCATATCTGTGCCGTTGTGGTTGAATACGGGACCACGAATGGGAGGATTAATTTGGGGGTGACTACAAATTGGTTGAAAGACAAGATCCCTCGTGTGGAGGAAAATCTTTCACAACCTCGGGTGCCGATTTATATCAGAAAGTAAGTTTTTAGAGGTCCTGTAAGAGTTTAAAGTTTAAGCTCGGAATAACAACTTGAGAATCAAACCCAGGATCTCAGGTTTTTCTTAAGGATGCTACAACATGCCAGCAGTAGGAATCAAACCCAGGATCTTAAGTCTTACCTTAAGATGCTACATCATGCCAGCAGTGGGAATCAAACCCAGGATCTCAGGTTTTACCCAAGGATCCTACAACATGCCAGCAGTGGGAATCAAACCCGGGATCTCATGTCTTACTTAAGAATGTTACAACATGCCAGCAGTGGGAATCAAACCCAGGATCTCAGGTTTTACCCAAGGATCCTACAACATGCCAGCAGTGGGAATCAAACCCGGGATCTCAGGTCTTACTTAAGAATGTTACAACATGCCAGCAGTGAGAATCAAACCCAGGATCTCAAGTCTTACTCAAGGATGCAACTACATGCCAGCAGTGGCAATTAAACCCAGGATTTTAGGTTTTACTTAAGGATGCTACAACATGCCAGCAGTGGGAATTAAACCCAGGGTTTTAGGTTTTACTCAAGGATGCTACAACATGCCAGCAGTGGGAATTAAACCCAGGGTTTTAGGTTTTACTCAAGGATGCTACAACATGCCAGCAGTGGGAATCAAACCCAGGATCTCAAGTCTTACTTAAGGATGCTACAACATGCCAGTAGTGGGAATCAAACCCAGGATCTCAGGTCTTACTTAAGGATGCTACAACATGCCAGCAGTGGAAATCAAACCCAGGATCTCAGGTCTTACTCAAGAATGCTACAACATGCCAGCAGTGGGAATCAAAATCAGGATCTCAAGTCTTATTCAAGGATGTTACAACATGCGAGCAGTGGGAATCAAACCCAGGATCTCAGGTTTTACTCAAGGATGTTACAACATGCCAGCAGTGGGAATCAAACCCAGGATCGCAGGTTTTACTGAAGGATGTTACAACATGCCAGCAGTGGGAATTAAACCCAGGATCTCAGGTCTTACTTAGGGATGCTACAACATGCCAGCAGTGGGAATTAAAACTAGAACTACATGTAGTTAAAAATAGTAAAAATAAGTGTTTAAACCACTACTTCACGCTGTAGAAATAAAAAAAAAATTTTAAATTTTTAACAACCTTTTTTTTAAGATCCCAGTTTCGTTTGCCGTTCAAAGTGAGCCATCCAGTGTTGATGGTTGGGCCTGGGACGGGGTTAGCCCCATTTATTGGGTTTATACAAGACCGGGAGCACAACAGGAAGATGGGTAAGGAGGTTGGAAGAACGGTTCTCTACTTTGGATGCAGGAAGAAAGACGAGGATTTTATTTACCAAGAGGAGCTCAGAAATTGGTAAAATTTCATAAATTAAAAAGAAATTTAAAACGTTAAACAATGTTTTAGTATTTTATATTTTGTGCATTTTTTCCTTTTTTCTGTTAGTTTATTTTTTGTTTCTTAATTTTTCTTGCCGGCGGCTTGATTTAGTGGTCAGAACACTTTCCTATCATACAAAAGGTCCTTGGTTTGATTCCTACTGATCTTATGCTGTAGCGCCTTTGAGTAAGGCACTATAAACGATATAAACTCCTGCTGAGCCAGCACTTAATCAGCAGAATAATTATCGGGCAATTATAATCTATAATATCCCAAACTGCCACTGGCAACTCGGGACTGGGTAACTTTATGTTTAGTTCGTATAATCGACCTTCCACAGCGAGGATAAAGATTTATACAAAAAAAGAATCATTTTCTGTTTTTTTTTTGTCTGTTTCTTTTTTGTTCTGTTCTTTCATTTTCTGTTCCTTCATTTTTTTTTCTCCTAATTTTCACTCGTATTTGTTTTTACTTCCAGGGAGAAAGAAGGAGTTCTGGGTGAATTAAATCTCGCATTTTCTCGAGATAGTGACAAGAAAGTTTATGTCCAACATTTAATCTCTGAGCACAAGCAGTCAGTTTGGGATATTATCAATAAGCAAGGACATATCTACGTATGCGGGTGAGTCAAATCTGAAAATTAGTAAAATTTTAGCTTTTTATATTTATTTTTTGATGTAGGAAGCTTGACTTAACATCAAGATCTTTTTTCTTGGATATAATTTTTTATAATTGCCCACCAACTAATTTGCTGATTCGGTTTGCTCAGCAAAAATGTATGCCATTTTTTTTTTGTATATATCTTTATCCTCGATGTGGGAAAGTCCAATGCGCAACTTAAATATAGAATAACATCAGTTACTCTGACCAAGTCTTGAGTTGCCTGTGGCAGTTAGGGATATTATAGATTATAATTGCCCGATAATTATACTGCTAATTAAGTGCTGGCTCAGCAGGAGTTTATACCGTTTATAGCGCCTTACTTAAGGGCGCTACAGCATGAGATCAGTGGGGATTGAACTCTTGACCTCATGTCTGGTGCTGCCGGTTTATAGTACCTTACTTAAGAGCGGTACACAAAAAGCAGTAGGGATCAAACCTAGGACCTTATGTAGTGTTATCCTCTAAAATTTCTAAAAAATTTTTAAACTAATTTTTTTTAATGTTTGATTTTTTTAGTGACGCGCGTCATATGGCTAGAGATGTTCAAGATGCAATTGTGAATATTTGCCAAGAGATGGGAAATAAAACTCATCAGCAAGCGGTCGATTTTGTGAAAGGTTTGATGAACAAGGGAAGATAT